>NW_017731351.1:1652495-1689120 GCF_001890085.2 Hipposideros armiger
AAAAAAAAAAAGTTATTGGGGGGAGGGTGCTACATATAGTGCTTCTTTCACTAAAGTGTTAAGTGACTTATCAGAGATCATGCTCAAACTCTTTGGTCCCAAAATTCTGTCTAAAAATTTACCTGAAAGAAACCATTACTTATTGTTAATATAGGCTAACTGTTTTTCCCTCTAAATTCATATGTTGAACCCTAACCCCTGATGTGATAGTACTAGGAGGGGGGTTTTTGGGAGATGATTAGGGTTAGGTGAGGTCATGAGGGTAGATCCCTCATGAATGAGATCAGTGCCTTTATAAGTGCCATGGGAGAACTCGCTTCTCCTCTCTGCGCTCCATGTGAGGACACAATGAAGTCAGCAGTCTGCAGCCCAGAAGAGGGTTCTCAGCAGAACCTGACCACAATGGTACCCTGATCTTGGATTTCCAGCTTCCAGAAGTAAGAGAAATAAATTTCTGTTTTTACAAGCCACCCAGTTTCTGTATTGCTATAGCAGTCTGAGCTGACTATGGCATCTATAATACATCAACATGTATTCTCTATGATGTCAAAATTAAAAACAATATAAATATTCAAAAGTAGACAATGGTTAAGTAAATTATGGGTTTTTTTACACGATGACATTTTAGGACAATTTTTATATCATGGTAGAAAATATTATTTTAAAATGTTTAGATCTATGTCTAAGAGAATAAAAATAGATACCATGTATAATATGCAGTATATATATATACACACAAAGTATACAAACATGCCTCTTTAATTATATCACTTGTACATGGCCTTTTCCTCTGCTGATGTGGAGTATAGAGAATGAAGAGACCAATCCCAGAGTTACTGCCTCAGTTCCAACTCTGTCCACAACCTACCAGCCTGTGACACTGGGTAGACTGTTTAACCTCATTCTGGCTCAGTTTCGTATCTATAAATGGGAAACCCTTACAGATGTATTATGAGAATTAAATGAGATAAGGCATGGAAACATTTAGCACAGGTATACAATGCAGAAAATAATGCTTAATCAATTTTAATTATTAATTTACCAAATGACCAAAACTACATGAAAGAATTGAATTAGCATCATGAAAGAGAGAATGATCTAGATACAGGGTGGGCAAACTGCGGCTCACAAGCCATATGCAGCTCTTTGAATGTGGCTCGCAAGCCGCAGTTTGCCTTCCCGAGTCTAGAATATCTGAGAACATCTCACAGTTTACTCCATGTAAGTTAATAACTCGATACAAACACAATTAAACCAAAACATATCTAACTAACACAAACACAAAACAAACTGCCTAAATTTTTACATGATATGCTATGCTATAGAGGAGGGAAAATGAGTCTAAAAAAATGACACGGAAAATAAGAAAAATTGATATGGGGAGAAATGAGTCTTGGTAGGAAATAATCAACACACACAAAACCTGACATGTCTGAAACCACATTAGTGAAACTTGGTACTCATTTTAAAGCAGCAGAAGAGCCAAATTTTCTTTAAAATAGGTAAATCTATAATTCTCACAGTGAACACAGACTGCATAGCAATCATGACTTCATAAGAAAACTTGCAACAGAAGGACCTAGGAGTAATTAATTTTGATCTGGATCAACAACTGGGATTCGAATCAAAGTCCATTGTCCATTGCTTGAGCCACCAAGGCTCAAGGTATAATTATACCTCATCACCTCCAAGAGAATACAACAAACTAAAAAGGATCATAATGGCTAAATATTGATATTTTCATGACCTAAAATTGTCACCTTAAGATAGAATATTACCTGCTGAAAGACAAGCAAAAGGAATAAAATCAAGCCTACAAACCAATAATGGGGTTACCCACTCATTTCCTGGCTAGGCATCAAGAGTTTCTTATTGGTGCCCTAAAAGATGCACAGGATTAATGAAAAGCTGATTTTTTTTTCCCCTTCAACTGCAGTGTTCTTCATTGGCCAAGTATAACTGCTGTGAAATAAAGAACCAGGTCATAAAAGAAATCTGCTCTTACGCTGACATCAAAATCAGTGGGAAGTTTCATCAGGGCAGAAAGGTGGACGGCCTATGAGAAAAAGCTAGCACTGGGATGCAACATAATTCACATATGTCAAGCTATTGGTAAAGTTTTCACCAGCACTGAAATTTCTCACTTGAATTTGATGAATGATTTACATTTCATAGATTGCTCTCTTTAAGACCTTAGAAATGTAGTCATATTCATTCAATCAGAGTAGGCATTTGAGGCTTCACAATGGATTGAAATCATGGTGTTCATAAGCAACGTTTACAAATCCAAATATGCAAATTATGTTTCCCCATATGACCACGGAATTTTTTTTCAATGTCCTGCACCAATGAGTTGCTTTGTTATCTATAGTGAATCATGTAAACATTTCTCTCTTTCTCTTCCGCTCCCCCTCCGCGTCCCCTTTCCTCCCCACTCCCTCTGCCTCCCTCAATCTCCTCCCCTCTCTCTCTCTCTGGAAAGCCTTCATCAACTTACAATAACCAAATTTAGGTTTGTAGGTAGATACAAATAAAATATATGTAAAATAAAACCACAAATGCTCTACATCTAAGTCTTTCATATGCTTCCTGAATTTGAATGGAATTAAGAACATAATCAGAAAATAGATGTGTGACGAGAGGTAGCACCCTGCCCATTTTCTGGCCCTCCATCTTCCAGGAACAACTCTGAGGCTGTGGCATCTGTGGAACTCCCTGTAAACTGATCATATGAAAATAGAGGATCTTTGCTTCACCTAAAATTCTATGAGATCATGTAGGCAGAGTATTAAAAATAGTAATATGAATTTAGACATATAAAGTGTAATACCAAAACCTCTTTCACTGAAATAAAATATGAGAACAGAGATAAAAATGGAAGACCTTATGTAAAACTGTTGGACTAATATTGGCTCCAAATCACTCTCCCTTGGGAAGACTTCCCAACACTCTCAGTGACATCTCTCCCTGATGTCTTTAATATTTTAGACAAGTGCCTGTTATGGCACATAACACGTTGCTGTCATCATCCCCCACTGTGCTTGGAACATCTAAAGCCAGAACTACTCTTCCCTACCTTTGCAGAGTCAGCACCTGGCAATAAGCATGTAACACATAGTTATACAGGGCTGTATTCATGAATTAATTGGTTATTTAGTTTTGCTTAG
This sequence comes from Hipposideros armiger, assembly GCF_001890085.2. Lineage (NCBI taxonomy): Eukaryota > Metazoa > Chordata > Mammalia > Chiroptera > Hipposideridae > Hipposideros > Hipposideros armiger. Next base: position 1,655,663 of record NW_017731351.1, read on the forward strand.
CACAATAAATAGCTATCCAAAACCAAAATATATCCATTTCAATTTTATCTCCATTTCTTTTTTTTAAGAAAAATAGTAAATTAAACTTTCAGTAGAATTTTACTTTATCTTGATATAACATGTATTTTAAGCACAAATTTCGTTAACCAAAGGTTTGCCTACATGTTCATTAAATTAATCAGAAATGAATCATCATTCCTGAAATTCCTTCAGAATCAAATATTCCAGGGTTAACTCAGAATAAGTCTTCTAACCTGGGATCTGCTTTGCATATTTTACTACCTAAAAGATCACTCCCTCCATCCTATTTATGAATGTAGATCCCTCTGAAGCAAGTCATACTGAATCTTAAACTAAGAAAAAAATTATACACAGTTCATAACTTTGAAAACAAATTTAGAGCCAATTCAGATAAAACATAGCTGTATAGAAATTAAGAATGTGAATTTAACACACTTGAACTAATGAAAAATCAATAGACAATAAACATAACCCTCTGTGTTTGTAAAATCCTTTCCAAGGCATTTGTGATACATCAACTCTATATCTTTACAAGAATTTGGGGGCCGGTCAAGTGGCGCGTTGGTTAAGAACTGGCTTGGGATGCCAGAGGCCCCGGTTCGGATCCTACATATGAGGGCCAGTGACACTGCCCTCTACAGCTAAGATGCTGAACAACAGCTCAACCTGGAGCTGGGCTGCCCTGAGTCGCTGGCGACGACGTAGGCTGCAGCCCCTGCTGCAGTGGGTTGCCATGGGCTACCGCGTGTAGCCAGCAGCCAGCGTGAGCAGCTGTCCAGAAGCCAGCGATTGATCTGCCTGGCCCGGGAACAGTGCAGTGATGGTGCCAACTTGGGCCAGTGAAGTGATGTCCTCCATAACTAGACTGAAGAACAAAAGGACAGCAACTTGTCTGTTCCCCTTTCCCGATTCCCCAACGCTGTTCCCAACCCCCAATTCCCCAATAAAAATCTTAAAAAAAAAGAACTTGGCACATTATTTCCATTTGTCGAGGCATAAACTGAGTCTCAGTAAATTACGTGACTTGTTGGAGTTCATGCAAATTACAAGGGGTAGGGTTGAAACTACGGCTGGGAGCTCATGTTTCCCAGTTTACTTCTCTTTGCATCAAAAACCACGGTACAATTTTGCTACATATAAGTTTTGGTAAATAAATACATTTTAAGTATACATTCTATGTAGGCGACCATTAATTATATTCCTATTTTAGTACTTTCTCTGCAGAAATATTAGAATGCTAAGTTCTTTAAGTGTAAACCAATATAAGCATAAAGCAGCATTATTAAAACTCACAATAATACGGCATTTAAAAATTGATTTGTCTCGATTGATGGAGAATCCAATTTAGGTTAAATAACTATGTTTATGAAATTACATCAGAATTTATTGGCTGTAGCATGATAACTCATCAACTACAGTTGAGCTTGCAGGAATTTGAGCAGAAAAGTTAATTAACAATAATTTTTAAACTGCCAAAAGCCGCTGCAAGTTCACTCTGCGCTCTGCATATATAGCAACTTGCGCTGGGCTTCAAGAAGGAAGTCATTTCCCACAACTGTTTACTTTTATGTCATTGAACTCATTATTAAAAATAAGTGAGCAGTATTGATTTGGATGGTTTAATAATTCAAAATGGTTAAAGGCAATAACAGCACTTTAAACAGACAAATATTTCCTATTATTGTTTATTACCAACTTTAACTATAATGGCTCAATTAATCCAGGCATGGTTTCCCTGAGCAAACTGAAATGCAATTATTAGACCAATAAGATGCTCAAGTCAGTAACTTAAACCTCAGACAGATTTTATAAAGTGATATAATCAATATCACACTCAAGGTGGTAGATGGTGCTGTTAATTTGCCACAGAAAATACAGAAATTCCATTACCTTTTAAAGTTAAAAGAAAATATCTCAAAATCTACTGGTGTGATATTGGTTGCACGTTGAATAACTAACTGCTTTGTAGCATATCCATAATTTAAAACATAATTTACATTCATACGCTTTGAATGAGGACATCAGCCACTGTCTAGGTAAGAGGAACTCTGGATAATACATGTTTGGACTTGAGTAATACTCGGTCACTAGGAATATAAGTTGCCTTATCAACATAAAAAATAAATGTCTACACCCCTTGTGTTAGGGAAATATCTCTACATGATTCTTGTTTATAAATCCACTCACAGGCATCACATCTATTCTCTTAGCAAATTTCCTGTTAAAATAGCAAACTATTGGCTTTAAAACCAAGTTGTTTCCACATTTGTCCATTATAGCCCTTTTCAAATTAAAAACGAAGAAGAATACTAACATACCTTTGGTAGAGAATATCATGTTGTCTTCTTGGCATCTGTTTCAGTTATCCATCTTGGAGTCTCTGTGAACCTTTAAAATATTCCAATTCAGAATTATTGATGTCTTAAAAAAAAAGTGAAATGCACAAAGCTATAAATTTACCTCAAGGAAGCTCTGAGGCTATGATCAGGAAAGACCTTAAGCCAAAGAGAAAATCTATTATTGGCTAACAGTGCACCAAGATTTCTTTTGTTGTTGTTTTATGGGGTTTTGTTTGTTTGTTTGTTTCTTTGTTTTCTAATAAGAAAGCACTCTTACATCCAACCACAGAAAAACAATAACTAATCGGTTTTCTGCTCAAAATGATTTACCATTAGTTGGCAACTATGATAGCAAGAATAGTATATTCTCCCACTCACAGCTTTAAAAATGAGAAGAAAATCTGATGGACTGAATATCGATAAGAAAATCTTTCAGACCCAATAAACCTGCTAAAGAAATATTCTTATTTCCTTTAAATTTTGATTGGTATGATGACCACTGTCTTCAAATAAATATGATCAGCATCAAATAAAATTTTATTTAAAATTAAAATACCATTTTGAGTCTTTATAAATTTTAAGAAATACTGTTAGAAGTTACTTTTGTAAAATATTAAGTAATGAAAAGATATATAAAGATAAAATTAATATTCCCACCTACATACCCCCAACTCCAACCTCCTGAGATGACAACATAGGTTGTTTATATTTTTATTAGATTGAAAGACATTTTGGTATACACTTGATAAAAATGTACATTGTGAGAAAGTAAATTTTAAAATTAACAAAAAGACTGGATGTGAGTCTAATACGCTCTGAGTAATACTCCATAGTCTATCAGTACATAATGATAACGTATTTATTATAATTTACACCAACATCAGACAATCTTAAGATCTCAAGGATCCCATTTCTTATGTTAATTTATGCCAAAATAATCTCATCATCAACCAAATTTGCTAGCAACTCTAGGCATACCATATCACAAACCATCTTCTCCATTTAGCATGCAAGTTAGCAAGGACTTCAGAAATCACCGTGAGACACAGGGTCAAAGTGATCAACTCTAGACACTGACAAAAGTCATTGCCTGCTTACCTGTATTAGCACTGATATATGTAATACCCTACACCAATCTGACACTCTAACCATAGAAGTTCTGTTGGTTATGTATCACTAGTCTGTCTCATAACTGGGGATATACAAAGATATGCCCGTTGAAATTTTGCTAATCATTTTGACAGTCGCAAATGGGAAGGTAAATGTACTGTATTTCAGGATTTGGTAATGATTCCATAGGCCATTTATATGGGGCTCCTCAAAGTACCTTATGATGTAATTCTTTTAATCCCTGATAGCTCCAAAGGGTTCTGGAACAACTTTGACACACTTCCTTCGATCCTTAACTTGCTTGTTTGCTATGTTTTCCCCCCATGTATTACTGATGTCCAAAAAAATATTTTGGCTGTGAGATTTTACTTCATCTTTTTTCCTTTCATTCCAAAGGTATCAAAGAATTCTATAAATTAAAAGTTCTAGATTCAGCTTATTAAATAAATACCTAGGAGCTGCTCAATAGGTAGGAAGATAAAAGAACTAAAAAAAAAGTTTTCTTCTCCCTCTGCTCTGTCTTCTTGCAAATTGTTAAACACAAGATGTGTATGGAAAATATAATTAAATACCCAGCTCCAGCCTGTGGCGTGTAATACAGCAATGACTAGAGTTCGGGTAACTCCTGCCATATACTCCCAGGGCACACTAATCCTTCTTGGCGACTCCCTTGAATGTTCCCTTTTCTTTAATAATCTTTTAAAAAATCCCTGTGTAACTAAGTTTCTGGACCTAAACGAGACACTATTCTATTTAATAGTAGGATTTATGTCAAATATTGATCACAAAAGACTTGGGATTTATAGTTACCTGAGTCTTCCATTTTATAAAGATTTATCCTTGCATTTTCATACTCACATCATTGACGTTCCCATCAGGCACAAGAAAGGAACGTTCCATATTGTCAACATGTGTCACACTGCTTTTATGAACAAGGTTGGGTTCCTTTGTTGAAACACCATTCCATTTCCTGATTTATCTCAACTAGACTTTAGGTTTAAATTCATAAGATGGTCCCATTGATGGATACCACTATGTGGTCATCAACTTCTGTTGGTTGGCTATATATATTTCTCTTTTTGGCTGTTTAGAGCCCAATACCCTCTTCCCTTGGAGCACGAGTGGGAGGGAATGGCCACCTCTCACAGTTGCAGAAGCCAGATCCTCTATCTCACGGTCCTTATGTAGGTCAAAGAAATGTTTAAGTGTGAGACAAAGTTGAGAAAAGTTAAATTCATGGCCATCAGTAGCAGTAGTAAAAAACCTGCCTGATCTTATATTATAATACACTTGCTCCGATTTCTGCTGCCTGGAACCTCAGACTTCCCATTTTCCCTCTTTATATTCCAGTCCATCTCAACACCCCTCCAGATTGTAAGAGCTCCAATATCCTTTAAATAAAATCTGTTTTTTTAACTTTTATATTAAGATTTCCACAATTAGTTATTACTGATTACAACTAAGACTATGCCTACTCAGTGTATTTTGGAAATTTCTGTATCCACAGAAGGACATCCAGTGACTCCAAGTCCAGATTCTTCTCGTGTGGTTCACTTGAGCTCAGTACTTAATATGTGACTCAGACAATTACTAGAAGCACGTGCTTTTATTCTTATCTGCAGGAGTATAACATAGACACACTCTTTTCTAATGGTTGACTTGATGAAAAATTATTTAGAGTGGGCTCCATTTTGTCTTACATGCTAAAGACAACTCCTTAAAAAGCATTTTTTGAGCTATAGATATTACTTTTTAAAAAATAAGCTATCTGTTTCCATTTCACACATTTAAAAATCCATTCAATATGTTATTTATTAAGCTTCTATATGCACCAGACATCATGTTTAGAACTATACTGTTATCTACCAAAGTCATTCTTGAAATTTACTTAATCCCTGACCTTGTTGAAATAAAAATTTATTAGACACATTCTATATATTTTTTTAAAGATCCCTAAAGATTGGACATACAAAGTAAAGAACACATAATCACTGTTCTTTTTTACCACTTTTTTTTTTTTTAACTGAGCCATCCTGCCACCTGTTGGCAGCTCAGCGGTGGCTCAGCTCGGGCTGGACTCGAACCGCTGTTGCTCAGAGCTCTCACTCTTGAGCAAGCTCTTAACCAACTGAGCCACTCGGCCGGACCCATAATCACTGTTCTTAAGGAGATTAGAATCGAATGCAGGAGACCATAGAGTTAAATAATTGATTACAGAATAATGTTAAGAATGCTGTGATAATCACAGAACCAGGTAATTATGGGAGAAGATGGGAAGCAAACATTAAAGCTTCATGGAAATTACTCAAGATGACAAACCAAATTTTGAAGTTAGACTAAGGCAAGAATGGAAAATATTCCCGGCCAAGGCAGTTATGTATGACTTAAAGAAGTAAACAATTCTTGTGAATAAAAGTAACTATAAATTGTATGTCTCTGAAGGCTAAGCAGATAGCAATAAAGGATAAAGCAAAAGATACATTTTTTCTTGAGATTTCTTCCTTTAGTCAGGCCAAGCCACCCCAGAAGTACATCTCCATCAATAGACTCTAAAACATTTTTTTAAAAATGATTTTTTATAGTTAAAACTATCATATATGTTTGAATTAGTTTTGTGTCCTTTGGAAAATTTACCTTTACAACATATTCAGTGCTTACAAAAGGCCTATAACATTTCAAATATTCACCAGCAAAATATGGGAATTTTCTTAATTCCACAATTATTTTTTTTAAGATTTTTATTGGGGAATTGGGGGAAGGGGAACAGACAAGTTGCTGTCCTTTTGTTCTTCAGTCTAGTTGTGGAGGATGTTGCTTCACTGGCCCAAGTTGGCACCATCATTGCGCTCTTCCCGGGCGAGGCAGATCAGTCGCCGGCTTCTGGATGGCTGCTCACAGCAGCTGCTGGCCGCTCATGCTGGCTGCTGGCTACACACGGTAGCCCATGGCAACCCACTGCAGCAGGGGCTGCAGCGTACGCCGTCGCCAGCGACTCACGGCAGCCCAGCTCCAGGTTGAACTGTTGTTCAGCATCTTAGCTGTAGAGGGTAGTGTCACTGGCCCTCATATGTGGCCCTTAATTCCACACTCTTATTAGCAATAAATATTAATACCCTTATCTAAATTTGTCATTCTCATGGATAAAAGCTATATCTCACTGATGTTTTAATTTGCATTACTCTACTGTAGTGAATTTGAGCACCCTTCAAAATGCTTTTTTCATCATTTGCGAATTTTCTAATTATATCACTTGCATATTTTCTTTTGAGTTAATTGTATTTTTATGTCACTTTATAAGAGGTCTTTATTATAAAAAGTTAGTCCTCTCACAGTAATAAACTGTAACCATAAGTATAACAGTTTCTGTGAGTCCTCACAGTGAATCATCGAGGCTGAGAATAGACTTGGGGATTCCCAGCACAAGCATGAATGCCCAGAGGCAAGATTATTGGAAGCCATAAATGTAGGAATCTATTACAGACAGTGAAAAAGACCTAGACCTCAAACAAATAGATCCCAAACACTGCACAAAGTTCAAAGATATCCCAGTATCCAGCTCATGAAGGCATCTGCAGCCTTTCATTACGTCCTCACTGGTAAATTACACAGGTTATAGAGAAGAAAGTTTGGCACCAGCTTTCTCTGCAAGAAGCCCAAGGTTTTATTCAGATGTGGTAGCCCATCTGCTTTAGTGGTAGGAGGTAGTTTGAAGATGGAAGTAAATCAGAAGGGAAACAATAGATTGAAGCTGGAAAAGCTGTAAGACATAGACTCTGTCAAGGAAGAGTATCTAGGAAAGCACTGAAACCAAGAATAGGGATAAAAACAAGGACACAGTGGGTTCCTAGAGTTGAAATAAATGTTAAATATAGCCCAACTCCTAGATCAATCAGCATAAATCATCACTTTAAAGCTTTTTACCTCAGTAATGACTACTCAATACATCGCATCCTGCTCTCACCAAAAATTACAAATCACATCAAAAGGCAAGAAAAACTCAATATCAGGAGACAACAATCACCATATTGAAATTGTCAGACTGAGATTTTTTTTAAAGTTCTGTTTAATACGCTAATGGCTCTGATATAGAAAGTGTACAACATGTAAGAATGGATGCCAATTAAGCAGAGAGATGCTAACTATGAATCAAAACCAGATTCTTAAATCAAAAGCACTACAGCAAACGTAAAGAAATGTCACTAAATTATACACTTAACAACGATTACAATGGTAAATTCCGTGTTATGTATATTTACCACAATAATAAACGAGAATTTTAGGATACAGCAGAAGTATTGTTTACAGTGAAATTTATAATACTAAATATATTAGAAAATAAACCACCTTTTGTATCTCTGAGAAGAACCATGGCAGTTGGCAAGAGTGTCTTACAAAAGGTGGCAAGAAGAGAGCCAAGAAAAAAGTGGTTGATACATTTTCTAAGAAAGATTGGTATGATGTGAAAGCTATGTTCAATATAAGAAATATTGGGGAAACGCTAGTCATGAGAACTCAAGGAACCCAAATCGCATCTGATGGTCTGAAGGGTTGTGTTTTTGAAGTGAGCCTAGCTGATCTGCAGAATGATGAAACTGCACTTAGAAAATTCAAGTTAATGACTGAGGATGTTCAAGGCAAAAACTCCCTGCCTAATTTCCGTGGTGTGGCTCTTACCCATGACAAAATGTGCTCCATGGTCAAAAAATGGCAGACCATGATTGAGGCTTATGCTGATGTCAAGACTATCAGTCGTTATTTGCTTCATCTATTCTGTGATGGTTTTACTAAAAAATGCAGCAATCAGATTCAGAAGATCTCTTATGCTCAGCATCAATAGGTCCACCAAATCCAGAAGATGATGGAAATCATGACCCGAGAGGTGCAGACCAATGGCTTGAAAGAAGTGGTCTATAAATTAATTCCAGATAACATTGGAAAAGACATAAAAAAAAGCTTGGTCTGCTCTGGAAAAATGACTGGGGATGAGACAGGTGCTAAGAAGCTGATGAATATGAGCCCCTAGACCAAGAATCTGTTTAAAAATTTAGACTTTTCACAATGACAAAACCCGTTGGTGATGTTTAGAAAGAAATCCATTTAAAGTCAATAACCTAACTTCCATCATAGGATACCAGAAAATGAAAAAGCAATTTAAGATTGAAGGAAGCAAGAGAAGAGATAATAAAAATCATAGCTGAAATCAAAGAAATTAAAAATAGGGAACAATTTTACAAAATCAACCAAACCAAAACCTGCTTTAAAAAAAAAAAATCAATGAAATTGATGTCTCTAGCCAGGCAATCTATGAAAAAATAAAATTTAAAAGACATAAATTACAAATATCAGTTAGGAAACAGAGAATATAACTACAGAATATGAAGAAATCTAAAGAAGAATAAAGGAATACTATGATTAACTAGCCCCACAAATTTGATGACTTAGATGAAATGGACCAATTCCTTTTAAAACACTATCTACACCAACTCATTCAAGAAAGGATACACTGATAACCTGAATATTCCTATAGTAATTAAATTGCAAAAAAATTAAAAACCTTCCAAAAAGAAAGCACCAGGCTTAGATATCTTCACTGGTGAATTCCACAGAACATTTAAAGAAGAAACCTACTGCTATTTCTTTTCTATTAGGAGGGAGGAAAAGCAATAATTGGTCACTTAACATGATCAATAGTCATACCATGGAATGTGTCAGAGAATAGGGGAGACTAAAAAGCAGAGAGGAAAACAATGGAAGAATTTCTATTCTGGTTACAGCACAACAAAGAGAAATAGTTAAACTGTATCGGTCTATCAATTATCATTTGCCAAAAAAAAAAAAAAGCAAAATACCTTAAAAAATAGCAAACCAAAGAGCCCATATTCACCCTGCAAACCAGATTTTATTTAGATTATTTCCCAAAGCAATTTGCTCAAGGGAAAAGTTATATGCACAAGAGGCACAGGAGCCACTTACACAGTATACATTCTCCTCTTGGAGATACACATAGCAAATGTTCTAAAAAAATCAAGCACTAAAGAAACTTGTACAATTTTATTTAAGCTAATGTTCCCTAATCTTATTGAAACATAGAACTCCTTTTTATTAAGAGAGATTTTCAAAATATGTTAATATTCTCTGCTATACATTTTGGAAAATGTAGGACTATCTCAATGTTCACATATGGATTTGTTCCACTTTTAAAAATACATCTAGCTTTTCTTGTCTTTCTTGTGCTTTTTACTATATATGACAGGTATACTAATCATTAACATTTTATTTTATTTATTATTTTTTTTTAAAGATTTTATTGGGAATTTGGGGGAGGGGAACAGCGCTGGGGAATTGGGGGAAGGGGAACAGACAAGTTGCTGTTGGTTTGTTCTTCAGTCTAGTTGTGGAGGATGTTGCTTCACTGGCCCAAGTTGGCACCATCATTGCGCTCTTCCCGGGGGAGGCAGATCAGTCACCGGCTTCTGGACGGCCGCTCACACTGGCTGCCGGCTACACATGGTAGCCCATGGCAATCCACTGCAGCCTACTCGGCCGGCCCAACAATTGTCATTTTAAATTGAAGTATTAGAGTTCAAATCTTAGTTTGGCTATTTAGATTTACCCCTGTGATCTTGGGAAAACTAAGTAAACCCTCTAAGCCTCTGTTTCCTTGTCTGGAAAATGGAAAATAATGAAAATGTCCAACCCATTGGATTGTTATAAGGATAAAATGAAGTCATGTACGCAGAGCAGGGAACTTGGTCCACATTAAGCAACAAATATAAGCTAATTCTTTCTTCTTCTTCATCATCATCATCCTTTTAATGTTAATGTAAAGAGTGACTGGCCCCTTCACTCTTACAGTCTCACTTTCATTTTCTTCACCCATCAGCTCTATGCTGCTCAGTAAGAGTGACAGGTAATTATCAAAACAATCCCAAAGGAAAGCCAATCTCAAAGTCTCCATCCTTTCAGAAAAAGAAAAAAAAAAAAACTGTTCTTTCTGATGGTAAACTTGAAGGGGGGGGGGGGAGTCGTGATATTTTTTTGAAGAAAACTAGTATTTGCTCATTAATTTTGGAAATTTATCCAAATGTTGCAGAAAAGTTTACATAAGAGCAAAATAATTATTAAACACATGAATTACCTGCACTCCTGCAGTACACTATCAGCTCACAACCTCAGGAGTTCCCAGGGTGTAATCTGAAACTGGAGCCCAGCCTCAGAGGGCAAGGAGACTGAAGGGAGGCGGAGCGCTCCAGGTGGGTGATGGCAGGTTTCATAGCAAGGGAACTTACACAGGATGCTTGTCATCCATGGCCGCAAGATGAGTACATCTCTGCACCGCCCACCAGAATCCTTAAAGTTTGTACAGAGGCCTTAACGGGCTTTAGTCATGTGTTCAATCCAGATGGTCTCAGCAATACCGTATTTTCTCCAGCCTATCTCCTTGAAACAGCTCCTAATGTGGGAATGGTGGGCAGAATGCACGTTCCAAGGCTGGGGAGGGGGTGAGGACCCTCTGACAGCCCAGCTTCAGCTCATCTGTCAACCAGCACTCACATTCCCTCAGGGACCGCCCCCAGCACACACCTGATGCCAAACTTTCTACTATGTTTCCTTACAGTAGCTTCTGACTCTCCCAAGGGAAGGAACTCTTAGTATTTATTCAACTCTATTGCAGTTACTCTACAAATTCGGCAGTCAAATCCCTAATTGATCTTTGAGATGTATGTTGACTTTTGAGGATATCTTGGGCAATCTCCAGAAAAGAAAAGCCACAGTGAATTAAATGTTAGCTGAGTGGACAATAAAAAGGAATATTTCAGCTGAAGTTTTCTGACAGCAGCATATTCGGACGGGCCAGGCCATTCCAGGTGTGTCTGTCCATTATTTTAAATTAGAAGATCTACCATTGTCAAACCATAGCATACAAGAATCAAAAGTGACATAAGAATGTCAAAGGAAAAAGCATGGACGATTTTATTAGAACTTCTCATCCAGCGTCATAATGCAATGGTACGCTATAAATAATCTGTCCCTAACAATCCTAAAAGTGCCACAATCTGTGAGATAATTTACTTTCCTATAAAACATTGGTTTAGCATGGCTCAAGGTTATTCGTAAAACATCTCTCTCCCTTGGTTGCATTCAATTTGTTTTCTTTAATGGAAAAAAAAGGGACTGTTGATATAGGTTCTGCCCTGGAGAATGGCCCTCAACCCCAGTTTACAAATTCATCAGTCAGATATATTCTATGTCATGATGCAAAGTTAAAAACCTCTGAACTACAGGATGATGCATACAGACGAGGATGCTTTCAGATTTCAAGGCAGACAACAATTAATAGAAGAAAATAGAATCTTGAAAAATTAAAAAGCCATTTCAATTTATCTTACTCTTCTACTGACTAGTTCACAAAATAATTGCACCTTTACACAATTACTCCACAATAATACCAGTAAGCTGGCTAATGGAAGGAACAATTCAAAGTATGACCCGTTCAAGGTAATTGAGGATTTGCTCCATTTGAAATCAAGTGTACAGAACCATGTTATTGAATATACCATAGATGAAGCTTTCACAAATGAGATATTAATTGTGTATAACCATTTCATGTTTTGGAAAAGTTCTCAATTATCCAATTTTTTTGCTTGTCATTTATAAAAGCAGAGTTGGAGCTAATATTATTATTTATACACAATATTTAGTTCACTTTGAAGACAAAAGAACAGCACAACATTTCAAAGTAGCTGTGGGAATACTTAGTAAATATACGTTTTAGACAGCAGCTTGGATTCTCAATGTGCCAAACACTTAAGTACAGAGTGAATAGAGTTTCAGTACCCTAATGGAAAGTACTTTTTTCTGGTATTTTGCTAAATTTAGTTTTGCATTTTTTAAAAGAAGGCACAGAGATAATTTCTAAGAAACATGATGTATTCCTCAAACTGAATCACCACAATGGGCATGAATTTCTGCCACTATCTGTAGGTCAAATACCCTGAAAGCTAAACTCAGAGTCCCCGTTGCCCCTCCTGCTCCCCGTCAGATGATGAAGATATGGCGCTCCAACAGAGCTCTTGTCAGTTGAATAAACATTAACTGATATGATGCTAGCTTCTCTTTTCAACTGTGGGTCATCTTTAAAACATAAATTAATGTAATATTCACTAATTGCATATTTCAAAATTAATGTAAATAAAAGCAATCTAAGTACTGAGCTTTATTTCTAGTGTTCTGAATAACGAGTAACAGAAACGGTAAATATCTCATCCAAACATTTATGCCTTTCATTGTATTAAGATACCCATTTTATACTAACATGTCTTTCTGACAGCTTTTTGAGGCTCCTGGCTTGATTTAAACATCCTTTCACTGTTTCAGGCTGCTGCACACATCGCTGGCTAGGGTTGCACAAAATATAAATTGCCACTTCAAATGTCCCCAGCTGCTCTTTTATATCTTGATAGGTCCAATCATTCTCAACAGGAATGCTTGATAACTTAGGAAACCTCAGTAATACAGTGCCATATCCTTGACTTGTTGTTTTATTATATTATTATTATTATTTTAAACTATGGCATAACAGGTGCTTCATTTTATTGATTAAGTCAGACAATGACATTTCCATCTTTCAATTTTTTCATATTTAGGTTAATTCCCCAAATTCTTTATAAAGTTTATAAGTTACAATTCCACTGAGTATGTGAATATGTACACATATTTGTACTCTACACATAAGCTATTAGATAAAAGTGAATTTTTAGCAAAAAGCTATGAATTGCAGGGTTGAAATGGATTGATAGCAGGACATAATACCCAAAGCCACAGCATCAAGCATGATAACTAATGGGAGATACTATTTTTTTAAATTCCTATTGAGTAATAGATTTTTGGGTTTTTTTTTACAAATTAATATTGTATTATTTTGTGTGCCTTTAAAAATAATGTTCTGCCTTACATTGGCTTCAAAATTTGAGAATTTTCAGTTGAAATACAACAGTGGAACCAAGAATAATGGAATTATTGTCTTATTTTATATTCAGGTGTGTTTGTTTTTTGTCTGTTACTTTGGCTGTGTTGGAAGATAGCACATGGATGAAGAAGCATGTTGATTTGCATTTTCTAAATGTGATGCTATGTATCCCTTAGTCACGCTGTTTTGCCCTGTCCTTTTGCAGCCAGCAATGTCAATGCCAGCAAAACATGAAGACAAACACTGTAACCAAGATTTTTCCATGAGAAAAATAAATTAACAGATGTACCTTATGTAGACATATTTACACCACTGTCTAAACATATGAACTAACTTATCTTTAAGAATACTATCATTCATGTTCAAATGAAAAGTTTTAAAGTCTTGATTTTTCCTGTTATATCTATTCTAATTTTTTTTACTGCACTTAGGAACCATGCAACCCCATGATTCTACAGCTCAGAGAAAGATCCTATTACTATTATTTTTCATTTGTGGATTTATCTTGATAACTGGAAATGGCTCAGATACACCAAATAATACCACACAGGTATTTATTTGTAGACTGTGCAGTAGTGTTCCTTATCTGAAATAAAAGTGCTCTGTAAAGACCAGACTCAAAGAATGTGTGATATGTTATTGATTATTTAGGATTATTCCTTAAAAACCTTTCTTCTCTTCTCTACACCTTTACCCACCCACCCCCAAACATTATCAGCTAAATGCTTTTACTTTATAACCACATTTATCATAGTGATACAGCTCAGTAGGTCAAACACACAACAGTGACATTTCCAAAGAACATTTGAATGCAACATAAAAATATGGTGTAGTCTAATCGCCACATACATTCTATTCTTAGTAAAATATCAATGCTCGGCAAACCTCCACATTGGAAATAACAGATTTGTGATGCTCAGAACAACAGATGTTAGTTTGCTATTACTTTAAAAACAGAGCATAAAAGAGAAAGATTTCACTTATATCATATGCTGTGACTTGATCAGCTGCATCTGCCTGACATGTTTGGGTCTCAATGAAGTAAGCTGAGTTTCCAAAGGGAGCATCCAATTACTGTCATATAGTCAACGCAACTGCATCTCTGTCCTGCTACACTCATCAGTCATAGAACAAGCCAAATATTCACATTGCAGCTAAAGAAGACGACCAAAAGGAACCAGGTGTCACACAGCAGGTATTAAGTATCTGAGTGCAATGCCAAAGAGAGAGACTGGACGGTGCTGAAAACGCAAGTTCCAGGGAAAGGTTTTGGAGCACTCAGACTGCACTCAGTAGCGTGTCACTTTCCCACAGAATTAATTTAATTAGCCTCTGCCCAGGATCAGGCGCTGCTCCTAACCTTGAAGAGTGGCTGATGGAAGGATGTGTCACTATTGCCCCTACCACACGAGCACTCTTCTGTTCTTTAGTGGTGATTTGCCTCAGGTGAAAAATAGAATCACTCCCTATTCCTATTGATTTCTGAAAAAGAAAATGCTTCCTCCCTACCAGCACTGCACTATTATTTTTGTTATTACTTTTCATGGAGCTGCACTCTTCTTTACATAAAACTGAAAAAAAACAAAACAAAAAAAAACAGTATCAAACCCTTGTCCATGTCCAGAGATAGAAACTAAAATCCAATTATCTAACTAAAACACTTATATCCTACCTTGAAAAGGAAAAGGATTATTATTTTAAAAATAGAATATCATTGCCAATGTTTAATGTGCATTTTAAGTTTATAAAGGGAATATACAATCACTGAAATATAAAAATTAATTAAAATACAATGCTTCATTGTATTTTGAATGGACAGTATTTGAATGTCCACTCAGTTTATAAAATAGCATATGGAATTCTTGACCAATAAACCCCATGTAAGACTATTTTATGAGAATCATCCAATTTCTAAGCTCTAGATTGCTTGTTCTCCCTTTATTCTGAAACAAATACATAATCTATTTCCAAAATAAAAAATACTGTTACTTCAGAAATTTTGGTTAGAAGAATCAATCATTAAAAGTTTTATTTAGTCATAACAACAGTATTTTACCTAACAATAAACTACAAAGCTACAAAATAATTACAAAATAAAATTGATTTGCAATGCAAATCCAAGAACTATAAAATTATAATCATTACTGTAATTATATAGGGGAAAAAAGTTGTATTAAAACAAATTAAGTTGGGATTTGATTTGAAGATAGAAGTCTAATAACCATGTTTACCCCCTTCCTCACTCGACACTAATTGATATGATACAAAATAAAAACTAAGAAAAAAAATTAAAGCCTTCATATGTAAAGACACAGAAAAGTTGAAAGTACAAGCATAGAAAACATAAACAATAATCCTAAACGTGTATGTGTAAAAATACATTGGGTCAATATCAAAAATAACAGAATTGAAAGGAAAGTAAACAGATCTGCAAAGTAGAGGAGTAAATATACCCTTTTTAGTAACTCATTGTAACAATTAGTGTCCACTGGGACAAAAACTCCTAATTTTAACACAAAAATAATTTCTTATAGATAGCAGTATAAACAGGTATTGAGTGCTAGCGGTGCAAAAAATATGGAGGTAAGATTTACATAATATGTGCAGGAATCACGGCTGTCTTCACTACTGAGAGGCAAAGGGAAGAAGTTAAGGCTATTTGAATTTAGAAGCTTGGAGAAGGGACCTGACAGACCTGGACCCAGACCTTTGAGGAGAAGGCATGACCAAGTCTCTGGGGTACTTCAGAAGCATAGAAGAAGGTCCTCCCAGAGTTGAGACCTACGTCTCTCAGGAGTGCTGTCCAGTGGTCACAGCTATCTCAGGTGCTTTGAGGAAGGACCTGAGGTGTAGGGATTCAGCCCTCTAAGGAGGCGGCAGCCTGCCTCTGGCTGGAGCTTCAGAAGTGCAGAGATGTGGGTGGCTCTGGAAAGTGTGGGGAAAGGCTGAAATGGCAAGCAACTACAGCTGGAACTTGTTGGGGCTCAAAGTCGGCGGCCCCGAAGTATGCCATAGTGTCATGTTGATTATTGTGAATTCAAGTTACTTGAGAAACAGCTAGTGTGAGAAGGATACTCTGATCTTCCTCTCTGTCCCCGCGAAAGCAAGAAATAAATCTCCCACGTGGAAGGTACCCTCCTTGCATCAGGAGGTAGAGAGGTATCCTTGTCATTACAGATAGGGAATTCAGGGTCAAAAAGACAGTATAAACAAACCTTGTTACTTCTTTACTAATTTACTACCTCAAGCCCAGACTCTGCTTAGATTCCTCACGAATTAAACACCCAACCCAAGTTTCTTTGACCTGCAATTCCTCACAAATATATTGCTTCTTTTTCTAAAAAGTATAAAAGCTGACTGCTTTGATCATCTCTTTAGGTCCTATAGCCATGGGACTTCCATACATACAAATTAATTTGTTTTTTCTCCTGTCAATCTGTCTTTTGTCAATTTAATTCTTAGGCTGGCCAGAAGAGCCAATAAGGTAGGGGAAAATTTCCTGTTCCCAAGAGTTTTGCCGTAGTCAGCAGGATCTTCACTGGCTATATGCCACTTTGTCCCAGGGACTGCTACACAGGAAGAGATCAGGGGACCTCTGAGAAAATCTGGCAGGATGTAACCATTCTTAAGCACATCAGGCTCCCAATCTCTATCTGTGGGGTCCAAGGAAATCAAAAGTGGTGAGAGTCCTTTCCTCTCTTTCTAAATTTAGATTAGCAGAAGAAAATATTTGTGGAACAGTCCCTTGGGCATAGAGACTCTGGTATTTGGTAAGAAGTACTGTCAGTTTTTATTTGATCTTTTTTCCTCACAGAGATAATCATTGTTTTCTTTTGTCTCTGTCTTTTGAGTCATTTGTCATAAGAAGGAAATACCATAGCGTAAGAATGCAGGCACAGGCTCTTAAGCCTACTGTTTAACCTGGACTCACAGACTGGTAAGTTCACTGTTCTCACCAGACTGGCGTCTGTTTAGACAAACTTTGCTATGAACCCACTGTATAAAAACCTGATAAGGTTTTTCCCTTTGTCTCATTCTATGTCCTGAAATCTTGGCTTCATGACCACTGAGAATATTCTTCTTTGTCTCTGCCATCCAGAAGGTGCATTTACCAGGGTAAATATCAGTGGCCAAATAGACTGGAATTCTGTGACACCAAGTCACAATCAGCATTCTCTTTGTTGGCTGTACCAGCTTTCAGAGGAGTTTGTCATAAGGGGTCTTTGTTGTCTCAATCTTTGTTGCTCTGTTAGTGCTGGAAAAGTCCCATTCCAGCCTGCCCAGTGTCATGAGCAGGTTTGTGTCTAGCAGTGTCTCACATTTCCATGAGAGACCAGAGACATACTTTAAACCATTTTACCGCCTGTGTGGCAAAGGTCTTTGCCTTCTTAGACGATCTTTGGGAGTAAGCCGTTTGGACTGTGGGGGCTTTGTCACTTGTACTCACTCCAGGGATGCCTCTTACATCCATGGTAAAGGTTTACTCTAAGCCTGGAAATTTGCCTCTGGATCTTTTCACAAAAAGGCTTATTGGGCAGAGTCACGATTGGAATAAATATGCTAATGGAGATCCTACTCATCAATGGCCAGATGATGAATATTTTGAAATGGAAAAACTATCTTTGAAAAAGTTTTTAAAGAACTGTTATCATCAACAGCTGTCTTATTGGTACTTATGGGAAGATTAAATTGAAAAAAGAACACAAAAAACTACAATAGCTAGCCTTAGGGAATCACTTAATCAAATGAAAGAACAGAAGTCAGACTTAGAATAAAAATTAAAAACCAAATCTGATATAAATTATCCCCCTCCTCCCTTTAATACTTCCCTTTATCTCCAACAGAACCAATTTCTGCTGTCTTTAGTAAAAATCGATTAACGGAGTATGCTGATGGGAATAATTAAGTAGGAAGGGATAATTCCCTTCTCCCATTTCATGGCTTCCAACTTCCTTTATTCTATCCCATGAAGCATCTTAGAGAAAGCCAGCTGGCAACGATAAAATGTAGCTTGCAGAGTCTCGGCCTAGCGTCACAGAGTCAAGTTTAGAAGGAAGGGTTTAGAGCTGCAGAACAACAGCTTCAAACCTGAGTCAGTCAAGTCCTTTAGTTATTCAGCATCTATAAACACACTTCCTCACATATTTGACATTTAATAAAACCAAAATAAAGTGATACTTTTGCTGTATAACATGTAACTTTCCTTTATACAATCAAAGTCAGTCTTATTTTCTCCCTAAAAATGGGAGACAAAAATTCTGAACAATCACTGTACCCATTTCTCACTGATGGTCATGGTGTCTGTCTTCTAGCATGTTAATTACTCTTCAAATTTAGCCACATTCACATCAGAATATATATATATATATATATATATATATATATATATATATATATATATATGTGTGTGTGTGTGTGTGTGTGTGTGTGTGTTAAGGCAATGATTTCTTGAATATGACACCAAACTACAGGCCACAGAAGCAAAAATAGGCAAGTTGGGACTACATCCAACTAAAGAGCTTCTGACAGCAACAGAAACAATCAACAGAATGAAAGGTTACTAAAAAAATGGAAGGAAAAAGGTAACTAAGAAATTTGTAAACCATACATCTGATAAGATCTGATAAAAATGTATATAGAACTCCTACAACTCATTAGCAAAAAAAACAAAAACAGAAAAAAAAATAACCTGATTTAAAAATAGGCAAAGGACATGACCAGACATTTCTCCAAAGAGGACATTCAAATGGCTAACAGGTATGTAAAAAGATGGTCAACATCATTAATCATTAGGTAAGTACAAATTAAAACCACAATGAAATATTACATGACACCTTTTAAGATAGCCATAGTTAAAAAAATACAGAAAATAACAAGAGTTGGTGAGGATGTAGAGAAATTGGAACCCTTGGGTACTGTTAGTGGAAATGAAACAACGGGCAGTATGTTTCCATACTGTGGAAAACAGGATGAAGGGTCCTCAAAAAATTAAAAATAGAATTACCATATAATCTGGCAATGCCAATTTTTGGTATTTACCCAAAATTACTGACATCAACATCTTGAAGACATATTTGTACTCCTCTATGCTTTGTAGCATTACTCACAATAGCCAGAGGTGGAAACAACCTAAATGTCCATTGATGGATGAATGGGTAAAGAAAATGGAGTTTATACACACAAAAGAATATTTGTCAGCCTTAAAAAATAAGGAAATCCTGTTATATGTGACAACATGGATGAACTATGAGGACATTTTGCTAAGTTTAATAAGCCAGTTGCAGAAGTTAGAGATACGGTATGATTCGGCGTATATCAAGTATCTAAAGCACTAAACTCTTAGAAGCAGAAAATGGAATGGTGGTTGCCAGGGGCTGAAGAGAAGGAGAAAGGGGGAGCTGCTGTCCAACTTGTATAGAGTTTTAGTCATACAAAATGAAAAAGTTCTCGAGATCCGCAATGCGCATAGTCTACAATAGTGTACTGTACATTGAAAAATTGAAGAGGGTAGACTTCATTTATATTTTTCACCACAATAAAAATAATCTAATAATGACTTCTAAAAATTTTTAATCATAGCTCCCTAACTACTGCATTTTGAGAAAGACTGTTTTAATTATTTACTGGAACTTCATGGTTTACTTGGAGGCAAACGCAATTGCTATCTGACACCTTAATTACTATTACTTTGCTTTGCTCCCTTGCTACAACAACAAAAAAATATTGAATTTTCTATGGATATTCTGACACAGTTATGTTTTCTCTGTGTTCTTTGAGACTCCAGGTTATCCAAATGGTTAAAATTGTGTAAAAAAATTGAGTTACAATTTAATAATTAATAAGATCTAAAGATGAACTTCACGCTCTCACTAAAACTTTAAACATTGAAATAATAGCCTACTTTTTATTATAAATGCATTTCTTTTTTCAGATTATAATTTAATATAATCTAAGAGTTACTATTACTGTTCCTTAAGTTATTTCATTGGCTAGAATCTCCACTGTACTATTGCATAATGGCAATTTTATCAAAGATACTCATTTTATTTTCTAATTTAATTGAAATTCATTTAATAAATAAAATTTTCATTAGGTTTTTAAATGTATTTGTGTAAGTTGATATAGTATATTCTAATATTTTTAAACTGTTGTCTGTATTTTTCCTTTGTTCCTAATATTGCCTATTGTTTTTTGTTTGTTTGTTTACATTTGTGGAATGAATTAATGAGTGACTGAATGAATGAATCCTTTGGAGGATGAGGGTAATATATCATCCACTGGGCATTTTCCTTTCCCTTCCCTTCCCCCATCCCCTCTCAAATGTCATCATCTCTGAGGTATCTTAGAGGAGGCTAAGACTCCTTAAGAAACACAGTTTTAAATGCAACAACCAGTCTAGTACTTACCTGGCATTATAGTTATTATCATATTATTGACTGTATCCCCTTATGCTTTACATCCCCATGACTATTTCATAACTACCAATTTGTATTTTGTAATCCCTTCACCTTTTTTACTCTGCCCCTCAACACCCTCCCATCTATCACCCCAACAAATCTAGTACCCACCTGACACCATACATAGTTGTTACAACATTACTGACTATATTCCTTATGTGATACCCTACCTCCCCATGACTACTGTGTAACAACAAATTTGTACTTCTTAATCCCTTCCCTTTTTTTCACCTGTACCCCCAAACCCCCTTCCATCTGGCAATCATCAAAATGTTCTCTGTATCTATGAGTTTGTTTCTGATTTGTTAGTTTATTTTCTTTAGATTCTACATATAAGCAAAATCACATTGCACCTGTCTTTCTATGTCGGACATGCTCCACTCAGCACAGTACCCTCCAGGTCCATCCATGCCGCCGCAGACAGCAAGAACCCATTCCCTTCTGTTGCCGAGCAATATTCCATTGTATACTCATATATGTACCTCCTACTCTTTATGCATTCATCTATCAATGGACACCCTGGCTGCCTGCACATCTTGGCCATTATAAACAATGCTGCAATGAACATATGGATGCACAGGTCTGTTTGAAGCCTAATATTGTCTTTTTCCCTCCTCTTTTATATTTAGTCATACTTGCCAAGTTGCTAATTTTATTTTATTGAGCTTTTCACTATCTTCTGCCAACTTCAACGATTTTAAGGTTTCTTCCAAATTTTTTTCAGAATTTTTATTTTTACTGGAAGAGTTGGTCCAAATTACTTATTTCACTACTATTGGAAGCAAAAGTCCTAAGTCATTTTTAAAGGGCTTCAACCTTCTAATTTCCTTCAGTGATTTCTGATATAACCTGAAGAATGCCAGGATACAATATTATGTAAAAATTCAACTATTCTGTAATATATAGATAAGATTAAAATTAGGAATTATTGGGGCCAGCCGAGTGGTGCAATGCTTAAGAACTGGCTTGGAATGCCAGAGGGCCCCAGTTCAGATCCCACATATGAGGGCCAGTGATACTGCCCTCTACAGCTAAGAAGCTGAACAACAGCGCAACCTGGAGCTGGGCTGCTGTGAGTCGCCAGCGACAGGGTAGGCTGCAGCCCCTGCTGCAGTGGGTTGCCATGGGCTGCCGTGTATAGCCAGCGGCCAGCGTGATCGGCCAGCAGCCTCCGTGAGCGGCCGTCCAGAAGCCAGCGACTGATCTGCCTCACCCAGGAAGAGCGCAATGATGGTGCCAACTAGGGCCAGTGAAGCAACGTCCTCCACAACTAGATTGAAGAACAAAACTACAGCAACTTGTCTGTTCCCCTTCCCCCAATTCCCGAGCACTATTCCCATCCCCCAACTCCCCAATAAAAATCTTAAAAATAAATAAATAAATAAATAAAATAAAATTGGGAATTATTTTTTAGGATTACATTCATTCAATAAACATTTAGTTATGGAAAGCCCTAATTGCTGTCTTTTAGGAATTATACCTTTGAAAATATTCAAAGATAAATAGTCCACTGTTTCTCACCTGAAGTTATGCACAAATAAGAAACCTAGTATTAACTCTTTAACATGATGTAAATGGTGTGCAGTCGTAGAATTTAAACAAAATTGCCGGGAACTCAGATGAGAGGAAAAACTTTTCAATCTTACCTCGACCAAAAAGAACTTTGTGTTTCCATAATGGCTTGCTTTCTTTTTTTAGACCATTTCCTCTGTTGATATCGTTTTAGAATATCTCAACTACAGTCTTCATTTTGATCCTGAATAGGCTTTAGTCCCCTCTGATGTAAAACAAGAGATAACTTTCCCTGAACCATATGCAAATTAGATAGGCATTTCGATGTCTTCGAATCATCATATTTCTAGCTGCATGAAACTTAAGGGAATGGCAGGAAAGATGATAACATCTAGGGCCATACACACAGAAATAGAATTACCTTAAGTCTCTCTTGCCAATAAGCGAATCAGTTACAATGAGAAAGAAATGTGAGGTTGGGAGAAAAATGGAGCCCATTTGTAACATTGGGACAAATCAAATTTCTATGAAATGAACTTCTTCAAACTAGACTCACGCCATAGTGCTGTGTAATCACAAGGCATAGTAACATCATGAAATCTATAAAATTCTTGCCTGTTATTTGCATTTTACCGAAGACTCAGGTAGTCAGTCTACTACAGGGAATGCTCCGTTCTGGGTCACGTATACATACAAACTAATAACCAGAATATAATGTGGTTACTTAAAAATCTATGTATTTCCAAAATCCTATGTGAGAGTGAGGAGAAAGCTCTTTCTGGTAGAATCAGAAAACACTTTCACAGAAGAAATAGCATTTCAGTTGGTTCTTGTAAACCTTAAGCAGAAAGAAACTAGAAGATAGAGCACGCTAGACAGTAGGAACAGGATGAATAAAAGTATAGGCAATTAATTAAGCATGTTGGGTTGGGAGGGCTGAACATTGAGACTTGGGCCTAATAAGGTCAGTTGAATTCATATCATTAAAGTTTATGAATGTCATTCTATGAAGGTTGAATCTTTACTCAGCAAATCTATCAGTCCCTCTCCCCAACACTATCTGAAGGCATTCTGTGAATCAACTATAATAAATCATGAAATACTGGAGGCAGGGGGGTTTCTTAGGAGATTGTTGGAATTATCTAGGAAGTAGCAGTGGGGACAGAGAACAGGAAAAAGATTATTAATATTCACAAGTTGTTGAAATTGATGATATCTCTTTAAATACAAAAGCTATTATTTGTTTATAAACAGTTTCAAGTACCTAAATCAACCTGATGAATGTCAAAGCAGTCCAAAAATAACAGGGTATATTTTATCAAACATAAGGAGATTATCTCTGAATACATAAAAACTAAAAATATGAACATCAGCTTTTGAAGTCACCAAGATAATGTAGTAAATTAAAATCTGCTCCATAAACGCCAAGTCAGAACACAAAGGCTTAGGCATGTAAATTTCTAATAAGCCACGTTTTAACATAAGTCTAGAATGTAAAGTACCTGTGGGACTCTGGTTTCTACTGGCTACATCGGTTTTACGGGGGAGGGGGGTGGCATTTTAAAATTCAGAATCTGGAGGTGGGTTCCCTGAGCTGCTGCCACCAGGAAATCTGCACTCCTACTTTGTGCCGTAGCCGTGGGAAGTGATGGCCATTTGTTTTTTAACTATGAAGGATGCGCATCAAGCCTGTTCCTTATAAAGATAACTCTGATATCCCATCTCTAACTGCCTCCCCTCCAATCTTGAAACTCGTGCACAGGAGTCTTTTGAAGGATCATCAGCCTGATATACAAAACTATTGGAGCCAAGCGTGGAAATAAATATAACATCTAACGAATCATCTATCTTTAAGAAGCATCCACCACTGCTGCTCCCAAATGAGTATTTGATCCCGTTTTAAAGATTTTTCCTGAGAGAAATTATATATTTTTTCACTGTCTAATGAGCTTCCAGAGGAGGTACCACAGTTAAGATATGTAGGTTGACCAAGGTCATAAAAAACAATCAGGATATTTATTTGGTAAGTATTAGGAGAAGGTGAAGATGGTGTGTGATAATCATGGTAATCTCAGCCTTAGAGGCTTAAAAAGCTCAGAGGTTTCATAAGCCTTTGTCCTCCTGATGTTTTCTGGCTCCGCTGCAGATGTTAAGAGGCCCTGCAATTTCACTATATTGTCTTTGTATTTCAGCCTGTTTCATTCTGTACCACAATATTTTACCATTTATCCAAATTGAAACAAATGTTCAATTTCTCTGAACCTATGACACTTGGGTTTATGAACAATTGTGGATTGTTTTTCAGAATGAATCTAAATAATCTCATTTTTGTTTTGAAGAATGTTCATATGTTTATGTATGTGTGTGTATAAATGTGATATATACATATATACCATATGCATTATTTTGAATAAAATCTATGTACTGAGTTTTAAATTACACATATTTTAAAGTGATTTTAGCTTTCATAGAACTATTCATTTTGTAAATAGCAATGACTTAACGTTAAGCAGTGTGTTGTGGTCAGCAGTTAGCAGCTCAAAATAGCAGCTCGAAAGGAGTGAAAGAGCTGCCTCAATCGTGTGCTTTGTTCTTTCAAAGACTCTCCCATTAGAGTATAAATCCTCCAGGACAAAAATCACAAAACAAAACCTGAACATTTTCTTACTCGTAGTGCTGTCTGTCTGAAATCTAGCTGAAATTTAAAAACATAAGAGATTTCTACTAGTGTCAAATAGGTAACATATATCTGATCAATAACATTAAAATGTCAAACTTTTCCATTTTGGATTTGGAAGAGCACCTTTACATTCCTTCATTGGCTTGTCATTTATTATTATTAGTTATTTCTATTTTTATTACTGCATGGTTAAATGTCCTTCTCAGAAACCCTCGTGTATATTTTTTCCGAGACCCACAATTATAATTCTCATCTTTTACAACTTCTCTGCATACATCATAAGCGCTTTAAGTATGATAATATAAAACTATGATAATGACAGTATTGAAACAAAAATGGGTATGATGAGGAAACTGAGTGCAATCAGAATACCAATTATGGCATACTCTCATATACATTCCATTAGATGGGGAAGGAGAATATTTTTAGACATTTCTTTCACCAAGAAGATATGACATCCAAGCAGAAGGAAAAGGACAACTTCATTTTAAGGAAGTGTTTTAAATATTTCATAATGACTATAATAAGGGAATAGAGGTTACCTTGACAGAGTTGGCTGTTCTTATAACAATTCTCCATGGCTTCCTAAAGGGATTCATTCATATAATTCTATAGTTAATGGTGATTTATATTCATAAATGTTTAGAATGTTTTCACTTTAACTGAAAAAAAAGGAAATGTGAATTTCATTTAGTAATATAACCTATCTAACCCTGCTTGCACAAGTGGATTTAAACAATGTGTTTCAGTGCAGTAAGTAGTGTTCAACCTAAAGCCAGACTTCATTGTAGGACAGAATGTATTTTTAGATTAGTTTAGAAAACTAACGGGATATTTTGGTAAGACTAACAAGTATAATGAAAAATATTTGCACCATTTCAACAAAATTTACAAAACTTCCTAAAAAGATATTGATTCCTAGCCTGAACATTAGCTTTTTCATTGAGGTGTACATTTTCTTGTCCACTTCAATGTCCATTAAGTTAGCAGTTTCAAAAATATCTCAACTTTCATCCAATACTATAACAGAAGTGGTAGAAACAGTTGGCCCAATATACAGATCAAATCAATTCTTGACTCATGCTTTTAGAACTGAATAGTAGAAATAGAGAGAAGCTTTTTAATAGATTTTTAAAAGAAAAACAAATTTCTATGTAGGGTTTAATTGGCATTTCCTATCCCCTATATCGACATTGTCTGGTAGAAATGTAATGTGCACCACACATGTAATTTAAAATTTTCTCATTGTCACATTAATAATGGTAAAAAAGAAACAGGTAAAATCAATTTTACTAACACAATAGCTGGAACAATATATTCAAAATATTTTTAACATATAATCAATATCTCGAATCCCCAATATGTTACCATCTTTTTTTATCCTGTCTTTGAAATCTGATGGGTGTTTCATACTTACAGTACGCATCAATTCAGACTAGTCAGACTTCAAGTACTCAATAACCACATGGAGCTAATGGCCACCGTAAGACAGTCCAGGATTAGGAAAGGGGAGGTCCCTTTTGGGGGAGCAGCACTCACGAAAAGAGGCCATCACAGGGCCAGGAAAGGAGCTCAGCTCGTAAGCACTGGGGATGTGTGTCCTTGCCAGTCTTCCCCTGGCCGCATAAGGGATGGGTACACACTTCTTGTCTCCTTATTAGCCATCTGAATTGCATGCCAATCTCCCTGTACTACCCAAGCAGGGGAAGAAATAAATGGAGAAAGGCGGTACAGGGGCAGAATGCCAAGCGATAAATGGCCCAGGCTATTTTCCCTTAAAACCCTGGTTTCCACAGATGCCCACAAGCCTGAGAACTAAACCTGGAGGGCATGGTTGTATTGAGATCACTAGAGTAGTGAAAGACAAAAGTTCACATATCAGAAGAATGTGTCATGATGATACCAATAGCTGGAAGTCAACCAGAAAATTTGGCCAAACCTTCCAACGAACTATGGAAGCATAAAGAACTCTTCTAAAACCCTCACTGATAGCACAGGCTGAAGCCACCACCTGCCACCAGCATGTCATAGACAATGAGCCAAACAAGGAGAGGCCAAGAACCTCTCCTAAGCAAGGAAGAAATATGTCTTTTTTTCCTCTTTCCCATCCAACCCCCATTGGAGGAGCTACTGCAGAGAAGAAGAGGTGCATGAAAAGCAGACCACAATCAATCTTCACCTCCCCCTGCAAGTCACTAGAGCCAAGGACAATGTTTGGGAAGACAAAGGACTCTGAATTAGGATTGGGTCTTAGCATTAAATAAGGCTGTTGGAAAACCAAAATTACCACATGTTGCAGAAGCCAGCCAATGTCACCAAAACAGGTGACGCCCCTAGAGCAAGGATGGTTTGTGTGAGAAAAATTGAGAGCATGACTGGGGGAAAAACATGAAGGTATTCCATATTTATATCCCAGTGAGTTGTGACATCTCAATAACCTAGTTAAATACATGCCACTCCAAACAAAATATCGCGAAGGACATGTTTAAAACATAACATTTGTATAAAAGTTGAAGACGCCACATGAAGTTTGGAGAAGGGTTTTAGGAAATAACCCTAGCTAGATATGGAAAGACAGGTTGTGTGGGGCCTCAAATACAAGGAAGGAGGAACATGTACTTTTACTTGGAAAGAAGGAGTGACAAAAGTTTTTTGATCAGGAAAGAGACACAATTAAATTTGGTATTTAAGTAAGATTAAAATTTGGAGTTATTGTAGAGTTTAAATTAGAGTAGGAGAAATATAGAAAGCAGAAAGATCAATTATCCAGCGGTTATAAGAAACAAGAGGGAACAGCAATTACAAAAATGAAAGGAAAGGAAAAGCCAGATTTCAGAAACATTTGAAAAACGTTTCTGATAGACATGATGACTGATTGGTTGCTAGTAGTAAGTACTGTAATGGGAGAGAGGGGAGGTAAAAAGAGCTTTCTGGCCTCCAGGTTACATGTTGGAGGAAGGGGGTAATAAACACCTGAAGCAAAAGTGAAGGGTAGTGAAATGGGAAACTAGACATGAGTGTAAGTAAAGTTTGAGATGCTTAGGGGACATTCAAGAGCCCATGTGCATCACCTAGCACTGGGGCTAAAGATCTAAAATTCAAGAGATGTCAGCAGTAGAGATAAAAATTCTGGAGTCAACAGCATATAGTAAGAGTTGAAATCACGGCAATGTATGTGAATGCCCATGAATAGACTAAAAAAGCCCCAGCCGAGAAAACCAGTGTCACTAGAGTCAAAGGAGGAAGGAAGGAAAGAAGAAATTGTCAATGGCCTCACCAGGTGCAAAGACACAGGAGGCTAAAATGCAGGAAGAAATGTTTGTTTTGTCGAATAGGAAGCTATTTGTGGCCTTAGTGAAACTGTCAATGATATTACAACAATCAAAAGGTAATGGAAGAGATTAGGAAACTATTGGGACATGAAATGGAGGCAGTGGTGGCACAATAGCAGAGCTGGAACAGCTCTGAGCTGCATTTAAGAGGGAACTGGGGAAGCTTCTCAGGAAATCGACCAGGATACTAATAGGGGCTATCAATTCTAGCATAAAGACTGTCTGCAATCCAGTCCAGCTAGATATAATCTTGTCTAGAAACTGGGTTGTAAAACCTTTCTTACTCTTTCTAAAGTAGCGGTTATTTTGTCACATAGCCATCCAACTGTATCATTACAAACATACTACAATAAAAAAGAATGACCGAGTATACTGTAATCTGTACCTATCAAAAATCCAGAAAACAATTTAAATGTATTCCAGAATCACTAAATAGATTTTTTTAAAGCCTTTCTTTAAATTAAGTCTATTTCAATAAATTAAATAATTTTTCTTCTATTCTTCCCAGATAATTATTATTTACTACAAGTCTGTCTCTATAACCAAAGTACAAAAATAGGATGTCAAAATTGAAAGAAAATCAATTTTTTCCTTTATGTTAGAACTTGAAAGAGGTGAAATTATGAATTATTTAACCTTTTACACTTCATTTGAAATTATGCCAGATTTAATATTTACTTCAAAGGATCATAGATTTTACCTTTCATTTCAAAAAGAAAATATTTTGACCAATAGTTAAATTTTAAAACATTGGAAATTTCAATATATTTATATTCTTTTATATTTTATTTTATTTCAATATATTTATATTCTTTTATATTTTATTTTATTTCAATATATTTATATATAAATATAAATTTATATTCTTTATAATTTCAAACTTTTCAGAAGGATGACCTAAATATAAGTTAAATCTGTTACATTTCTACTAGTTTTTTTTTTTATTATTTTTTACTTCTGAAAACTAAAAGAATAACATGGAAGGGTTTTTCTAGCTAGGATGTATCTGTTTTTGTAATAAGCATAACTTTCCTTCTAAAATAATTCCAAGACAGAAGAAAACTGGAAACAGTCAGTTCAAAGAAAGCAACTCCGAGCACAAATTTGAACTCATTTTTAAAGTATTTTCCTCTTACACCGTTTAATGTTACAGTTTTATAGGCACCCGTCTTAATGTTTCTTTGTAAAGAGATGTTCTAAGGAAGGACTGCTCAACATGGAGGAAAAAAAAAAACTTAGAGGAAAGTCCAGCTCCCCAGTAAATGTGATACTTAAAGCTAAAAGATATCAGTGCACAAAAATGGGTAATTGCCATCTGTCTCATAAAAACACAGAGGCCTACGCAATGCCAACCAGTATGTTCTGTCAAAGAAGTGACTTGAAATATGTTCTGCTAACACTAAAATGGCAATAAGTAATTTGAACAAAAACGTATACTTGACCAAATTGTCCCCCACAGCTCATAAACACCTCCGTCTGTGCCCTTGGAGTTTATCAGGGCTGTGGGAGACATTTATTGACTTTTACTTGATCTCCTATCGCCAAAACACACCAAGGTTAACACAGTTACTCAACACCTTTAATACAGCCAGGAAAATGTTTGACTGAAAAATGTGTTCAATTTAACAAAGCAAGCAGCAAGTGCCTGCAGGAAGTTCTACAACCGCAATCATTTCAAAATGTCACCGTTACCCAGTGCCGCGACAGCTCCACTGGGCGAGCACTCCTCCGGACTGTCTGTTGAGAAGAGACAGGTCAGCTTTTAAGTAGAGGTTTATTTTCACTCCTGAGTTATGCCTCCAACTTACATCAAATATTGTGTTTAGGAAGTCCTGGAATAAGATATATACTTCTAATTCTTTGTAAAAGATATCTAAATAATTTGAAATTTTTTCTCACTCTAGAATAATTCATGTTCTCTGCTCCGTTTGACCTAAAAGGGATATACAAAAACCCAGTTCACAACATGAATCACAGCATTGAAGGCCTGCTAACATGCAGGATGTGCTTACAATTTTGACAATCCTGGCAAGCGACTCAGTAATTATAACATAAACACTCCACCTTCCCCATTGCTAATTAAGAAATCACAAAAAAAGTATGGCAAATTAATGACTTTTAGGAAAGCATTAATTCAGAAAATAGAAGCCACCAAAAGAAACCCAGAAGCTAAAAGCTGAAAGCTTTGTTGCCATTGGCTTAACAAATGATGGTGGTTAAATCAACCTGCATGGGCCCTGCAGGCTGGCGGTGCCCAAGACTGAATATGATGTTCTCACAACAATGTGAAATGTGCTAACTTTGTGGCTACATACAAACCATTACTGAACAATTCAGCTGGACAGTCATTCAAGTTGATGTAAATACTAATGACCCTATGCCAGCCAACAAGAAGAGATGCTTTTCCTCCATTCATGATTATTTGCTTCCATTCCACATTATAAGCAGGATAACTTGCTACTCGTATCATTTTCATTTGGTTTGATTGTCTGCATTTCACTGAATGAATTTCAGTCTCTTTTTTTTTTTAAGGTGTAAATTCTTGGGGATAATACAAGAGAATTAGTAAAATTGATATATATGCATTATATCAACTTCTCCTTCCTCCCTTGATCCATTAAAGCTCGACTTTGTAAAGAAGACCAACTTCTAAAATAAATATTATCATTGCATAATGCATAACCTAATCCACTACATGCTAATTCCAGCAAATATTGATACAGATCCCTTTGCCAGTTTTAGATGAAAGATGCTTCTGCTAAGACATTTTCTCTATTTGCTGATGCACTAAATATAAAAAAAAAAATACTTAAGTTCATTCCTAATGGAGTATTTGAAAACTCTTAGGTCATGCAGTAGCATACCTCAATAAATTGAGTCAGGCTGAAACCAAACAAAAATAATGTTCTGTTATAATATCAAAAGTTAGCTGGCATAAGGAAGTATTCACTAATGAGCTCATGTAAATAAGTGGCATAAGCAAATTTAAATATTCATTCTTAGGCGAATATAATGCGCTGGTGAGAGGTGTTAAAGAAAAACCTCATTTTATTGACTTTTAACTGACTTCCTATTAGTCAATATATGAAATATATAGTATGAAATCGAAAACACCAGAAGCATGGTAATGTATTCAGGTCTTCATTTGTCCATCCAAATGCCAATATTTAACACTCTTACATTTATAAAAAACTTATTTCCTCTAAACTTTCTACAAAAGGAGTATTCTTTCAAAACGAACCTAAATACATTGTGACATATAATATACTAGAACATAGTTTTAGAGAAAAATATCTCGGCTAGATTTTTTTAAATAGGCAATGTTCTTCCTACACAAAAATACATCTGAAGTGTGTGTATGACTTGTTTAAGTTCTCCATGTGGCACTTCTACATAATGTATAAATGAATTCCTCTTTACCCAGAGCTAGTGACAAGGAAAGAAAGTGTGTCTCAGTAATGGTCTAAGAATTTTGATTGTTGTCTCCCACTCTGAGGGCCAGCAGATTAAGGAGTGATTAAACAGCCCTGCAAAAGATCAAACACTCTCAGAAGTAAAGCCTCTCTATATGAAGGCAAGATCACCTGAGGGACACATGTCAGTAGGAAGGGCCACCAAGATTGGCCATGTTTCATGGAACCGTACTAACATAGAGAACTTGTAAAAGCCGCAGAAGTGGAATATCTCCATAGTACCTGACATTTAATAGGATTTCAGAATGGAGCAGAACATAAGTTTCTTACCTAGCTCTGTCTCAGCCTTGGGAAACTATCCCCTTCCCAACCTTCATAGCCTGAGGCCTGAGAAAGGTTCATGGAAAACTATCAATTTGAGAGAAGAAAACCAACTATTTCCATGTAAAGTGGGAAGATATATTAGTCAATTTTTGTAGCAGTCATGCGGAATAACAAAAAAAAAATAACAACAAAAAATAAACCATGATCTTAGGGACTACAAAAGACATTTTTTTCTCTTTGTGATATTCCTGGGCTTAGCTGGAAGAGTGTTGGATTAGTTCAAGGATTGGGGTTGGATTTAATTCTGCTCCACATAGCTCCTCATTCTGGGACTAGCAGCTACACACAGCGTGTTCATCTCATGGCAGAAGGCGGCAGTTCAGGAGAATAACTCGTCATGCAAACACATGGAAAGCCTGTTTATGACATCTTTACTCACATTCCTTTGGCCATGAAATGTGAAGTTCAAAATAAATGTCACATGGCAAAGTACAAGATCAACAAGGCAAGAAATTGTTCTCCTCTCAAGAAGCCAGGGAGAGGGAAAATTTGCTGAAAGGTAAACTAATTTATGTCAGAAGTAAGTCAGGTATCAAAGACAGCTAGCTTGCACTATATCAGAACAGCAGCATCTAGATGGAGCAACTTATTATAAATTCATCATGAGCAAAACGAAAAGAAGTGATGTAAAACTGTATAAATATAATACTACAGAAAAATAATTTCAGTCGAATACATAACCCAGTAAGCACTGGCTGATTTCCTATCCATGTTTTACATTATAAAAGACCTTAGTAAAAAAATTCAGTTAAGGTAAGGGGAAATATGATAGCTCAAAGATAAGATGATAGAACAACAAAATACAAAGCAAGGGAGTATGACAGAGTTAAGAAAATTGAGAACCAAAACACAATTTCTGATACAATAAGCAAATTCTATTATAAATAGCAGTAATCATTACAGATATAGCTAAAATCACATAATGTATAAAAGGCTTGAGATCATCAAATGAACACAGAGCTCGAGGCAACAAGATTACAACCAGAGCTACGATGATGGGTTAGAAGAAGGAGCAAGGGAAAAGACAGCATGAAGGTAATTTGTGTTGCTTAGACGGAGACTCCAACCACAAGTGTAGGAAAGCATTCATAGGCATAACATAGGAAAATGACACTCAAGTATAGAAAGACTTAAATCTGCAAACTAAAAGAAACAGGCTTTATCTGAAAATTCTGATTTAACATGACTGAGTTAGAAGTCACAGTTAAACTATAAAATTTAAGAATAAAGAAATAGGGCC
>NW_017731351.1:1689530-1702337 GCF_001890085.2 Hipposideros armiger
AAAGAATTCTTCCTCTGTTCAATTAAAAAAAGTCATCTATAAGGGGGAAATGGGGTTAGCCTCAGGCTTCCTCCATAATATTCAATGCCAGTAAAAACTGAACTAGGGTTTATAAAATTCCAAGGGTAAGAAAGAGTTATGAAAGAAAAGTATACCTAGTTAAGTTGCCACTTATTTATAAAAATAGGGGCATATATTCTCTACCATGATAAACAGAGACTACTATTCCCACGAGCCCACCTTGATAAAAATGGGGCTTAACAACTAAGACAGGTTAGTTAGTATAACAATTAGGTAGTTAGAAATTCCCAGGTCAGATGAGCAAAGATAAAGATATCTCCAAGGTCTCTGCTCTCAGCCGTGACCTAAAGGTCACAGCCTTAAAGATAATTAACTCCAGACCAGAGACGTCAATCACCCACTAAGGCAACTGGAATACCAATATCTCTACTCCCCAGTCTGGACCCCCTATGGACACAGCTTTATAGATAATTTTACACAGATGATCCAATAACATTCCAAGGCAACTAGACTATTCTTTTTTGGAAAAGCATATTCCTCCCGGATGAAATGATTAACGTAATAAATCAGACCTGTCCAAATAGGTGCCACCTTTCTTCCCAGATAGGCTAGGAAAAGCATATAAACAGAAGCCTCCCCGCTAGTCAGCAGGCACTCCAGTTTCAGATGCTCCCTCTCTTTCAGAGAGCTGTATCTCTTTGCTCTAATAAACTGCTCTTTTCTGCAAACTTTACCTCTCTGGTCCATGTCTCCATTCTTCCCTGCTATGAGACCACAAATCCCAGACACACAAACAACTCATCCTGCATCACATTGACCTGCCACTGACCACAAGATGACTCAGATAAAGGGGTCGGGGACGAGGAACCATGGGAAAGGGAATAGTGGTAACTAGTTAAGTCCATTTACATAGAGAACTAAGACCAAAAAAAAACAAATAAATAGAAATTATGGTGCAGAAAAGAACATAAATGTTACGAACTTTTTAAAGCTAAATGACAGAAGGAGAGGAGAAGAAACAATGCTAACTGCCTCCTCCTAAATAGTAATACTCTCTAAAAGTGGTACATTCAATTAGGAGAAAAACATGTTGATTCTTAACTATTTTCAGAATTTTCTTAGTTTAATGGTATTTTTCAATAACTAATAATCTTCGTGGTGAAAATTTTGTCTGCAATTTAACTTTTCTTCACGCTTTTTAATTTATCTGTATTAAATAAGATTTCACGTATTTTGTGTATTAAGATTTAATATATACTGACTTGAATGGCATGGCGCCACCGCGGCAAAGTTATTAGTTTACACATACAGCTGCCTTGCCCTGTAATTCCCTAAAGTCTATTCTCATGTCAGTTTTGTCCCCAGACTGGCTGCAGTAGGTCGCCAGCAGCAGCGGCCAGGACTGAGTCAGAGCCTCTGGTATGATTTTGCTCATTGTACACAGCATAACTGTAGTTGTGGGGTACACCATCCAAATGCAGCCTGTTTATGCAGGTTAACTGACAGTGGTCCTAGATGGGGACAACACGTTTGCTTCCCAGAATGCAAGTGCTGAGGTTCATGCGAATTGGGCCACCCTTGAATGAAGCACTCGAGCCAGGAGAACATCTAGCACTCTGGCTTCGCACTGGGTCACATGCCCATCACTGAACTAATTGTTCTGTCAAGAGACACGGATTACCACTCAGGGTTGAGTTAATTTCACCCAAATCGCATAACTGCTACACACAGGGGTAAGACAGTGGGCCTCACACTGAGCAAGGGGTAAAACAGATGTTTGCCAGACAATCCTACGTCCCACTACCGAGGAGTTTCCAGGCAGGTTTAGTGTCTAATCACTGAGATGTGTGCAGAAAAGTAATTACCCTGAGATGTGCGTAGAATATGAATTATTCTATTGAGTTTTTTCCTTTCCTAAATTGAAGTTATATTTTGTGACCCAAATATCTGCCAATCAAATGTACTAGCTCCCCCAAATAGTCTATTTTCTGAGGTGTACGGGTACCAATGAGAAACAAATACATGTACACAAACAATGTAAGAATCAGCTAACACAATTTATCGCTAAAGGCATCCTAAACACAGAAGTTCTAAAAATATTGATTCCTTGTAAATAATGCCCCAAGAGGGCTGTTTTTCAAGCTGAGTTTTAAAGCATAGTTCACAGGTATAGTCTCACCGACCGACAGTGCAAGGATTTTTATGCACAGGAGATAATTTCTGGCATTAACAGAAATACAGGAACAGCAAATCCCCTGAATAAAGCCTGGCGGCCAGTCTACATGCTGGTCAGCTGTGAAACAAATAGACACAAACGCAGTCTAGATCTAAAGCCAAGAAGAGTCAGCATGACAGTAGCACATACGCCCTCACAGGATGGAAGGCAAGTTCTTCTAAACGACAATGACAAATGTGGGAGAGATGGCAGAGCGAAAGGCCAAGTACCACACCTCTCTCCCTTTGGGAATATGAAGTTTGCAGAGTTGGAGAAAGACCCACTAGATCACTCTCTCGTTCTTCTGCCAGAAACAGTCATTGAAACAACACTGTCAGTCTTCTAAAGTCTGACAGAGTGGCCTGGCTAGATGCAAAAAATCTCAAATTATTACAGGATTCATAACTCTTCAGTTTAAAAGAGAATGACATAGGTGAAGAATGCATTGAAGAATCAAAACAACAGATAAAAAGGCATTATGATCATGTTAAGAATGACATCAAAAATTTTCTGACAAAAGCGTCCTAGGATTTGATAAAAGACTCATCTTACAAGAACAGCAATCCTTTACCCAGCTACACTTAAAATGGACACAGCCACCAAATTGAGCCTGGAAAGAAGACTTGTTTTATGAGTGATACACTGAACACATTTCAAGACAGATGGTCAGCATTTCTGGGACTTGATGATCTTTTGATGTAATAATGTGTGACATCATCATTTATACCAGTTACTATCACCTACTGAGCCTCATCAGCTCCCAAAACAGACAAGTCAACGAGCACCTGTCTATTGTTGTTCTGCTCAGTCCTGGATAGTCGCCACTCAATTCTTTCTTTCTAATGTGAAATTTAGGGTAATGGTTAAACCTTGTTTGGTACAACAGTCTATGTTTAATTAATTTCTAAGTCTACATTTGCTTTTCCTTATCATTTGGAAGGAAAAAGAAATGCCAAAAATGATTTAAAGCAAGGATTAAATTACCTTTTTTTATAGTTCTGATTGTTAACCTAGATTTATAAGCCTTCAGAGCATCCTCTTCTAAAAGTTAAAAGGGGTCATATAGAAACAGTTTTCAATTTAAATAGGTTGAAAGCCAAACATCCACTTAAAACTTACTTAATACTTACAATGCATTTTTTCCATAGAAAGAGTATAATAAGAGTGCTTTGCTCTGCATTAAAAGGCAACGGGTAGCAACTCTTAAAAAAGATGTTTTGCATTTTTGTTTCTGATTTTTGCTATAAGAACAATCATAAAATTTTACTACATGGAAATCTTGTCCCTAACACGTGTCTGGCACATAATAAATGCTCAATAAATATTTGCTGAATAAATTATTGTACATGACAAATCAGATACATTAAACCACAGCTTCAATTACCTTTTGTATGACTTTGCCTTCTAATAAAATTGTCAAACAGTCACTTGAACATATACAATGGACAAAGTGCTACGATACACATACCCAAAAAGGAATTATGATCTAATGAGAGAAGACACAAAAATAATGTGGACTCACACTTAGTAGGGAATAAAATAATTAAAAAGAAAAAGGAAATATAGTGCTGAATAGATTAAGCATAAACTTCACAATTGTTGATACTGGTTTTATAGATGTAAGCAATTAGATTTAAAACCCACTTTATCAGCACGGATAGTGATCCTAAAAGACCATTTTTTTTCTTCAACCAAGGGCTAAAGAAACAACTGAAGTCTTGAGCATTTCCGCAATTGTGATAATAAGAGAATTACTGCATGGCTTACTTTATGAATATGGTTTGTCTCTAAAAGGAAAGAGCTGTTTTAAATCAAAGCCAAAGGACCATTGCTCCCGCTACTCTAGGCGCCATGGCTGGAAAGCTCTTCAGTTTAAGCCTTCGCAGCTGCATTAACCGGCTGGCATCAGAGTCCTGCTGGGACAAGGAGGGCACTCGGGAAACCGCGGCTGAAGAAGCTTAAAAAAAGAGTCTACTGATGAAGGCATGGGCACCATTAAGGAAACCTGACATGAATAGTTAAAAGTCCTGTCCTAGCCATAGTTACTATCTCCAGGCTTTAAGGGATCAAGTGGGGGGCACAGTTTCCAGAAGCCTGTGAGACCTGTAGCACCGGGAAGGAGTCTTTTAAAAGGAGTTTTGGCTTTGTAGGGAGAGGCCAGCAGGGATATAATACCTGAACTTGCCTCCAGCCCTCTGCGCACTCCAGGGCTGATGCAGCCTCCACGGGTCAGCCTCTCAGGACACAGAGCAAGAGGAAAATGGAGGAAGAGAAAATGGGGTGAATGAAAACCAGCCAGGACTTAACTCAGTTGAGAAGAGGAAGACGTTTGGGACAGACAGAAGTAGACAAAAGAAACGACCGACGCTTGCGGGTAGGCAAGCCACCCCAACAGCGAGGCAGTGAGGGCGTACCTTGTCGAAGAGCTCCCGGCAACTGAGTTTCCCTCCGGCGGCTGCGAGGTTCGTCCGGGAAGTGAAACACAGCAGAGGGCGTCCGTGAACAGGTGGGACCTGAGATTGGTATTTGAGCCACTTACGTGATAAGCACCTGGGAAGAAAGCAAACCTCACCTGTGCCCCACTCCAAGGGCTGACAGAAATGATGCTCTGGCACTCTAGGCTTAGGGAACAAGGATCCAGCCTGAGAGGGAGCTGAACTATTAACGAGAGAAGCTACCAAAGTAAAAGGCACTGGAAAACTGTGACGAAGGGATTTCCAGAAAGTAGAAATACAACAAACACTAGGACTCCCAGGGCTCACCCAAGGCCTGTGGGTATTGAATGTACTACAGGTGAATGCAATTGCTGAAACACAACTCACCTTAACCAAAATAGTTGCAGGTGCTACTCAGACTGCAAATTGCAGGTGGGAAGACCAGCTCCTTAGCTGATGGATAGGAGCATGAAGGAGAAGGCTGGAAGTGATCGTGACAGTAATGATTTTATCCTGTCAAATTTATTTATTTTTTCCTAAAGTCATACACAAATATTTTCTTACAACAAAAAAAATACAGAGCTCTGTAGACTCAAAGTGAAAGCCCCCTTTGTCACCATTTCTAATAGATACATGTGTATGTAACAATTTTGTAGTTGGGTATATTTTATAGAGAGAATGTATAATTTTTACATTGTCAACACTGTCACTGTTATTTCAGCTGGTGTTTGTTTTTTGTTTTTTTCCACGTAACAAATCACATTTTGAAGAACTTTTAACAGCAATACAAAAAGAAAATTCTTTGTCTGGAATATATATAGCAAATGGTAATTCTTCCAGAAACAGTTGCCTTTTATATTTTGACATTGTTTATTTAGAGAAATTTAAAACGTTTATAGACAACTTTTTCAGTCATTTCCTTGATAATTTAATGAGGAAATCTGTCCTCTCCCCAAGTTTGTAAAACTATTATCATGTATATATATTTACTTTTAAAATTGTATATAATTATCTAATCTGCATTAAAATGATTTATGTATGGTGCGAAGTAGGGGATACAACTTATATAAAAGGCATTTTGCATCACTGCTCCTTCTCATTTAAACTGCCACGATTATTAATCAAATTCCCACATATACAAGGGTCTGCTCCTCAACTCAGTTCTGCTTCAGTAATCAATGTGCCTCTTCTTCAGTCAGTATTGCTATCATTTAATAACTGTGTCTTTATAGTTTATTTTTACACTGCATCCAGTATTAATATCAGTTATTCAAACTCTCATAAATGGGTTGGAAAGATTTCCATACATCTCTGTGTTCTGAAGCAGTTTCCATAGCATAGAAATCATCTCTCTCTCAAATATGATACTCATATGTAGGACAATATTGGTAGAATATTTGATAATTTGTAAGACAAATCTCTATTTAGTATTCTTTTCAAAATCCCTTTGGCAAAAGTTTTTCTTCTGAGTGAATTTTAAAGTCAAGTTCCAGAAAAGGTATCTTTTGAGGTGTTGGGAGCCATGCAGGCTGGCTTTACTGTAGTATCACTTGTTTTGCTTCTTGCTCCTTTCTGCACCTGGAGGATGCTTACTTAACCTTGAGGCATGTGGTGAGAAAGCCAGTTCCTTAGAAGACACACGAAGATAGAGGGCTGTTTGGCTTTGGGGAAGATAGTTTCCTGGGAAACTGACCCTCTAAATTTTCCACTGACCTTCAGGTTTCTAGTTGGTAACTAATGATGTACTTTTAATGAGGTTATGCATATTCATCCCTTCTGTGTTACATGTACTCTGGAGGTATATAATGGGGAGGAAAAATAAACTCAGGGCTGGTTGCTAAGAATGCTTCCAGTCCTCCTGGACCCTCTTTGTCTCTTTGTCTCTTTTTTTCCTTAAACCTCGCCCCCCACTTCAGGTACTGTTCACTGGAATGCCGAGGCAGGACCCCGGCATTGAGGTTTTCAATAGATTATCCACTGAATTGAGTAGCTTAATATTGGCCAAAATGGACTTTTAAAAAATATTTGGTCTTCCCATCGAATTAGTTAGTAATCTCGTCATCAGTTCAGAACTTCATTCCAATCAAGAATATAGAATGTCTTCCCATTAATTCAGCTCCTTTTTATGTCAGCCAAAGGTTTGATTCTTAAAACGCTTGCACATTTCTTGTTAAATTTACTTCTCAAGTCTTTATAGCTTTTGTTGCTATTCTAGATGTAATATTGTTGCATTTTTATATTTCCAGATTGGTTAATTCCACTAAATAGAAAAGCTATGGATTTTCTAAGTTTATCTGTGCTCTGACGACCTTTGTTCCAGTAGGTCTAATAGATTTTAGTTGATTGTGTTGGGGATTATTTTTCTTTTTCTTTAATATTTTATTGGGGAATTGGGGGATGGGAACAGCGCTGGGGAATTGGGGGAAGGGGAACAGACAAGCTGCCGTCCCTCCTTTCTTCAGTCTAGTTGTGGAGGACATTGCTTCACTGGCCCAAGTTGGCACCATCATTGCGCTCTTACCGGGCGAGGCAGATCAGTCACCGGCTTCTGGACGGCCGCTCACTGCAGCTGCTGGCTGCTCACGCTGGCTGCCGGCTACACACGGTAGCCCATGGCAACCCACTGCCACAGGGACTGCAGCCCATGCCATCGCCGGCGACTCACCGCAGCCCAGCTCCAGGTTGAGCTGTTGTTCAGCATCTTCGCTGTAGAGGGCAGTGTCACTGGCCCTCATATGTGGGATCCAAACCCGGGCCCTCTAGCAACCCAAGCCAGCTCTTAACCAACGTGCTACTCGGCTGGCCCGGATATTATTTTTTCTTCAGCAGTCATATCATTTGCAAATAAGGATAGCTTTATGTAATATTTTTGGTATTTTTAAATCTTATGAACGTTTATTTTCTTAGCATTAGAGAAGCAATAGTGTTGTGTTGTCTGCTTCAGTGGCTATTTTTCTAATATTTCATCATTAGAATATTGCTATGAATAATTACAAATATACTTTATCATCAGGTTAAAAAGTTTCTCTCTATTCTTAGCTTGCTAAAAGAAGGGTTTGTGTTTTTAGGTTCTACTTATTTACTTTAATAAGAATTTAGTATTAGAAATATATGAAAGTTTTTGTATGTTTTGAAAAGATCTCAGAATCCTTCCCCTTTAATTTTTTCATATAATGAGCTACATTAAAAGTTTTTCTAAGCTTTACTCACACTCGCACTCCTGGGTTAAACACTACTGGATCACAGTGGTTTTTTAACTAAAGTTTTTATTAAGCGTATTGTATATTCACAGACAGTTGTAAGAAACAATAGAGATCTCATGTACACTTTACTCAGTTTCCACCAACAGTAATATTTGCAAATCTATAGGATAATGTCATAACCAGGATATTAACATTGATACAAGCCACAAATCTTACTCAGATTTCCCAATCTGCTTGTACCCCTTTGTGTTCAGTATTATACAATTTTATGATCTGTGTAAGTTTGTATATCGACCACCACAGTCAATATATTGAACGATTCCATCACTATAAGAATCCAACCTGTTGACTTTGTAACTGCACCTACCTCCTTCCCCTCACCCCACCTACCTGGGTACCTATCACTGGCAACTACTAATCTCTCCTCCATTGAGAAAATTTTGTCATTTTGAAATGTTAAATAAATCATACAACATATGACCTTTTAGAATTGGCTTACTTTTTTTTTTTTCTGAGTATCATATATATGCACTACAGTTTGTTGAACTATTTTCTGTTAAAGGACATCAGGACTGATTTCAGTTTTGGGACTCTTACAAATAGAGATGCTAAGCTCATTTGTGTATAGTTTTTTTGTGTAAATATAAGTTTTCATTTCTGTAGGATAAATTCCCAGGTATAAAATTAATAGATCATATAGTAACTGCATGTTTAGCTTTATAAGAGACTGCCGAATTGTTTTCCAAAGTATACCATTTTACATTCCCAACAACAATGTATAAGTAACCCCATTTCTCTGTATGCTCACCAGCATTTGATGTCCTCACTTTGTTTTTTCTTTAGTCATTTTGATAGGCCTGTGGTCACTGTGGTCTTAATTTGCATTTCCTTGAGAGCTACTAATGTTGAACATCTTTTCACATGCTTATTTGCAATCTCTATGTCCTCTCCCATAAAATATTGCTCATGCCTTTGCCCATTTTCTCATTTGATTGTTTGGATTTTACTACTGAGTTTTGAGAGATTTTTGTTGTTGCTTTTCTTCTTCTGCTCTCTCTTCTTCTTCTTCTCCCTCTTCTTCTTCTTCTCCCTCTTCTTCTCCCTCTTCTTCTCCCTCTTCTTCTCCTTCTTCTCCTTCTTCTCCTTCTTCTTCCTTCTTCTTCTTCTTCTTCTTCTTCTTCTTCTTCTTCTTCTTCTTCTTCTTCTTCTTCTTCTTCTTTTTCTCCTTCTTCTTCTTCTTCTTCTTCTTCTTCTTCTTCTTCTTCTTCTTCTTCTTCTTCTTCTTCTTCTTCTTCTTCTTCTCTTCTTTTAATATTCTAGATACTTATCCTCTGTTGGACATGTGGTTTGCAGATATTTTCCCACAGTCTGCAACTTGCAACTTGTCTTTTCATCCTTCCAAAAGGGTCTTTCACAGAACAAAGGCTTTTTTTGTTTTGTTTTTTTAATAAGATCCAGTTTATCAATTTTTATATTGTGTTAAATCATAGCTCAGGAGAGTTTTCCCAAAACAAAAGTGATCCTTTCTCCAACCTAAGTGTTGGCTCGCTTGATGAAGGACTCTCAGAATCCAGTCTGACATGTCCTCGCTGGGTTATGGAAGATTCATACTGGCGATGACTTGCACTGACTTTGAGGTGTAGTCCATCTTTTCCCTTATAAGGTCCAGTGGTTCACAGCTGGGTTATGATGCAGCTCAACCATAGTTACAGGGCTGGCAGCCAAGAGGAGAAATGGAAGAAGATCCTGAGAGAGGCAAGTGTTCACTTGTTGGAGACACCAAGATCACAGAGGATGCAAATTTTCAACAGGAAGATTTGGAAGGCATCAAGAAATTCCAAAAAAGGTTTTTGAGAGCCGCACCCCAGATGCCCCACCCCAGTATCAGGGTCTCAGTCTTTCCCAAACAGGGCCTCACCTTGACATAGCTGACCTCACCTGATTAGGTATTGCACTTTCTCTGAAAGGTATTCTGCCAATTAAGCCCTTGTCCTAGTTGACACTTTCTCTGCTGTCCCAATGGAGGAACTGGGCCCTCTTCATAAGCTACCAAGGAAACATAGGCTCTGACTCTTATACTTGGTTTTCAATTGCAGTGAATCACTCTCAGACTGTCTGCCATTTGTCTCTTCCAAACGTCGCAAGCACAGACATCACCTTGGTAACCTGAAATCACTAAGTAAATCAACAAACACTGAAAAGGAGGGGTCGGCTTATTATTTGTTTATTAGCTACACTTAAGAAAATGAAGAAGAAAATTATAAGTCAGACAAAATCCAAAAGTGTC
The DNA here is from genome assembly GCF_001890085.2 of Hipposideros armiger. Taxonomy (NCBI): domain Eukaryota; kingdom Metazoa; phylum Chordata; class Mammalia; order Chiroptera; family Hipposideridae; genus Hipposideros; species Hipposideros armiger. The sequence goes on from NW_017731351.1 coordinate 1,699,692, forward strand.
CATTACATTGTACATAGCACAAAAATTGAAGAAAACATTCTTCCAGGAATTGAAAACTATGATCTGTTTCAGCGAAAAATTCACTCACGTTATTGACAGACAAGTCAAGTTCTGATACAATTTGTTGTTTCACTTTCATCTTTCTTGTTATTGTAAACAAATTATCAATCAACATTCATGTCAGATCTACACTTATTCATCAATTGCAATCATTATTGGCTATGAGAGTTTGGCCACAATCAACAAAAGCATCCTATGAGGATCAATTCCCTATATGGAATTTGTAAAAAAAGGTATCGTACATTTTAACATTATCTAAAAATGATATGCTACACATCCTTTATATCAGTTGAGTTTATCATTTATATATGTAGATACACACATACATTTTTTTAGACAGCCAGTTGTTAAATGTTTACTAGCATACCACTGCTACCACCGTGCCCTCAATTGCCTTCTTTCACTTTATATCTCTTTTAAGAAGCTTTGCTCTTGAGTGTAAATCCTTTGAAGTGCCAAACAATAGGACAATTGAAATATTGGTGTCAACCCTTAAGCTCTTACAATGAAGACATCATAAACCTTATCGAGCTTTTTTGTCCCCATCATCTGCAAAGCATGCTGTTAGTGTCTTCAGAATTCAGCTATACAAAAGACTAGTGAACAGAATAAAAGTTTTCATTTAATGACCTCACCTCCCCCTCTCTAAACTGTTGCCAAAACTTCAGTGCTCCTGATGTTGAGTGCAATGCTAGCAAAGAAATTATTATCACTGAGAACTACTGAAGGTAACACGATTTATTTCATTACATTCATCATGTAAAGGATCCATTCTTTAAATATCTTTGAATTCAGAAGTGAGATAGTTGCCCAAGTCAATGTATTAACATATTTATTGAATTGAAAAATAAAGTCAAACTTTTTCTGACAGTAAGTAAGTCTGATTTGGCTGATTGAGGTGACAATGAGAACTGGCCTTGTCACTTAGGTTTTATGACAGAAATTTTCCAAAAACTGTAAACGCTAAATCTGAAGTTCCAAAGTTTTTATAAGGGTATGCTCAATGAGTACAGTACTATAAGAGCATTTTATCCAAAATATTACATAGGCAAAGGTATATTTAAATTAATATTCCTATTTTATGAATATATCAGGTTAAAAAGTTGACTCTAAGTGAAAAACTAACAAGCATAATTAAATAATTCGATGTCTTATTAAAAACACTAATAAATACAAAAAGTTCTGCAAATCTAATTGTTTCTTCTCTAATTTTTTTTAACAGAAATAAAAAAATGAAGACCTAACCAAGTTGTTAAATGATCATAAAACATTTATTTTGATTATAGATCATTAGATGATTTCAGTATATAACACAAAAAACTATTTGAAGAATTAAATAAGATTGTTACTGAAAGTCTTTCCATTTCCATTTATTTATATGCAACCAAAATTTCTCAGCACTTATGCATAGATGTGAAAAGAGCATAGCAATTGAGGTTGTCCTCTGTCTTATTCTAGTAATAAATAACATTTATTTTAAAAGTATTATCTGTTTTATTAAGAAATGCATTTCTGTGTTTTACATATTTTAAATTATATGTACTAAGATTTTAATGCTTTCTGCTATTTTGGGTAATTCTTTTAAAATAATGATAATGATCAATCGATACAGAAACATTTCTAATATTCCGAATCCTATATTCACCAGAAATAAAGTTCTATTTGCATATAGTTGCATTTGAATAAGCTGGCTACGTAAGGTTTTTTAATTTACTGTTTTGTTTTTGTGGCAGAGGACTATAATATATAGAGTGATGAATACATTGTGTGTAAGCATTAAAAGCTTATATATTAGAAGAAATTCTTTGAAAAATGGAATGAAAGTGTTACCAGCCAACGGTGCAGCACCCCCACCACTCAGAAACTTTTAAGTGTTCTTTCCTATAGAAATGTTAAGTATAGAAATGTTAAATCTCCTGCCTAGTTTCTTAGTTTCTTAGCCCCTGGCTTTGATTACTCTCAGTCTGTGAATCCTAAAGATTGCTCCTAGCCTGAATCCTAGAATTCTCCTATCCCCCTGCTTCTTAATTGCTTCGTAAATCAGTTTCAGAATCCTAAACAATAGAAGTCTCCTAGCCCTGCTTCAGATAACTATTTGAAAGCCTGTGACTTCCTAATATCCCCCAGGCCAGTAAGCTAAATGCCAAACCCATTCTGGGCCCAGACAAATGAAGCCACCTGAGTGACAGGATGAATGGCCACAGGCTTCAAGAGAGGTAACCGATTTATTAATTAAAATCTATTTTTCCTCATTCAGGGGCCTTGGGATACAGAGGATACCCCAACAAGATTGCCAGTCACAACCAAAAAAGCCAACATGGTCTTCCAGGTGGAGCTCGAGACCCCTTCCTCTCATCTGAGATCAGCTAGGGTGAGAGTTCTGTGAATCCCCAATAGGCAGGGACAGCTCTACATTCCTGACCAGCAGAAAGCAGATACAGAAGAAGAGACCTCCTGTCCTCAACTTCCCATAGAGATTTTATGGGGATTACGTCTCTCAAGGGGAAAACAAGGCAGGCAGTTAGAGGCAGGCATTGGGTCTCTGCATTCCTGCACATCCCACAGAATGTGACCTCCAAGGGGACA
>NW_017731351.1:1711062-1720683 GCF_001890085.2 Hipposideros armiger
TGAGAGAAAAAGAGAGAGAGAGAGAGAGAGAGAGAGAGAGAGAGAGAGAGAGAGAGAGAGAGAGATTTTTTATGATAGTCCCAAAATAAAATTGAGAGCAAATGCTTTCTAACTCAAAGTCAGATGCACTGACTGTTGTAGCATTATATGGTTTCAAGTGAATTGCAAGGAAAAGAGATACTACAAATTTTGGGAATCCATCAGTAATGGTTAATTATAAATCCACTATATACCCAACATTATGTTTACTAGGAATTAAGAAAACTAAAAAGTTTAAGAAAATTAGATTTTGGGTGGGGAGCACACAATAGGGCACACAGATGTCAAATTATAAACTTGTACACCTGAAAATTATATAGTGTTATTAACCAATGAGACCCCAACAAATTTTTTAAAAAGAATGATTAAATGTTCAAGAAACCATAGTTTTTGAGTTTGTGTGTATGACAGAGAGACACAGAGAGAGAAACTATTAATCTAGAGTAATGAAACAAAATAAGGAGTTTAGTGTTGGGTGTGATGATAATATTTGCAGACTAGGAGTTAAGAAAGTTGAATTCAAACTAGTGTGTCTTTAGCACAGATCCCTATGAGCTGTGCCATCTTGGACAAATATTTAAACTTCCTCACCTATACAAATGGAAAAAATAAAACCAACCTCACAAGGTTGTTGTGAGTGTCCAAAGGGATGTGTAAGCCATCACTTAACCATTTTCTGCCACGTAGGTGGTGACAGTCATGTCCGCTGAGTGTCTCTTACCAGGAAGTTTCCTCTTTGGAACCCCTTCACCCCTTATTACCGCCAGGCCCTTCTTTATCCACCTGTATGTCCACAGTGAGTCAAGTCTGACAATTAGCCCCTCTTCTGACAGGAACTATATCAGCATAACAGAACCTAATCTAGACTTGGGTCCTCATTGATACTGGTAGATTTCTTGTTGGTCTTATCCTGGTGGAGTGGACTTCTTGCTTGCATTTTTCACTTTTTTCTTATTCAATTCTCAGAATCCCTCAGTGGTGACTACCTCACCACTTTACTGATATGCTGCTGCTCTAGTTCACTGACTGGCAAATGCCACTCATCCTAGGGCTTGTGCAAGATGGTCTCCAGCATGCAGACATGAAATATTAGAACTCCAGTTTGTACTGATGTTTTTAGTATGCCTTTGAAGAAGTACAAATGCATGGTAATTTTAAACATTCAGAGCAAATGTGTAGTAGCCGATGTATACATAAATGCATAGATAAATTAATATTGTTATGAAACTAAAAAAGAACTGACCACATGCTAGGCACTTATCTGAGTGCTTTACTGATATTGCCATTTATCTTTATTACAATTCTGTGGTCATTCTCATTTTACAGATCAGGAAGCCAAGTCACAATGAGAGGTTAAGTAACTTGCCTAAGTCACCCAGCTAACACAAGCAGAGCACAGATTTAAAGCCAGTCAGTCAGACTCCAAGCTCCACAGTTTGTATTCTTTACCAAGTGTATTCTTTACACTAGGCCAAATTTTCTGTATGTATCAAGGTTATAGATGTTTTAAAAATGTATATATTATATATAAAGAGAGTATAAGCACACACTGAATGGAAGACTCAATCATTGCCCTACCACTCTACTAAGTGGGGAAAAATAATAAGAATATAAGAATTTCAGAAAAAGTTTAGCCAATCAGAGAACAGTGCCCTGTTCTAGGTAAAGCCTTAAAAGATGGCTCTCTCTCTCTCTTTCTCTCTCCCTCTCTCTCTTGCNCGTCTCTCAAGGGGAAAACAAGGCAGGCAGTTAGAGGCAGGCATTGGGTCTCTGCATTCCTGCACATCCCACAGAATGTGACCTCCAAGGGGACATCCCCTTTCACCCAAAACTCCCCTTTGTATTGTAATTATCTACCCCTGCAGGAAAATAAATGGGCACAAAATACCCAAAGATCAGACCAGTCACTCACTCGCACCTGCGTGCCCAGTACCTCTTGTCAATCACAGGTGCCAATCAAGTGGTCCCACGCCCTTAGGGGAACAGCCCATTCTGGAGAAAGGGGATAAACTCCAAGTCCTGGGAAGATCCCCTTAGCTCTTTGGACGGCATCTTCCCCTTCGACCTCTTCCTTCCTTTCGAGCCTTTTGAGCCTCACCTTTGCACAGCCCGCTTCATATGCTCCAAACTCCTTGAAATGTACTCTCTTCTAATAAACTACTTTTACTCCGGTATCTCGTTCAATTCTTTGCTCAAGTTGCCAAGGACCTGGACTTTGCGCCGAGAAGGGCCCACTCTCCTACAAAAAAAGTACAGGTAAAGGAAAATAAGGAATGATATAAATGTCTGATTATATAAGAAGAGCTTGTTCATGTATTTTTATATAGATGTTGTGGTGTCAAATCACTATGATATTTAGATTCCATTGGAGATATTATAAAATAGTTTAGTAATTTTATTTTAAAATATAAATGTCTAAATTGTGCCAGAGACTGTATATTTTAAAATTACTTAGTGATAATAAAGAATATTATTAACTTTAAAAATATGTGAGGAATATAAAATTTTTCACAGTTCATTTAAGTAGTATTCGAGTAACAAATATTTGAAGACCACTAAGCTAAGACTTCTAAAAGGAAGTGGGTCGAGAGATTACAATTTAATAAATAATGAAACTAATGTATTTTTTTTGAAAGATAATATTCAGGCAGCCAGAAGTTCTTTGATAAAGTAATAGTGCAATTCTGAGGAATTAGATGACAGAAAAACCTGGCAGCTCATTTACTATCCAGGAAGTTCCCTAAAAAGGTGTCCAAAGAAATCTAAATATTCACTAATGATACTGAAATGTTGAAAACTTAGAGAAAAGTAACTTTCTGATACAACTAGGCTGTTTTGTTTAATTAAATCATGGAAAATTGTGAGAGGTTAGAAATTGATTTCAATACCTCAGGGATTGGGCAGCATAATAGCAGTTGAAAATTGTATTTGGATAAGAGTTAAGTAATTGCACATTGTCAGAAAAAGTCTCCCATTCTGACTGGGAAGAGATTCCCTTTGAAAATATGCATTAACCCATATCAGATTTAAGTGATTTCTCACAAATGGGAGAATTCTTAGGAAAGAGCATTTTTCTCCAGCTCTGATGAGGTGTCAGCACAGTTAGATATATTACACACAATTCTACTGTTTTCAATGCTTCTTCTCCATTCCTTGTTCTTCACCCTTCTTTTTAGAAATCATTCTGGAATGTAAAAACTAGGTTGAGTCTAAATGTATTTTCATGTCCTAGGGAAAGTTGTCCTTAGACTAGCGTGCTGGAATGTGAACTAGAGAAGGATCATTGTATCACTAGAACACATGCTTGAATAAGAGTGTAATTATATTAAAACCTTTATTATATATTCCTCAATGTCATCAGATATCATTTACTGATCCCTTGGGGATCAGAAACTATACCAATTCATGTCACACATTGCTCAGAAGTACAACATAAAACAGAAACCTAACGAGTGCTTTTGGTAATTATCTCTATTAGGCAACTCAAAAACCACTCAAATCTCTTTAGAGATATTTTGAATCTAAATGTACTAGGTTCTTAGATTTTGTTTTGTGTTTTGAATCTTGAAGAATCTTGAAGAAAATTTTGTGTGATGAGTTAGGAATTTCCATTTTTACACATGTTCATGAATTCATTCAAAAATTTGAATTTATTGAATTCTGTTTGCCAAGTCATACACAGTGATGATTTTATTTTGTTTTTTAGCTGAGCCATCCTGACACCTGTTGGCAGCTCAGCAGCAGTTCAGCTCGGGCTGGGAATCAAACCGGCAACCTTGTTGCTCAGAGCTCGCACTCTTGAGCAAGCTCTTGTCCAACTGAGCCACTCGGCCAGCCCCAGAGTGATGATTTTTAAAAATTAAGAAACATAGTCCTGCCCTCAAGGAACTTGGAATTGACTGGAAGAGACTAATAGTAAGAAAGTTAAGTGCAAACAAACACATAATTGCAAACAAAACACACAGTGAGAGGACCTATGTAGACACAATGCTCAGGGAAAGCACTGAAGGAGTGCCATGTAAGCCCAGACCTGAAAAACCGCAGGGGACCAGCAGGATTTGAACAATTAAAATGAGGCCAGTGTGACCAGAACTTGATGATTACAGGGAAAGTGTGAATGCTGAGCTTGGAGAAGCAGGTAGAGAATGGTTTCTTCATAGCTAATTAAGGAGTATGGATTTGATTGAAATAGGACTAATTTATTATTATAGGAGTTTTAAAAAGAAGGCCAAAATATTCAGAATTTGTTTCAAAAATATTTCTCTGCTGGAATTGTCAAGAAAGCATTGGCGGGACCTTGGTTTGGGGTAGTATCATTGATAAACACCATGATGCACTCACACACTATAAAATATGAAGAAACATGTTTTTAATACATTCCAGTCACAGAAAAAGAAATCTTAGGGATAAAGAATGAAAGCAAAAATAAGAGCTGAAGCTGGAAAAAGGAGTTGGGAATGGAAAATGAACTGAGATACAGAGATAGCCACTGAATAAGCCAGGAGTTCCTTCAAAATGGAAGTGTTTCACTTATCGCTGAATTTCACATATCAGGCTGCTTATCCCAAGGAGTGGGGACAGTGTGTTAAAGCGATGAAAGAGACCCTAGGCCGGCAGCAGAACCTATCATCCAGCAAAGAAAAAGAAATAGAAAACCCCTCTGGAGTAAACATTCCAAATTAATTCTTTTGTCTTTGTGTCTAAAGTTAAATAAAAAAATTTAAAAAATCATGCTTCCTAATTTCGTGTTCTGCTCAGCCTCTGACAGAGAGGTCCTGCATATCTGTGTGGAGCTAGGCTTACATAAGAATGGAAGATCTCAGAAGTCAAATTCGCTCAGGGCCAAGGCTCTCTTGAGCCTAGTATTTAAATAGAGTCTGCAAATTAATGGAATTCCATAGCTGCCAAATAGAGAAAAGAAGCCAATCCCCAGGTCCTGGGACAGTTATCTCGGAAGGACTCCTCTTCCCTGACCCCAGGGCTTAGTACGGCCCAAACTCTCAGAAACTCAGTGCTGTCTGAGCAGGAGAGAGGGAGAGAGACCGAATATCTCGGTCTCAGCCTCCCCAACATGCAGTTGTCTACAATCTATGACCTAGGAATTTAAACTCAAATGGAAGAAATTGCCACAAAAGTTTGATTCTTGCACTATGTTTTTACCAAAGTTGGGAAATTTATACATCTCTTCAAACTCTTCCAAAGTGTACCGTGGGAAAGTGCAATTAAGTCATCATTTCTTCATTCCTAGGAAGTTTAGAAATTTGCAACGATGGCGGCTCGTCATCAGGTCTTATCTGAGGCACCTTTGTTTCTTACTCATTTTATTCCAGGCATCTTAATTCCCGTTTCCCTTTTAATTTAATTACTGAACCGTGTAGGAGTTTTGTCCTGTGACAAAACTTCCACAGTTTCCTACACGCAAACCTCTTCCTCCCAATGCTACCAGAGACCATTCCCACTGCCACTCACAATGGAACGCTTAGGCCTGTGGAATCTGTCCCCTATGGAAGGTCTCTCTCAGATGAAGTTAACAAATCCAAAGCCAACGAGGGAATACATGTCTTTTGGAACAGCAACTTGAATTCAAGTTCAGTCTCTTCATAGTTCTGTTTCTTAGCTAGGAAGGCAGGTCCAAAAGACACAAAGAACAACAAAATTTAAAGCAACCTGTCCATAACATCTGCCTGGAACTACAATTTAAAGGCAGACCCTCACGCCCTGGTAAGATTTAGATGCATTGCAGTTTAAACTTTGCACCTACAAACCTAGTTGGGAAACAGTAAAAGCAGCAAATGTCGTTTAGGACCCTGTCGTTCAAAAGGGCTGTCTGCAAAGACTTTTTTCACCTGCAAGTTGAACCTTTGCCTTGCATGAGCTTACTGAGGCCTCCACAGCCCTCCAGCAGCTGCTGAGGTGCACCTACACCCCAAGGATGCCCGTAGGTCAAGCTGCAGCAGCCAATGTCTAATAAAGGTCCATCCTTTGTGCTGCCCCCTTGTGCTGAGTCCCTTCACCTACACCAGGGGGCGCCACGCCTCTGTTAAATCCTTCAGCCTCCGAGAAGTCACCTGTGGCTCTGCACGTTTTCAAACGGATGGGCTTCCTCTAGAGACAAACTCTGCCCTGGCGGCGTTTGCTTAAAGCACTTCCTCACCAAAAGCTGTTTTTGAACCTTATTTCTTCACTGAGAACCAAACATTTTTCTGAGTTCTGAATCTTTGCTGAGGACCAGGTCTCTCCCTTTTTATAAACAACTATTTCTCTAAGCAAAAACAAAACATTAAAAAAAAAAAGGTAAATTGCCATGTAATCCAAGGCTCATTTGATCTCTTTAAGAGGTAAAAGCTAACTGCAGTTCTGTAAAAACTGGCTACATTAGCTAATATAAGTCTCTAATAACAGTCAATGTAAAAAATCAGCGTGGTTTATATTTAATAAAACACCAGCAACGTTCAAAGTCACCCACCTTGGCTTTTAAGAAGCCTACATTTATCCACATGTATTTTATTGTTCTAAAATTTTATCGGCAGTTTATTTCTCAAAATGCCCATCTCCAAGTTCCAGATTAGGAGTCCGCAAACTTTTTCGGTAAAGGACCAGATTGCAAATATTTTAGGCTTTGCAAGCCACATACATACGTACAGTCTTTGTTGCATATTCATCCGTGTTTTTTGTGCAACATTTTAAAAACTAAAACAGGCTATGGTCAAATTGAAGTCCTGGGCCATAGTTCGCCAAGCCCTACTCTGGACGTTGAGGTCCTTGAGGTCAGAGTTACAAATCTGAAGTTCTTCCCAGTCCCTGGGAGGATCAGTTTGTCATCTAGAAAAAGCAGGAAGGACACGTTTAAAGTGAAAGGGCAGGAAGTGAGCTCTTGAGAGAACATGCTTTCCATAGACAGGTAGTATCTCAAGAGGAAAGGAGGCAGGAAGCGGATAAAATAATAGCAGGTTTTCCCGGGGGGGGGGGGGGGGGGGGGGGGGTTAGCCCAGGTTTTAAACACTTAGGTCACAGCACTTGCTCGGCAATGTCAAGTACACTTCTGAGAGGAAACAGCTGAGCTTTGCTTGACTGTACTCAACAATCACTCCTGAGAGGAGTGAAGGACTGGAGAAAGAGGCCAGGAAAAAATAATAGGAAAAAAAATAAGAGCGATTAACCCTTCCTCATTTTTAAATAATACTCAGTACAAATTAACTATTACTTCAATTCTTTAATAGTCCTTCACAGAAATTATTGTAGCTATTTTGTATTCCTGTGCTTTGTAGCTATTTTGTTTTGTAGCTATTTTGTTTTCCTGTGGTTTGTTGTGTCTACCTCCCCTTTAGAATATGAGTTTCTGAGGGGGAGGAGGATGATGTCCATCTGATTCACTGTGATTTCCCAGGATTTAGAGATTTTTAGCACGATTTCAGGCACATAGTAAACCCTTGAGATAGGAAAAAGTGGGGGATAAAATAGGTTTTGGAGTGGAAGTACAGGAGAGAAATCAAGGGTTTAGTTTTAGATATATTTAATTTTAAATAACCAGAATGCACCCAGTGTGAAGATGTCAATTAGATCATCAGAGACGGTTTTAGAACCAGGTAAAAGATCTGGGCCGAACTTATACATTCAACAGTTATCAACACAGAGATGGGATTACTTATGGGGAAAATTTATTGGCAAAATATACACAAACCTGGTACAACCTTGAGGAGCTGTATACTTTTTAAACTTGGTACAAGATCAGAGAATGAAACAGGAATGAGCAGTCGGCAAAGTGCTAGGAAAATGAGGATGCTACCACAGAGGAAAAAACCAAGAGACAGCGCCGTTTTCCAGATTGGATGGTGTGGACAGCTGTACCTGGGAGGTCAGATAGGATGAGAACATAACACAAACCATCTGATTTAGCAATATGCAGGCCATTGGCGGGTCATCTTGTTGGAATTGGCAGGGACGGGGAGCTCATGTGTGAAGGCGGTTGGATGATTTGGGAATGTGGAGGTCTTCCGTAGATCAGCTTTTTTATGTATGTGATAAAGAAGAGGAAAGAAGTAGGATAAATGAAACCTGTCTATTAAATCAGGCAAAAGTATCTTTGCCTCAAAATTTTATCTAGATATGTATGTTTTATTTTTGTTCTATGTTTAACTTCTAAGAAAGAAGAAGCAGTGGCCACTTCGAAATGCCAAACCTGGGTTCATAAAAATCTCGACATATGTAATGTCATCTTGCAAAGGATAAAGAGGTTACCAAGTCCAATTCTCGAGCTGCGTGTTTACAAAAGCCTGCTTGATTCTGTGAGCACTAACAACTGCATTCGTTATGGGAGTTCAGATAATGGGAGCAATTAAATTTCATGCCTCAGGGAGTAAACCAATTGCCTGCAGGGCTCGGGAAGGAATTTTCTCTCCGTCCCTTGTACTATGGATAGCACTGTGTACTTGGGTAGACACAGGAGAAGGGCTGAGCGACGAAGCAACTAGGTTCACAGCCTGAAAGGTGAGGCGTGGCCATCACAGGAGTCAAGATGCTGAACCATCTGTTACAAAAGACTTGCGATTTCTAGTATGCGAACTAATGTGTTGAAATATGCAGCACTAAATCTCCAAAGAAAGCAAACCTATAGCATAGCACAATCACTTTGGAAATTTCCACACTAATAAATAAAACTTTTAAAGCAACATGAATATTGAGAATCAATAATCCCTTCCACTACGATTGTTTCCAAGCCACAAATACTCAGTGAGGTTATCGTTGATTAGTTTCAGATAAGTATCAAGAGTATACATCAAGCTAAAAGCCAATGAAGTCAGCAAGTTAAAAAAAATAAAAACAAAAATTAAACTTGGCACAGGTCCACGCGGGCAGTTAAATACACATAGCCTTTTTTTCCTCCCTAACATTTTCATTACTTCTATGAGCAATTGCATTAAAGATGATAAAACAGATTATGAAGACATTAATCACCGATGGCCCTAACCCCTGTTAACATGGCTATTGTTTGAAGGTTATATGAAATATTTATTAGTAGCTATTTATTAGACTGTCAATGCTCAATATTTTTAACTACCACATCTTTTTAACTTATGTATTTCCCCAATGTGAAAACACATTTGCATGTATGTACATATCCCTGACCTTTAGTGAAAAGAGGTTGACCAAATACCTGAGGTATTGGGGCTGCTGTTTCATACAGCCAATTAGCGACGCTGTGCTTTCCATTGCAAGGCCAGCTAGGAAATCTTATCGACACTGTGTAGGTGGAAAAACAGATTACAGTACCTTGATGCTTGTAAATTAGCCATGCTCTTTGACACACAAGAGAGAAACATGAATAACATTTTTTTACTTCACTGCCAAATTAATAATCACCATAGGAAACTTGGAATTTTAAAGAATAATATACAATACACAAGAAGAACATATCTCCCTTAAGCACATGACTGTCATTTGAAACCCTAAGAATCCATGGGTCTGTGAGAGAGCTGATACATTTAACAAATGAAGTTTAAATCTGTCTCAAATACTAGTTTCCATTAACAGCCCAGGTTTTTCTGTCTCAAAAATCGTCTCACATAAAATCATGCTGAGAGA
>NW_017731351.1:1731063-1732418 GCF_001890085.2 Hipposideros armiger
GATAGCCCAAGGTTATAGAACTTAATAATAACAGGCTATATAATAGTCCTATCAAAACCAATAGCAGTGGATAGTGTCATTCAAAAGGCAGCAGGGACCTACCGAAAATCAACTCCGTTTCTTCTGAATTTAGCTTCAGGCCATTTTAGAAACCCAGGCCTAAGTGTCAGCTAGGCACCTCGTCAAACCAAAAATTGCTTCTCTTCCCCCTCCTCCAGGTCTGTTGAGAAGAAAAAGTAAACGTGCATGTCATCAAGCCAACAATGTCAGTGGAAATTACAGCTCAGCACGCTTGTCTCTAATGGAGGTACAAGCACACGGGACAGCATGGGTCTGGAATTTTCTCTGTATGAGTCCAAAGAGTAGTTTAAGCATGCTAGGGAAAACCCCACCTATAAAATCAAGTCATGCATGCGAAGCATGAAATACAACTGACACAATTTTAACAGTGCATTGGAGTGAAGTGCATCCAGTGAGGGCTTATCAGAACAGATGAATGCAGAAGAAAAGTCACATATTTTCCCAAATTGTAATCTTTCTATCTTTGTATTCGGTCTAAGGTAAACTAGGATATAGTTAAAAAAAAATCCAAATAGCTATATTTTGGTTTTGAGATCCTTGTAACCAACTCTGGAATGCAGAATAATGTCTTCCTACAGATATTTGGAGTTGGGAGGATAATGCCATTAAAAGACACAAGTTCCTTCACCACTGAGAAAGCAGACCTCACACAGCTAGTTCACCTATGAGCGAATCCCAGATGTGGTAATCTCAGCGTGTCTGAGGACAACAGTGAATGCATGCACCCACTTAAAGAGTATTTAAAAATTACCTTTTGTAAATATGTACAACATGCATAAGCTCTGGGGTGTGTGTGTGTGTGTGTGTGTGTGTGTGTGTGTGTGTGTGTGTGAGAGAGAGAGAGAGAGAGAGAGAGAGAGAGAGAGAGAGAGAGAGAAACTTTAGTAGTAAGGCAATTTCTCCACAACCCCAATAGCACATATACTTTTATTTTCTCTTTTTCCTGTTCTTTCTAACAGATACAATTTGTTGTTCACCCATTTTCCATTTTTCTCCTCCTAAAAGAACTTTAGTCTTTTCCATTTGGCCATGTGTTTCAGGGGAGAAAGGTGCCAGCCCAAGACTGGCATGGTTTATGTTGATATAATTCAGCTATGCCTTATGCATTCACCTTCCCAGGGACTGACTAAGCTTTTAACTTCATCACAGTGAGGCAAAGGTTTTAGACCATTGTAAATATAATTTTAATGAAATTTCAGGATTTTACCTAAGGTTATAACTATGTACACCCTAACATGAATGTCCAGTATTCCACACAGTATAGGATCAGTCTT
>NW_017731351.1:1733217-1736409 GCF_001890085.2 Hipposideros armiger
ACTAGAAGCATAGCATTTACAGTTGAAAGATGATAAACTTTCCACAAAGAATTAACAGTAAAAAAAATAATAATAATACTTTTTACCCTTCAGTTGATAGTTTTTTTGGACTGTTCATAAATATTTCATAACTGATTTCATAAAATAGTTACTTGTCCATTTACTGATTTCATGTGACACAAGACACCAGAACATATCCAACAGTGGGGTCATCTCATTGAACTTCTCTGACTGCATCTATTCAAGTAACGAGAAGTCGCGACATAGGTTAAAATACCCAATATCCCTTTCCATCTGTCAAATTCCCATAGCTGCTTCTTCATCATTCCTTCCCTTGGAAAACTCTATTATTCACAGCTGATATAAGCTATGAACCATCTAGTTAATCAATTAAAAATATGGTTTTTAATATGAGTTTTGTTTTTTGGGTTTTTTAACCTACTTTTATATATCCCACTTCCAGCAAGTTCCCATAGTAGCTAAGTAATCTATCATTTTACTGCTTATATTGGTAAAGAACCTTTAGTTTCTATGAGGAAAGCCATACATAAATGTAAGAAGTAGATGAAATATTTAAAAACTTAGACCATTGAAAAAAAGTGTTTTAACATAGCAGTATTTTGGAGTGGAATGTGCTGTCAAAGGCCTGGTTATTATACTGCCAGAGGATGTTTTCCAAGAAATTAAATCATCTACTTCCACAACAACGATTTCCAAAATCAGGTCAGAACTTTCGATTCATCTGCTTTGTTCTTATCCATTTCCTCACGTAGCCCTGCCCTCATTCACCTTTATGGCCCATTCTTCCTAATCTGGAAAGTGGTTGCTAGTCTGTTTTGGAACTCAAGGAGTTATTTCCATGCATATCCTCTAGCATGCAAAAACTCCTCAAGAATATAGGCTATGTTTGACTCTGATGAAAGCAGTTCAAAATATACAACCTCTAAGGTTATATCCAAACTAGCGGGAGTCATCGTATTTCTTAACAGAAGGATTTCTAGGATTTTTGGGATCTCATGATGAGTGATGAGTGGTTTTGAGCTTTCTGGAAACCAGCACCCATAGAGAATACCTACTTGTAGTTATTACCCCTCCAGGACATAGGCATTTTGAAAATTATCTGTGAGTAGTTTTCAAATGCTTATGGCCATTAAAACTCATGCAGTCCACTATTTGTCCTAGTTTCCTCCTCATTTCCCTTCCTACATTGGCTTTGTGTATTTTCTAGTCTACAGCTGGGAAGAGCCCACACACCCACAGCATGGATACCTGGCCCAACTACCCGACTTCTGCATCTCCAGACCAGGTATGAGGGATAAAGTGTATTCTATTTACTGTAGCACAGCTGTCTTTTTACTCTTTTTTTGCCCATATGTTTTGTATTGGGAAACAATTACTTGTAATGATTAACGGAATGGGCTCTTCCATAATCCCGCTGCTTATTGGCTGTGCAGCACTGTTAAATCTCTCCAAGCCCTAATTTCTTCACCTATAAAAAGGAGATAATATTAGTGTCTTGCAAGGTTATTGGGAAGACTGAACAAGACAATACTAATAAAGAGCTGGGAAGAATAATTGACACATTATATAGGCACCCAATAAATGATTTGGAGAAGTCATGTAAGGAACTCAAAATCTGGGGGATCTTCTCCTTTTAAGAGNGAATAAATGTTTTAATTTTAACAGTCAGTTGAAATTGGCTTCAATATTACTTGTAGCTAAAGACATCCCACCCAACTGACACGTATGTACAATGTTGTACCATCATCATTAGCTCCTCAGTAAACCATCCTATGCAGCCAGATTTCTCGTGCAGAATACTTTTGTCTTTAGCATGCTTTTTCTTCCTGTACCAAAATGTCCTATTTCTCATTGATTCTCCTTCCCTCAAAATGTCTAACTCTAGTTGAAATACTATTCACTTGCTACACTTGCTAAAATGATAGGGAGAGGCCCAGTCATTTCTTGCCACCAACCCTCCTCAGGTTTGTTTAGCCCAGAGCATTTATTCTATTTGTTCATTGAAATTTTGCAGCACAAGATGGAAGCCACAGTTTCCCCTCCAAGGTTCACACAGGCCAGCTTTAGCTCTTTTTTGTTCCCTCAGTTATTACCACTGATTCTCTCCACTTGATTCAGAAGAGCTTGCTATTATTCCATATGTTGCCCACTTTTCTAGTTCACTGTCAACCTATAGCTCAGTTGCAACAAACTGTCAGGCTATCATCACACATATTAAGACCTATCTCATTTTCCACTTTCTGCAAGCCCTTCACTAACAAGGCAAAAGGAATTGGAGACTTTTGCTGCTTAGTACTTACAGTCCTTGCTTTCATTTGTAGCTAAGCCGGTTATTACTTTGACTCTACTTTTCATATCATATTGTGTCTCCTCTCTTACCATTGCCTGTGTAGTTCATGATTCTAGGGCAACTTAAATGAAAGCAGAGATCAATCTGGATTGGAGTAACCTTGGAGATTTTATTGTCTTCTTGCAGCCTATAAGCCATCTGCAGAACAGACAATGTTACATCTCAGCCTATCTCAAAAGTCAACACTTTTTATGAAGACATATGGGTTCCAAGAAACCCTTTCTTCTGAGCTTAGCCTTCCAGAATATTGTCCAATTTCAGCCCTTTCCCAAAACAACACATTAATCTAGATGATAGGACAGGAAGGTGAAGAAAATGTCAGCAGGAGAGGAGGTATTCATCTTCCTCTTGTTGGTGCTTGGCATCCTATGACATTTTAACCACTAATAAATGGCCTTAACTGGACGTTTGGAATGAGCATGCCTCTCCCATGTCCACATAAGTTTTAATTGCAATTCAAAGCAATTAGTGCAAATTGATAAACGAGAACATAATGGATAGTTTTATCCTGAATGTACCCCAGCACCAAAATAGTAAAAAGCATCTAAACCAGTTATCAAGAGAAAGTTCACAATCACCGATAGCCCAAGGTTATAGAACTTAATAATAACAGGCTATATAATAGTCCTATCAAAACCAATAGCAGTGGATAGTGTCATTCAAAAGGCAGCAGGGACCTACCGAAAATCAACTCCATTTCTTCTGAATTTAGCTTCAGGCCATTTTAGAAACCCAGGCCTAAGTGTCAGCTAGGCACCTCGTCAAACCAAAAATTGCTTCTCTTCCCCCTCCTCCAGGTCTGTTGAGAAGAAAAAGTAAAC
>NW_017731351.1:1740999-1752885 GCF_001890085.2 Hipposideros armiger
CTAATTTCTTCACCTATAAAAAGGAGATAATATTAGTGTCTTGCAAGGTTATTGGGAAGACTAAACAAGACAATACTAATAAAGAGCTGGGAAGAATAATTGACACATTATATAGGCACCCAATAAATGATTTGGAGAAGTCATGTAAGGAACTCAAAATCTGGGGGATCTTCTCCTTTTAAGAGCGATGTCACGATGCTTTTCAAAAAGGCAGCAGCATCTGGTGTTCCTCATGTTCTTTGGAATGCAACAATGGGTAGAAAGAGGCGCTCTCAGGAAACAATATCTATGCTTTTCACAGTTTTATTAGTCGAAGAATCCCTGACTTATCAAAAAACGTAAGAACAGAATAGCATGTCCCTGGTTAACACATCATCTGTAATTCCGGCATTCGGCATGATTATTTCAGGACAACTTCCTCTAGTGTTTTTGTACTGTGTGATTCCACTTGAAGTTGCCCTTTCTGACCAGAAATGTAGATCTCTGAATGAAAATGCTAAACTATAGCAAATAAAAATGAAATGATAATTTGAAAGGCAAACAGGAGCTATTAGTTAAATTTCTTTTTAAAAGACAGTATTCGGTTCAGGCTACTTGTCGGTAACAACGGGGGAGAAAATCTTGACTCCGGCACATTTCTTTTTTTTCCCCTCATATGAAGAGGCTATCCTACCTCAGCAGCTCTTTGACAAGGGATGGTGTGGGGGGATGGGGAGGGGTTGGGGTTGGGGGGGTAAGACCTTAATTTAAATTGTACTTTTCTTTCATAGAAAGAGATTAGCAACATTTCCATTCATTTTGATTTTGAATACCCATTATTCCTCCTGGTTTGCATCTAAGATCAGTCTTCTTTTAGGCTAGAAATTATGTGTGCTCCCCCAATAGGTTTGACAGCACTCAATTCTTAAACGAATCTTACAGGAAAGGAGGGGGAAAGTGTACCCTGAAACAAAAAGGCCCCATATTTTCCACGTTCAAATGTGAAAACTTGTTTACTTTCATGCTTCTTTGGAAACTAAGAGCTCTAAAATCGATGGAGTCTCCAAGTTTTAAATGGAGCTAAACCAGAGACCTTCCCTCACAGAAAGTTCGGCGGGGAACTGCGCGGAGGCCTGGGAACTTCGTGCCACGCCCATTGCTCGCTCCGGCTGCAAGTGCCTGTTGTAATTTCATAGCGACAAGTTGGGAAAAATGGAAAAGCAATAACTACAATTCTCCTTCCCAGGGAAGTTCAATTAATTCAATTGGACATTCAGTTGCTAAATTTTTACCCAAGCTAGAGTCTCTAACCTTATTTCAGTGAAAATAAGTAGCATACCATTCATTTCCTTGTGGCAGTACATTTGATTGTGTGAAGAGGTTTGCACGTTTCAGCTTGTAACCTATTTCCCTTGATATATGAACATTACTTTCTTCTTATTTTAATATAGAAAGCTTAAGGCTATGGTGTCAAAATTGTCTTTTCTTTCCTAATTTTTTTCTTTATACTTCACCAAGTGAATACCATAATCAAAACCTGAAAATAGCCATTTTTCCCAAGACGGAACTTCTGATTTCTACATTTGAGCCAGGTTATCTCATGTCCCTTTCTTTTTCCCATAAAACGCAAGTACATGGTAGTCTGGGCTGTTGACCATCAGAGGTCAACACTGCACACTAAATAATATTTAGATATTGTAAGTCATTAACTGAATTTCCTTCAGGGAAAGCATTCAATAATGGAATGCTCTGAAGTCTGAGAAATTGTGTTGTAGAAGAATAATGGATAACATAAAAAGATCTGTCACATATGAAGTGGAGGGCAGGTGACAAAACGCCATCTACTCTCTCATCACGTGTATCTCGCCTCTCCACCGGCCTCATTCTACCACCATTTCCTTATTCCCTACACTTCGGAGTCCTATGCATTCTGCAAACATTGGGGCCACACCCGACGGCCTAGCCAACCCACTTCTGCCTCCTCTCCTTAAGTCATCCAGCTGGAAGTGGCCTGTGACACTTTTGATTGTGCTTTTCTCATTAAGAGGAATCACATTTCCCCCACCATGTCTCTCTCATTCGACCCGTGCGCCAGCCCTTCACCTTTTCTTTGACTTTTTTGGAAGTCAGAATGGGAGCTGCAACAGATGTTTTGCTACCATAAAGAAAACGCTTCAAGAGCAATAGTTTGTTATTAAATCTTTAGCATCCGGTTTTTCATGCAGGAAGTGGGTGGGGAGCCCTTACATGTACCATTTCTTGATTTCCTTGTAACAAACACACCAAGCATGTTCTATTTAATGCCAACAATGTAACATCACTTAATGTCCAATTAAGAAAATATGTGCAATAAGCACACCATTATATAGGATTTCCACCACAGTTACAAAAGATATAAATAAGCTTATGCACATAGAAAATAGTGAAAATGTAGTCAAATAATTAAGAAGTGAAGAGTTTTGAGTATTCCTTTTTTAAAAATAATGTAATTGTTCATAAAATTTAATTTTTGAAAATGCTTGTTTCACAACCAGCTTGCAAATTCCTAAAAATTTAACAACTGGTTCTCACAGGCCACTCCAGCATCCAACTGTTGAGAGAATCCCAGGGAAATCGACCTGATGGCATTTAGCATCCCTGCTAAAATCTGTTGGCTCTGAACTTTGTGTTGTGTCAAAAAATAAAACCTCGGCTTGATCAAGCTTAGTACAATTTTCTGTTACTTGAAACTAGACATTCCTCATTGATATACCCAGCAAACTCTTCTGTCTCAGCCTTTTGCTAATTTCATCCCTTTGCTCAGAACACACCTTACTTACAGGACCCCCAGCAATCATGAGGCTCGCTCCTTCTCAAAACTGGTGTTCTAGGCCAAAGTCATGCCCTTAGAAAGGGCTTTCCTAATCACCTAATGTTTCTACTTTTTATCACACCCTTGCTTTATTTCACTGTACTTGTAACTATCCGAAACTGCATGCTTTCTTTTGCTTGTTTATTGCCTGCTTCTCTCGCCAGAGAGAAAATTCTTTGAGAGTGGACTATTGAACTTGCATGGTAGACCAGGGTATAATACAGGCAGGACACAACCAGTGTGCTTGAGGGATGGGTTACCCTGGGCAAATAAATGCAAGTCTTAAGGATAAAGGGAGTCAAGGTTCTAATTAGCAGAGAAGGTATTTATCAACATGGAGAGGGGATGGTGGAAAGACCTATGAGGTACTAGGATAGAATAGTAAGTATTGTTATAAACTCAGGATTTTGTAATACACATATCTCATAGATTGTCTTAGTCTATTTGGGCTACTGTATCAAAATACCACAGACAGGATATTCTACAAACAACAGAAATTTATGTCACAGTTCTGGGGACTGGACAGCTGAGATCAGGGTGCCACATGGTCGGGTGAGGGTTCTCTTCTGGGTCATAGACTTCTCCTCATCTCCTCACATAGCGGAAGGGTTTGGGAGCTCTGTGGGGTCTCTTTTATAAGAGACATAATCCTGTTCATGGGGATCCAGCCTCATAACCTAATCACCTCCCAAGGCCCCGCATTCTAACAACATCACACTGGATGTTAGAATTCCAAAATGTGAATTTTGGGGGAACACAAACATTAAGAGAATAGTACAGACACATACAGAAATGATATAGATGCATACTGGTCATTTATATGTAATGTTATTATATACATATATAATAATGGAATAGGTACTCAAGTTTTATGAATCGTTCATTGATAAATTCAATAAACATTTTTGAAGCTCATTATGTGCCAAGCACTATTCTAAGCATAATATAATGAATGGAATAAATTTTCTGCCCTTGTAGCAGGGGAAAGAGAAAAGTAAAAATGGAGTAAACAAGAAATAAATAGGATTAAGTGCTCTAAAGGAAACATTCAAATGAGTTCATAGAGAATGACAATGGGCAGCTGGGAGTCGCCCTTAGACTAAAGGGGTGAAGGATGAAATCTCAGAAAAGAAATGCCTAAAACCTAAACAATGAGGAGTCAACTGTGCAAAGCCCTGGCAAAATAGTGTTCCAGGCAGAAAAAAGAGGAGACACCAAGGTTCCAACATAGGGACCTTAGAAGGTCACTGGACTCAATTGTGTCCTCCCAAAATTCATGTGGAAGCCCTCTCTCCCAATGTGACTGTATCTGGGACTGGGGTCTTTAGGAGGTAATTAAGGTTAGATGAGATCCTAAGGGTGGGGGTCTAATCCAATAGGACTGGTGGCCTTATAAGAAGAGGAAGAGAAACCAGAGGGCTCTCTGCCATCTGAGGACACATAAGTGAGAAGGAGGCTGTCTGCAAGCCAGGAAGGAGGCTCTCATCGGACCCTGACCATGTTAGTTAGCGCTCTGGTCTCAGACTTCCGGCCTCCAGAACTGTGAGGAAATACACTTATGTCGTTTATGCCCCCTAGTGTACTGCATTTTGTTATGCCAGGCCAAGCTAACACAGATTTTGATACCAACAAGTGAAGTGCTGCTATAATAAATACGTAAATATGTGTGGGAGTGGCCTTGGAACTGGGGAATGGGTAGAGATTGGAAGAGTGTTAAGGTGCATGTTGGATAGATGGATGTTTAAGGTGACTCTGGTGAGATCTCAAATGGAAATGAGGAACATGTTACTGGAAACTGGAGGAAAGGTCATCTTGGTTGTAAAGCGGTAAAGAACTTGATTAAACTGGACTAGTGTTCTGTGGGAGGTAGAACTTGTAAGCAGTGGAATTGGATATTTAGCTGAGCAGGTTTCTAAGCAAAGTGTTGAAGGTGCAGCTTGGTTCTTCTTGACTACTTAGAGTAAAATACAAAAGGAGAGATGAATTGAAGAACTAATTGTTATCCAAAACCAAAAAAATCAGAACTTGAAGACTTAGAAAATTCTCAGTCTATCCATATTACAAAAAATCAGAGAGGTTTTTCTGAAGAGGACACTAAGGGTGTGGCTGAACAACCATTTGATAGAGATCATGGGTGTAACTCATGGGTTTCATGAAGCATCTCAGCAGAAACCAGGTCTAGAGATGGGATTATACCAGGAAAGACACAGCCATTCAAAATAAAGAGGACAGAGAAAGAGGGATAAAATGAAGGAAGACTGTCAGGCTTCTTGGATTCTACAGAACCAGACCACAGAAGTATTGGACTATAAACATATGCCAGTCTTCAAGGGAAGTGAAAAACGACTTTGAAGGCAATTCAGAGATCATTAGAGCTGGCACTCCCACCACAGGCTCAGGGGGCAGGGCTGTTTCCTCCTCCTGGGTTTCAAAGGGCGGGGCCACATCTCAGGCTCCTTGGAGGCCAGGTTGACTTTGCCCAGGGCTTCAGGAGTGAGGCTGCCCTGGCAGAGAGTTGTGTGAGCAGGGCCCTTGCAGAGAGATAAAGCAGTGGAGCTGCCCTACAGAGCTATGAGGGTGGCGCTGCAGTTCCAGGGGGCCGGGAGAGCAAAGCTATGAACCAGAGTATCATTCTCAACCCTTAAGATCTAATGCAGTGGTTCTCAACCTTCCTAATGCCGCGACCCCTTAATACAGTTCCTCATGTTGTGGTGACCACCAACCATAAAATTATTTTCGTTGCTACTCTATAACTGTAATTTTGCTACTGTTATGAAACGTAATGTAAATATCTTTTCGTTTTCGGATAGTCTTAGGTGACCCCTGTGAAAGGGTCATTCGATCCCCAAAGGGGTCACGACCCACAGGTTGAGAACCGCTGAATGGAATGTGTCTTGCTAGGGTTTGGACTTGGTTGGCTCCTGTCCTCCATTCTTTCCAAGCTCTCCCTTTTGGAATGGTGATGTCTGCCCTGTGCCTGTTTTATCACCACACTATAAGCCTACAGCTAGTCTGTTTTCACAGGTTCAGAGCTGGAGAAGAGTTTTGCCTCAGGATGTATCCTACCTCCAGTCTCACCAGGTCTATTTAGACAAGACTTTTGGACTTTAGACTTTATAGTTGATGCTGGGATGAGTTAAGACTTTTGGGGCTGTTGGGATGGAGTGAATGCATTTTGCATGTGGTGGGGACATGAAATTTGAGAGGGCCAGAGGCAGAATGCTATGGATTGAATTATTTCCCCCTAACATTCATATGTTAAAGCCCTAACCCAATGGGGTTGTATCTGGAGACAGGGTCTTTAATAGGTAAAGAAAGTTAAATGAGGTCATCAATGTGAGATCCTATAGGACTGTGGCCTTTGTGTCCACTCTCCACCACACAGGAACACACTGAGAAGGTTGCCATCTGAAAACCAGGAAGAGAGCTTTGACCTAAGCCTGACAACGCTGGTCGCCCTGATCTCGTATTTCCACCCTCCAGAACTATGAGAGAAGAAGTGCCTCTTGTGTAAGTTAGTCCAGTCTATGGCATTTTGTTATGATGGTCCAAGCTGACTGACACAAGAGCCTTGCCTTTGAAGGAGAATATGTGAAGAGGAGATCCACAGTGGGTGAGGTTGATTATCACAGCAAGGGCCTGGCTTTGTAGGATCTAAAAAACAGTTTGAAGTTTATTTAAACCGTGAGGCAAAGAAGCATTTTAAGCAGGAAGAGAGAAGTTGTATTTATTTTTTTAGAGATCATAGAGAAGAAACTTTTCCCTCCATAGAGTTTTTAAGTATTTTCTGTATTGTCACCACTTCATGTTTCATGCATCAGAGGACAGGGCACAGGGGCCAACTTGCTAAATCTCAACTGAGCTCTAAGAAGAATCCAAGTGAACCCACAAACTGTGAGAAGGTCACAGAGAGGATCTCAAACATGCCACAGCTTTTTAAATGGTTTAATAATAAATAAATATGCTTATCACTCACAACCGGCACGCCCCACACTAGTGACATTCTCCTGCTTCTGGTAAGCAATGCAGAGTTCCATGAACTTCTGGGCCAGCAAAACTTAGGGTCTCCTGCAGATAGCCCCTGCCAGCCATTCCCAACACATGCTTTTAGGATTAGAAGTTATTGCCACTGTGTGTGTGTGTGTGTGTGTGTGTGTGTGTGTGTGTGTGTGTGTGTGTGTCCAGTGAGGGGGGAGAGTGGCAGAAATATAACATAAATAGAAAGATCTTTCCTCTAAATGTGTAAGTGATTGGCTAGGCAAAACTTGTTCTCAGGTTTAAAAAGCCTATCAGCATAATAGGTAAGAAACCCTCTCTTTATCTTCTTGTTTTGAATAGTGCATATCCGTTGTGCTTTTAAAAAAAAAAAAAAAAAAAGAACAAAGTAAAGTATAAAATTACGCAGCTAGCTGGCCTGAGGCAGGCATGGTCTGTGTTGCACAGGGATGTGGTTGATAAACCCGGTTTCAGAACCTCACTGCATTTTCTTTAGCTGAGACTGGGGATGCCTGCTCTACCATGAGGGAGGGAGGACACGCATCACACTCCTCCGCTGGCCTCTCCTTTTCTCTTACGGCTCATCTTGAATGGGCTGCAGTTCATTTGGCTCCATATTCCAGCGATTAGGGTTAGAATCACAGTGACTCTTCTTCAGTGTAGTGAACAGCAGACTGTCTGAGGCTGTGTTCACTTCTAGAAGAGCAGGTTCACCTGGGCAAATAGAAGTGTTCCCCTTCCAGGAGGGCCTGCGGACCTCAGACCTGAAGATAATCTGAGCAGCCCACAATCTAGCTTTCCTCCTAATTTCCCCCAGTGATTAGAAAACCATGCAGGCTAAATGCTCTTTGTTAAAGAATAGTCTTTGTTGCTAAAGGGCTTTTATCAGATTTATCCCTTCAAAGCCATCAAGGCAAATTGGCCTCAATTTTTTTCTAATTTTAACATCCCAGCTACCGAGGCAGGTTTACCAGCACTCATGTCCAATAAAAATTTGCTCTAACAGATATTTTTCAAGACACGCTTGGAGTCTAAATTGGTGGTAATTTTTTTTAAAGGTTTTTCTTTTATGTTAAATTGTCTTTTTATATTTTTTTGTCTTTTATATTAAATTGTCTTTTATATTTTGGTAATATATATACATTGAATATATATATATATATATATATATATATATTCAATTTTAATAAATAACCCAAGGGAAAAAATCAGCCCACCACAACTGCGTGCTCATTCACATAACCTGCGTAATGGTGAGAGTCCTCAGTAATACGATGGGGGAAAATACACCATTAAGAAAGATTACACAAACGCAGTCTAGGTTATATGGAGCTGAAAACAAATGGACCTGAAATACTTTGGTGCTTCTTAAATGTTTTTCTTTTTCTTTTTTTTTTTCAAATATGAATTTATCATTATGTAGAAAGAGCTGCAATAATACAAGCTACTAGTTTGGAAGGGAAATAATGTTATAGAAATATCTAAATCATTTCCTTTTCACTTTCTTGGAAGATACGTTCACATAGGAATACTGACTTTTTGAGTATGCAGCTATGTCTTCACCTCCATCTACTTTCTCAGTAGCACTCATTTTAATCCTATGCCTGGAGTTTATTGAAGAGGTAGTTGCCAGAAAAATGAAAAACCTCAACAACATGGAAAGTTCATAGAGAAAAAAGTTATAAATCTTTAGCTCTTTAACCAAAAGCCTTAAAGAATGTTAATAGCTCAAGTATCCAGGTTAGATGAAATCTCCATTGTGTTTGTGGTAGTGAATGGATTACTGTGACTGACCTCACATATCAATTATATTTCAATTCTGCATTCAAAACCGTAAGCTTATTGAGAATCTTTGAAGTCCTGAGATTACAAAGGGCAAATAATCGTGATTATTATCCTATAATTATTATCCACCATATTTTGAGTGCCTGATATATGCCAAGCTAAATCCTTACACACACAAGTAAAATCTCTTGATAAGCATAACACTACCATGATGGATGTAGATATTATTATTTCTATTGTACATTTGAGGATACTGTAGGGGTCTTGGCCCTCAGAGTTCTTGGGCTGTCAAGAATTAACAATGAGGTGTTATAAGTTGGTCGTACTCAGTCTAGAAATTTTGTTTCAAACATTTAAAATATTTAAAATTGAATACTAAAATATTTCATATGTTGAGTTTTGTCAAATGTGTTTTCAGCGTCTCTTGACACAGACCAGGTGGTTTTTATCCTTCATCCTGTTAATATGTTGTATGACATTGATATTCCTGTGTTGAGCCATCTTTATTCACGGGTAATATGCACCTTATATGTTTAGTCTCTTGAGATATCAAGAATTAGCTGAAACACATCAGATTGTGTATCATCAGAAATGGGGATGAAATACATTGAGCAAAGTAAAAGCCACTTGAGGAATAAGGATTTTTACTTTGCAAAGTCTGGAAGTTCCAACCAGATAGATAATCAGTAACTATGTTTCTGGGTTTTGTTTTACATTTTTAGTCTATCTCCTTATTTCGCAGGTGCATGTGGTGCTCTTGAGATTATATTCCTCATTTAAAAGCCCCTAATAGATGAACTGGCCCCTATATATGACTAACTTCTGCAAAGTTAAAGCTTTATTTGGAAAGAAGAGTCAAATTGTCAGCTCAGTTCGCAGCTGAGAAAAGGGGATTTTATGTCACTTAATTACAAGTTATCAGTATAAGTGGAGAGGAGCCTTGAAATGTAGCTAACAGTAGTGTTTATCTTATTATTATAAGAACCAGATGACATGGAACAGCTCTTCTGCTACTGTGCTACCTTTCGGGTTTAAACTTCAAAAGAAGACTATCTGAATTAGCAGTGTAGCCAGGTAACAGAAACCACTGGATGGATGAACAAAAATCTCACCCGAGTATAATGCAAGGGCGGGTTACACTCTACCTGTCTGTTAAGAGAGATAAAATTAGCTACATTGCCTTTTATACGTTTTATAATATATTTAAATCCTGTGACACGGCAAGACCCTGCACCCTTATTTCATGGGAGTCACTCTCTTTAAAGCAATGCCTCAAAAACAAATGTCTGATTCGTTTTCAAAATTGCATAGCACTATGCTGAAGAATCTGTCCATACTGACCACTGAATTCAAAAACCAAGTTTAGAATGGCAATTGCCTTTTCAGTCTGATCAACTTGGGCATTGGAAGACTCGGCTCAAAACCAATACAAAATTCTAATTTAATGCTCTCTATAAGTATGTCTTGAAAACTAAATGAAAATCAGATCTTCCATTTAATTTCATGTTCAAAAGAGAAAATAAACATAGTTATCCATGAAGGCTGACCACATCATGTTGATATAAATGTAACCTTTAACTATTGAAGACATTTCTCACTTCCTGTCATGAAGACACATTTCCAAAGTGTCTACGTAGGGGTTTCCTCTACACTAACCACAGAATTAGAAAATTTAAACTGATTAATGACTGATTTCTCACCATCAAAACCTGGAATACCTTGGTCCAATTTCACACCATGGTATAATATGTCATAGTTGAGTTGTTAGGCTGGTAGGGACATTAACTCCATGCTTATTATAATGCCAAATTAACGTTTCTAAATTTAAATACTGTACTCTTCGAAATATTCACCTCAATATCTTGTTAGCATTTTACTGCTACTATACATTTTGTAGATGGTAAAAAGGCATAAGACACTTCATATTTTCTCCTTTGGAGATAAAACTCCAGATTTGTGTTGTGTATGTCCCCAATTCCTGACAATTTAATATCATTATTTTCTTAGGGAAAAAAAAACCAATGAGAATATTAAGGGCTCTGCTATCATGTGCTTCTTTATTCTTAGCATGTAAAATACCATGAAAGGCTATAAATGATGGTTATCATATCTAATGATACTGCAAAGCTTAATTACTGCCATTGATGTGAGTACATAATGCCAGGCCGTTTTCTCTTTGTCTCTGTTCTTGTTCCATTTAGAGTCTAAGCCATACTGTCCTTTCCCCTTTGGCCTCAAGTTTCATCACTGGCTGCAAACAATGAAGAACTATTTCACAATCTAGATCGGTTAAAAATATTTAAGCCTATTCCAAGGCTTTTAAAATAGCTCATAGGTTGGGAGAAACCTTCTGTCCAAATAATTTAAATGCAAAATTAAAACGTGAGTGAACTATTGATTCTCTTAGATTGCCACTTCTAAATTCAAAGAAGTACTTTGTCAAATACCTTATGCCTTTTATCATGGATGAGTCTTTTAATCATATATTGATTGGCTGAAATCCTACTAGTCTTTTGTGTGTATATAATTGCATATCTATTTCCATATCGTTATACCTTCCTTAGTCTTTCTTCTAAGAGTCACACAATATGATGCTAGATGAACCAGTTTACGGCGATTCTAAGACAAAGTAACTTTACATTACAAAAACACAAAAGACACAGGGATGATATTCCCTAACATTAAGAATTAACCAGTAGAATAGTTTATTGTATCCCAGTTCACGTACTAATGCATGTGCCTTTTAAAAGTAAAAATGCTGGCAGGTTGCCAGTATTAACTTTTTTGTTTTTATCATATTTCCTAAATAAATACAAACATAAAGCCAGCAATCAATTTCTAGTATTTATAGTTCATAGATAAAATTATGAAAGCCATATACAAACACAGTAATGAATATAGTAAAATTTAAATGCATAGTACTAGTTTAATATTGGGCTGTCAGGAACGTCATGACGCATTTTTGCATTGAGAAACATAGAGAAATACGTCATGACTTTCCCGATGACCCAATATTTTCGACAACATTGTTCTATGAAAACTAAATCATGAGCATCTTTTGTATACTAATCCAATATCATGATGAACCAATCTGAGAATAGACACCATAATGTACAGCATGAAAATCCTTTTAGGAAAAGTTAAAATATCATCTCAAAAATTCTTCACAAAGAATGCAGTATTACACCTAGTACCTCAAGGACAAAATTCATGCAGTACAAGTATGGTGCTAAATGCTAAGGCACAGATCTTCTGACCTCAGTATAACTAATACT
>NW_017731351.1:1761481-1766556 GCF_001890085.2 Hipposideros armiger
ACGGGCTCGATTTCAACTCAGGACCACAAACCTCAGGAGGACCCTTAATGCTGCTTGTCCTTCATATTTTGTGTTCCTGGTCCATTCACTCTCTACTCTCACAAGTTAATAATATTTCACACTGACCCTGTTTCCAAACTTCAAGCACCTCCTTGCTCACCCTCATTCTCTATTGATGACCTTGCTTCCAATTCACTGAAAAAGAGCAAAACAGAAGCAATCATTATGGAGCCTGGGCTGTGAAGCTGCCCTACGTCTACTGCCTACCAGTATTTGCACCACTGAACCTGTCTTTCTGCCAGTTCCTACCCGTGAACTCTGTTCTTTTCTAAAGCCGGGCTCTCGCATGCGGACTTGATCACATCCTCTCCAAAGACAGAGCCCCAGCTTTTCTCCCCTCTGTCTCCGGCTTCATTAATTTTTCCATCTTTCCTGGATCATTGCTGACATAAAACCTTTTTGTTATTTTTACCATATCAATACAAAAGAAAAAAGAATTTTCTCTTGACCTCACTTTCTGTGCCAACTTCGGCCCCTTTCCTCTCCTCTCCTTTACTACAAAACTCCTAGACAGTAGGCTATATTCACGCTCTTCAAACAACTTGCCTCTCCCCCAACTTCCTCTTACACCCACCGCTGTCAGGCTTTAGCCCCCATCCCCTCACCAGGGCACTCTCATTAAAGTGCCAGTGGCTCCCACATGCTGAATGCCTCCGTTCTCGTTTCTCTATGCTCGTTTGATCTGTCCTATCATCCACATTTGACATAGTTTATCAGGCCTTTCTTCCTAAAGCAAATCTTTCACGCGACCTCCAGGAAACCACAGCCTCTTAATTCCTCTCTTATCTCATTTTTTCTTACCCTTTCTCTTTATATGTTCATTGACATGATGATCTCATCCACCTCACGATTTTAAATATCATCTATAAGCAGATGAATTCCAGATTTATCTTTGGCTCAAGCGTCTCTCCTGAATTCCAGCTTCATATATCTAACTTGCCACAAGACATTTCCATTTGGATTACTAACAGATATCTGATTTTTCACATACTCAAGACTCAAATTTACTTTGGAGGGTCCTTCCAACCCTAGTCTTCCCATGAGAGCAGACTTTATACTTCCAGTTGCCCGGACCACAGACCTTGGAATCCTCCTTGCCTCCTGTTTCCCTCACACATCTAGTTCAGATTATTAATTGTTCACCAATAATTTCTATAAGGAAAAAAGCAAATTTTCAATCAAAACAAAACTGAAATATCACATGCCTAATATATAGCCAAATTTATAACATTTCAGAATAGTACTCTGTGTTTTGTTAAGAAACAAGAAAATAAGCAATCTCTGTGGTTGGCTTCAGGGCAAATTAGATGAAAAAAACTATTGTAGACATTGATTTGCCAAGATGTATAAAAATCTTTTAACCTTGCACTTCCAAATCAACTACATTTTTATAAGGAAGTGAGCAACCATGTACATAAATTTTGTATGCAAAGATGCTTTTCACATTGTTACTTATTCATGTTCATTTTAGAAAGTTTTGAA
The DNA here is from genome assembly GCF_001890085.2 of Hipposideros armiger. Lineage (NCBI taxonomy): Eukaryota > Metazoa > Chordata > Mammalia > Chiroptera > Hipposideridae > Hipposideros > Hipposideros armiger. Next base: position 1,763,024 of record NW_017731351.1, read on the forward strand.
AATATAGAAGACTATAAAGAAGTAAAAATGATGAAAGCTGTCAGCAGCTTTGTTTGTTTGTTAATGAACAAATTAGTTTATTTTACTTAATAAATCGCCGTCGTTTTCCCATCCCATTAAATATTCTTTTAAAACATTATTTGTATAATTATGTTGTATATCATTGGGGATGAGCTTGAGTCACATTAAAAAAATAATTATNTGTCCAACTTTCAAGGAGCCGCCCTAGAAACGTATAAGATGAGCTTCAAGTGTCTTGGCAAAAGAGAGTGGTCCTATGCAATAAATCCTCCCTTCTCCAGCCTTTAGATCCTGCACCAGCAGCCCCGCCTGTTTCAACACTTTCAAAGGTCCACTTCTGTACAGGCTGTGCTGTTTCCTGCCTGTGAATTTCAGCCAAGGCCTGTAATTCTGTCAATGAAGAGCTATTTCATCCTGGAGTTTGGAACAGCCAGAATAATTTTCCACTCAGGCTAGGCTCTCCTGCGATTCTTCTTACTAACAGAAGACAGTGAGGACACACAGGACGGACTCTTGAGAAGAACAAGGACCAAACGTAAGAGGCATTTGCCTCAGGTGATACAATTGTGTTGTAAGGGCAAGGGCGTGATGCTCTTCTCTAGAATGGGGAGAGGCGGAATGAAAGGCTAGATGTGAAACTTGGGGATATCTGAGAGTTCGGAGTTCTCAGGCATCGCGTTCATCCAACTCTCTCCATCCCAACCTCAGCATCTGTGTCCTTTCCTACTTGTCTGCTGACTTCAACATAATGAACTTATTAAGGCTGACATACAATCTTCCTTTGCAGTGTTGCCACCCTTAGAATTAAGTCCTTCTGGCTGCAGGAGTTCAGAGTCTGCTTGGAGAGGGGAGTTTATCTTTCTCTTTTCCTAACAATTTTAAGACTGTTAACAAAAGCCAGTGAATCCACAATCCTCATAACTGCTCTTGCCCATATCTCATTCAACTGCTAGTAGGAATGCACAGTCTAACCCTTTGACTTCTACTCTTAACTCATTTCCATAAACCGCAAGGGAGAGTTCTGAAAATTTCATCCCTCACCACCCCACCTACCAAAAGCATCACCCTTATATCACCATCCCACTTATCAAATGCAGTATAGTAATTGTTGCTGATAAGTGAGTGATCAATTACTGATATCCCATTCTGATAGTTTGGTTTCTAGGGTCAGCTCCACTATCAACAGTCTTAATTTGGTCTCCCATTAAAGTGGAGTCTGAAACTTGGGGACAGGTAATTTATTTGGGAGATGAACCTATGGAGCAGGTGTGAGGTATTCAGAAAGGTAAGAAAGGGAACTAGGAAAGGTAAGTCTACCTCGTATATGCAGAGGCCATGGACTCTCAGTCACTCTGGAGTCTTTGAGAAACACACATAATGCCACCTAGAATTGTCCACTGAAGGGAAGGGGGTCTGGGGCATTTATCCTCTGGCTTCTGTCGCCCATTGGTTGAGAACTGCCTTGGGGACATTGTCACTCTTAGAAGCCATTACCATCTTCCCTGTAGACAGGCTCTTGGAGAAGTGAATTGAGATGAGTGACCAGTTAGTTATGTATAGGTCTCTTGTCAAAATTGGAAATAGTTATTTCCCAACACATGAGAATTCTAGCAATTACTATGTTGTATAAAACCTAATTATTCATAGGTGTTGACCATTTCAATTCCATCTTTTGAAAAGAAATTTGAATCTTGGATACAACTGTTAAACATGCAAATTGTTCACCAATTTTGGCCCTGGCTCTAACATTAATACACTAAATAGTTTAATTGTTCCTGATAAGAGAATAAATTCCTCTCTACACTCAAGTGTTTGGTCTACAGATTTTCTTGAATAAGCCAAAGAAAACAATGTGTTAAATGTCAATGTCAGAACTTGACTTACTTGTTACAACTGACCCTAAATTTTCTTTTACTGACAACAATTGTATATTTCTCCATATTACATACTTGATGTGCAAGTAAGGCCTTTCCCTGAAAACTTTAAAGTAATGGATAAATCATAATTTTTCATGGTGGTGTTTATCATTTCAGAGTTGATAATGAATCACTGGTCAATTGTGTGAATGTCATAAACTTTTCTCAAGAATTTCATTCTCATTAAATTATATTGTGTTGTATTGTACCATTTTACATGATCAATACTATTCAGTCTTTTCCTTTTTATTTTTCCAAATATTTCATTTACAACTCATCTTTCCAATAAAATAAATCATGAAGCTTTATCTCTGTGTGAAATATCTCTCGATTATTTTCTATTTCAGATCATTTTCTATTACAGCCATATTCTTGTTAATACTGAACATAAACATTTTTATTGTTTTCACTCTACTTATTACACAGTAGTGAACCACCTGATCAATACAATAGCTTTTCATTATTGTCTTCTCTATTCATCAGTTCCTGCTTTAAAATTTTCTGTGCAACTGGCTTTACAAATACATTTCTTATTCTGTCAAGGGTGACATGAGCTATTCTCTGGTTTCATATTTAATGGTGCTGATAGCACTTTTCCCAGAGTCTCTTTGACTATACTGCCATGTCAGAAAATACACCCTTATTTCACACTTCTATTTATACTCATTTATGTTAGTTTAATTAGTAGGACTGATACTACTTCAGTCCTCTCATTTTAACCACATGTAGGAAATTTTTCTTCTTCTGACCGATTAATATGGCCTAACCTGTCAATCTCTATGCTTGCAATACATAGACATAAATATGGGGCTAATAGATATAAAATAATATATTCTAATTTACATTACTAATGTATAATAATAGAACTATTATAAATATTTTCTTAGGCTAGTATGTATGGTCACAGGCTTTTTAAGCTACATTTAGAACTGAGAGTTGATAAACATCACCTGATATTATAAAAATAAGGAAGCTGAGTAGCAGTTACATTACTCCACTTCTAAAAAAAAATCATTATCATTTTTGAGAAGGTCAAGAATTATTTTATCTTTTTATTCAAAATTATAATTAACAGCAAATTTAAAGTGTTTCTGCTTTACTTGGTATTAGCAGTCAATTATTATATCCAAGGCTTAGCAATTCAACAGTGATCTTGGATGGGCTCTGTGCAAATGCTTCACAGATTTGGAAAGGGAAAAACCAAAACTTTCATACACAGTTTGCTTGTAGCCTCTAGAGCAAAAGACCATCCCCAAAGGTAGGGAGCCTTCTAGAAGCTTAAGCTGAACTTTTACCTTCTCTAACCCTTATAAAGTTCCAATATGGTAATTACACCCCATTCAGCTCTGATGCCTAAGAATGTGCTCTGAGCCTCCCATTTTCCACTAACCCATCATTGCCAACCCCGTTCCAAGGCAGTCTACTCAGACTGGCCTTCAGAGGATAGCAACCACTGAGCTTTTCAACATGTCAGTGCTCCATTCATAAGTCCGTTCTTCATTACTTCATTGAAGGAAGTGTCCTTTGGACTTTATCAGGAAAGTAGTGGGTTTTATAATCTCACATACTAAATCCATTTTATTTATTTATTTTTTT
>NW_017731351.1:1768073-1776307 GCF_001890085.2 Hipposideros armiger
GTTTAAAGAAATATTTAGTTCTCATTAAGGTCTTTTCATAGGTGAAATAGTGAATCATATTACTTACTCTTAATCCCTTCCCTAAAGAGCTGTGATATATATTTATATATTTATGATATATATATATGATTGGCATTTCTGATGATAAACATGAAGTCAACACATCACTTTAGTATTTCTTTAGTATTGGCCACTTGGGAAAGTTCTCATTACAAAGTGACAGCCACTGGCCATTTTCCCTGTTAAACTCAGATGAAAACTAAGCTACTTTGATCCTATCCTTTTGAAAAGATAAGACTGGTGTTATGGTTAAAACCTCAGCTGACAGATTTCAAATAGAACCACAGTTTGAAGCTCTGGGATTTAAGCAGAAAGAACAAAGAGCTAGTGAATCTGCTTACAATGGAGCAGCTCATTTAATGGAATAAACCGCATGGAAACTGCACTTTTCTTATTAAATCAGGCATCCTTAACAGGACAGTCTTAATTGCTCAAGCCACTTGGTTAGAATATTTTTCAGACTAATTACCTGTCAGGTATCATTAGAAACATTAATTAATGGCTCTTTAAAAAGTCATCTACCCCTCAAAGCTTCTATTGTGAACTATCTCACAAAATAGCATCCGATTGCTGACCCACAATAAAATGCTGTGGGTTAAGTGTTGAGGAGAAGGGTGGTATAACCCAACCACCATATGTTGTTATACCCAATATTATCCAATATTATACAAAATGTGTGGCTTGGGCTGTTAGTGATGTCTCAGCATCCTTCACTTTTGCTCCCGACCACCAATCTCACTGGTCCCTGGAGGAGATATAAACCCTTCAGGGAAGTTCTTACTCTTCTTTTCCAACCAGGGCTCTGCCCCAAATCCCTTGGTGTCTGACCCCAGATATGGATTAATCATGAAGCTAATAAAGCTTAAGCTTTAGGGTTCTCATCTGATTGTTATTTGTAAATTTATATTATTACTATTATTTTATTAATAAATTTTTATTAGTTTCAGGTGTATAAAACAACATAATAGTTAGACATTTACACCCATCACAAAGTGATACCCTCTCAATTATATTATTTTTAATAGTACCCACCCCCATTGTATGCTCCTGGATTTGCATAGGAAATTCATATGTACGATATGAAAATAGAACGAAACTGAAGGTTTTGCTCCTTGAACTTAATTCTAGACTGGACAGAGCCATGAGGAGTCTGATCTATATGCACATGCACAAGTATTAGGTCTCCGTTCAAATGGCGGCATTGGAAGAAATCTTCCAACCATGTCATTTAAAGGATTATCCTAGCCCACTCCTGTCATTCTCTAGCTCCTCGTTTTGCACGTTTTATGGCACTTGAAACTAACGAGCATTACACATTTATGTGTTTTCTTCCTCTTCTCTTAGAATGTGAACTCCAAATGGGAAAGGATAGAGTCTGTATCTTTTTACCACTGAATTCTCAGCACCTAGAATAGTAGTCACTATGTATGCTAAGGTGATCATATAGTAACTTATTGTCCAAACAGGGACACTTTTGAGAATAAAAGAGAGTGTTAATATTTATACCAGGATTTCAATTGTAAACTGTAAACATTTTCAAGAAACAAGAAGCAAAGTCATCCATTCTAAGGCTACCTGGAATTTATTGCCCCCAAGCAGGAGGAAGGGAGGGCAAATTTCTTAATATCAGACAGCCCTCTCTTTACTTAGCTTCCTCTGGGGGCTAGCATACACCACCTTGCTCTTCTAAGGCTGGAAGGAGACCCTTCAATTGGGAAGTTCCCTTTAGTCCATCCTGCCCCACCAATAAGCCGGTGTTCTCAGCTGGGAGCTCTTTACTGCTGCCACCACCCCAATCCCACCCAAAGGATATTTGGCAATATCTGAAGACATTTTTGGTTGTCACAACCGAGAGGGTGCTATGGGCATCTAACAGGTAGAGGTTAAGAATGCCATTAAACATCCTACAGTACAAAAGAATTTTTAACCTCAACCAAGAATTATCTGGCCCAAAATGTCAGTAGTGTTGAGGTCTAGCAACTATGAAGAAACCAAAGAAGAAATGCCCAAGAAAATAATTATTCCCACACAGTTCCATTTTTAACCCCGTTATTCCTCCCAGTAAATATTCTACTCCTTAATACTGTTATATAAGTAAGTATTCTTGAGGGCTCATTTTTTACCTTGACCCAGATAAGAGCTGCTCCTTCTTTGCCCTGGATTGTTGAGGAAATGGGTGAAGGCAATGAAGAAAGAGTGGTTTGAAAAGATGAAAAAACTTTGGGAATATGCCAAAATAACTTGGTTTCCCCAAGGAACTTAGACCATATTAAATAAAGTGTGACCAACACATACTATATTATACTATACTATACTATACTATACTATACTATTATTTATGTGATAATGGAAATACATCAATTTTACCAAATAATAATAAAAATGGTGCATTTTCTAAGTTCCAGAATGTATATTAGGCTTCAGAAGTTTTTAACACTCACAATCTCATCTGAACCTCAAAGAAACACTCAGGTATTATGATCCCTCAGCACACAGGAAGAAACTGAGCCACTAAATAGTATGATTGGCCCAAAATTACTTATCCAGAAAAAGCCAAATCAATTAATGACCCAAAGAAGTAAAAGACAGGTGGGTTTGGCGGGGCTGATAAAACTCCTAACTTGCATCTGATATCCAGTATGTGCCACATGTTTCATGCTGCTTCCCGTAATCCTGTGAGGTATCAGTGTTCCCCTTTTTACACGAATGAGTGAACAAAGGTCGCAGCTGGCTTATCCGGACCCAAGTTTAACTCATGCCCCACACGTCATATCTAAGGGTCTTTCCAAAAAAACTACTTTGCTTCTCTAAGTGACCTTCTTTTCTTATTTTTACTTATATATTTATACACTCATTTAATTCATCTACATTCATTTGTAGTATAACCACAAAATGCAAGGCACAATTCTCGGCCCAGAGAACATAACCTTGAACAAAACAGTGTCTGTCTTAAGGGAATTTAATTGCACTTAAAAACAAAACAGAAAACTTGCTTAGATATTCATTTCCTTCTCCCTGGGAACTAAGCCATTACCCAGTCATTCACCCCGAGAGCAGCAGCTGGCACATGGCATTGAGAGGTGCTGAGAAATTACTGTGTAACTCTTTACAAATTATTTTTGCTATGTTCTGTTGTTTTGAAAATGTTATGATGTTAAAAGAGTGAGGTAAACCCTTTTAGAATTTTTCTATAAAATTCAGACTGGCTTAGAAAATTGCTCCTGACAATACCAAGGCTCCTTTTTTATGCAAAGTAAATTTTAAGGAAACTGAGCTGAAAGAATAAGAGGAATGAATCCACCATGTTAAATAAGTATGAATAATCAGAGTAACCTGGGGGAAAAGCATGGCGACAGGAACAGAAGGGGGAAAAAAAAAGAGTCTAAGTTTTCAGTAAAAACAGGAACCATATAATTCTATCATATAATGAGTTGTCCTTACAAGCCGACATCCCATCTGAAGAACAGGACACATATTATGAAAAATATTTCCATGTGTTGCCTTGTCTGAGTCAAGTAGATGAAAGAGATTAGGTCTTCTGAATTTGAACCATAAGTGTCAATTCTAGTTAGAATTCTGCCTATTATGTGCCTACCGTCTAAAATAAAGAAAGGAATATATAATGTGCCAGGTGAAAATGAGTGCTATGAAGTTATGGTGGGTAGGACAGAGAGTGATGGAAGAGTCTATTTTTGATGAGGTGTAGTGGAAAGACAGTCCAATAAAGCAACATTTGATCAGAGATCTAAAGGAAGGAGTGAGTCATGTTGAAACATCCAGGGAAAGAGTTTCCTTGGTGAGAGAGCAGACCACACAAAGAGTTGGAAAAGGGAACTGGACAGGAGTACTTAGCGAAAGCAAAGTTGCTGCGTTGGGAGGACATTTCCAACAAGGCAAACAGGCTGAGATGAAGTCAGAAAGGCAGAACACAGAGAGATCATATAGGACCCGGAAGGCCATGGTGAGAACACAGGGGGATGAGAAGAGGTTAGAGAATTTGAAAACACAGCTAACATGTACTGGCAAACTTTTATTTAAAAAAACTACTCTGGCTGCTGTGCAGAAATAGGCTTTGGGAGACATGGATAGAATCAGGGGACCAGTTAGCCTCCTTTGCCAGGGTGGAGGTGGTGATGGGTGGTTGAATTCTAGACATACTTCTAATCAGAGTGCTTAGGATTGGGACAGATAGAAAGCGGGATGTGAGAGTAAGAGAGCAGTAAAGATTTGACTTCAAGATGTTTGGATTAAGCAACTGACAGAATAAATGGCATGCACTGAGATGAGAAAGACTTCTAGACAAGCAGGTTTCAGAGGAAATTCAAAATTCCAGTTACTGAAGCACTACATTTAAGATGTCTAATGAGCATCTAAGTGCAGACGACAAGCTGAAAATTGAATAAGTGAGTCTGGGGTTCAGGGATACAAGTATCAGACTGGGACTCACTGGGGAATAGATGCTTTGTAAACCCTGAGATTAGATAAGAACACCTTCAACGGAGCCCTAGGGTTCTCCAACATTTGATATTTAGGAAGTGGAGGTAAAATCAGCCAAAGAGTGAGGAACAGTGAGGTGTAAGAACTAAGAAAGACACCAAAAGAGAAGGTATTTCCAGAAAGGAGGAAGGATGGACAGCGCCCGTGCCCCTAAGATGTGTGGCCATTAGGTCTGGAATAAGCAGACTATTTGAGACATCGATAAGAGCAGGTCCTGGGAATGGCAGAGACAAAAGCCTCATTGAAATGGGTTAAGGGAACAAGCAGCAGTGGTGAACATTATAGACAGCTGTTTTGAGGCGTTTTTCCTGCAAGAACAGCAGTAGACATGAGATGGGGCTGAGGGAGGACGTAGGAGTCGAAGAAGTTTTTTGTTTGTTTTTTTATGAGACTATTACAGGTAATGACTGTGACTCCTAAAATCAAAATTTCTCAAACTGATTCCAGTATCTTTCCCACATACACTAGTCCATCAGTATGGGGAGCAGCTGTGGGTGATCACATGGAAAGCTGGCCATGACGTTGAAGTCTACCACTCTTTCAATATTCAATCATTCATTCCTTTTACTCATTCCTTCAACACAGTCTTATTGGGTGCTTGTAATATGACAGGAATCGTATGAGGCACTGAGGATAAAGAGTTGAAAAATACAGACAGGGCTTCTGTCCTCATCTAGCATGGAAAACCAACACTAAATAGGAGCAAAGCTAGTTACGCAAAAGAAGCTCAGGGGCTTCTGTGGAACCATCTCTTACCGGAAGGTGGGGGTGGATGCCAGTCAAGCAGGGGCCCTAGAGAAGGCCTGACAAATGAGCCCGGAAAGCAAGATAAAGGAGTCCGGGCACTGAGACCATGCTCAGCAGCAAAGGAAAGGGCTCGTGTTCAAAGTCAGAGAGAACTTCACATATTGGGGGAACCAAAGAAAGGCCGCACAACAAGAATAAAGCGATCACAGTGCCAGCGCAGAGGTGGGGCCAGGAGGAGGCGGGCACGAGTCTGAGGGCTTTGCTAGCCACATTCAGCACTGAGAGGTTTAAGCAACAGGAGAGGCAGACATATTTCAGTATTTATGCTGGCCTTCTGGCAAACACTTTCCCACCTCAAGGCCTTTACAGATGTTTTTCTCTCTGCCTGAAACACTCTCTCCCCAATTTTCACATAACTGATTTATTACCATCCTTCAAGGGGTCTCAGTTCAAATGTCACTTTCCTAACCACCATGTTTAATGCTAGACTCTCGATACTTTTACTCATAGCCTACCTTCCAAAATACCTATCACAACTTTTTATCTCTGACTTACTGTCATATTTGTTGTCTACTTCTCCAACTCAACTGTTAGAAGGTGGGGTCTGCAGGTTTTACTTAACACCGTATACCAAGCACTTGGCATGTTCCAAACACTCAATAGATAAGTTTAAGTGTATGTGAATGTATTGGATGTAGTCACAGAAGAAGAAGGGAAAAAAATCAAATATGTTGACAAACTTTCCAGCTTCATTTGAGCAACAGGAAAGTTAGAATGCATTGGTGAAGGAGTACATATAAGAGAAAAAAGTGATGTTAATTTTTAATATATTGGATTGGATGGTGTTAGTAGAAGAATGAGAAAACTAGACTGGAAGCAAAGCCTGGGGGACGGTCTTTTTTTTTTTTTTTTAGCTGAGCCATCCTGCCACCTGTTGGCAGCTCAGCGGCTGCTCAGCGGCTGCTCAGCTCAGGCCGGGACTTGATTCCTTGTTGCTCAGAGCTCACACTCTTGAGCGAGGTCTTAACCAACTGAGCCACTCGGCCGGCCGGCCTGGGGAAGTCTTTGGCATATAAGTAAAAGTAGCTAGCCATAGAAGTGGGTGGGCACTCCCTGTGGAGAGTGCCTAGAGTGACAACCGGGGAGGACCTCAACCAAATTGATAGCTGAGAGGAAGAGAAGGCAATAAAATGCCTGGCAAACAGTGGTGATAAATAGATAGACAAACTAGAAATATGGGGTATTGTGGAAAGAGGATGTTTCAAATAGCAATAAATGTTCAACAGTGACAGATGCTATGAAACCATCAAAACAAAGTAAAGAGGAAAGTGCATGTTGAATGTGGGCACAGGAAGGGCTTCGGTAACCATGGTGAGAGCGGCACGCACAGCGGCAGAGTGCTGTCAGCTGAGGAGTGAATGGCAAGTGTCATCAATTCCTTTGAGGTGACCATTGTAAGGGTGTGCTGGGAACAGTGGAAATTCGCTGGTTGGTGAAGTGGCAGGTCGGTTAGTCCTTTTTTGAGATGGGCAATACTAGAGCATATGTAAATCCTGACAGGAAGCACTTGAGAAAGAGAGACAGTGAAGGATCAGGATATGCAAGGCCACACGGCCCCTGACAAGGTGCTGGGCCTGGACGCTAGAAGACAGGTAGACACACTAGCCTTCCATAGAGAAAGAGGTACCTAAGCCAGGGTAAAAGGAGAGGAAAGAGGAAAAATTAGTCAATGTGCAGATGGTTTTACAGAATGTAATTGAAGCGGTTACTATCTGGTGGCGTCTAATTTCTCTGTGAAGTAAGTCAGTGTAAATATCTGCCAACCTCTTTCCTTCTTACCTGAACTATTGCAACAGTGTCCTCAGCCTTCTAGTTCCCAGATTCGTCCCCCTGCAGATCCCTGTGAACACTGAATTGTCTGTAAGAGGGTTATGTCACTTTTTCTACCTCCACCCTCCTCACTCTGCTTTATGTGTGTCTCTAAAAATATATTGACTTTACCCATTGTATTATTATTATAATTACCCTTGTTTTGAAAGACATTACCTTATTAATTTTGCCCTTTGGGTGCCTGGTGGAGCACCTGACAAGTTGTTACTCAATAGACATTTCTGAAATATATTAACTCACATCAAGGAAACATCACAAATGTGTTTTGATGAACTGTTTAGCTTGATCAGTAGGTATAAGCCTATATTCTTATGTTTCTTTTCATCTTGCCCCAAATTATATTTATATTTGTCTTTATCATCTAGGAAATCCTTGTGAAAGTTATGTGGTTATATTTTAATAAATTGGAAAAGTATTTGTTAATAGCTACTTATGCAGTAAATTATCTAGGTCAACCAGGCCTGCTAAGGAGATTTAAGATCATCTCTGTTACCCAGTGGTAACACCGACATCTAGTGGTGATTCATCCGAGTTGGGGCCATCTATATAGTTCCTTCAAAGGGTAAAGCTACTTTTAAATCTGTTAAGTAATGCACATTCACTAACTCACACATCACAGGGATTGATAGTCACATTCAGAAAAAGACTTTTGGGGTATAGGGTGCTTTCACAGAAACCATCATCTGTAACAAAATATGAAACTCGACCCTAGATTGTGAGTTGCCCAAGGTTCCTGCCTGAGGGTCCAGCCCAGTAGATCCCAAAGTGTCTTCTGCAGAAAACACTCACCCACAGGGCCCTAATGATTGTAAATCGGGTACAATACAGACTCTGTGGTCAAATAAATACTCAGCTTTTCCCCTCTGCCCCATCCCTTCACCCTGTCTCTCTCTCTTTATATTTCCACAGCACTTGGCATCATTTGACTCACTGTTTTCTTTTCTCATTGACTTGTTTATTGTCTGTGCCCTCCACTGGGCTGTGAGGTCCATAGAGGCAAGGGTTTCACATGTTTTTCCTTGAAGAATGCTGGGCCTATA
>NW_017731351.1:1777207-1816854 GCF_001890085.2 Hipposideros armiger
GAGGATTATCAAAATAAAAGTTTGAATTACACGGGGAATAAAAGAAAGAACTTCTCATGTGGAGAAATACAGATTGCATGGAAAAGCATGGCAAAATAATTGCTCACTGTCGTCAGAGAAAACATAGCATGATACTTAAGTAAAACAAGCCATTTTAAGGGCTAGTTATTTAAAGCAGCAAAAGCCCTGCATGTTAACCTTCAGAAATAAGCTTGCAAAAATACATAATGGAAGACCATGCGTGACCTCTTAGCATCTGAGTCCCATTCTGCTTAAACGAAGTCCTTTCTGTTTTATTCCATTCTTATTTTAGTAGGTGCATTGGGAACAGAGTAGCTCCATCTTGAAAACTAATAGCATGGTTGTCATCACAGCATGCTCACCATCTTCATGGGAAGCACAGGTCATTCACGCAGCCATGCAGAGTTTGTCAAGTTCTTAGGAAGGTTGAGAAGAGCAGCATAAACCAAGGTGGCACTATCGGTCACAAGACAGAACCAGAATCTACACAGCTAAGTTAAATGGCCTGTCACCTTTTCACACACTGATCTAGTCATACAGACTTTGCATTACTATTAAAAGCGGTGTATATTTAATAGGCAATTTGTTTAACATAGAAGTAATTGAGAGACAAAAACACACACCAAAAAAATAAAAAAGAAAAAACAGCTGCAGAAACTTCTGAAATATGACTCCTCGGTTGGGATGACTTGATCACCATCAGTCTAGGCTTGATTTTAAAATTTTCTCAGGAATTCTATAATACAGATCAACCAAAAACAGAGTATCTCTTCCTGAGGACACGCTTCTCCTGTAATGAGGTGTGTGGCAGTATGTTCTCAAGGAGAGGACATGCTTTGTTCAAGTCCCAGGCCGGCCACTAACTAGCCGTGTGGCCTGCTCAGGTCCTGTGGCCGCCTTGGCCTGAATCCTCCTCTCTGCTGTAACCCTGGCCCTCTCTTCCCCACAGGGTTGTGAAGCAAAAGCTATGAAAACCTCTTGAAACTGCTGATACTTTCCAAATTTCTATGATAATGAGAGGATAGAAAGAGAAGCCTCTCGAGAGGGAGAACATAAGATCTGAGGTGCTGGGATTAGGCAGAGCATCCGAAACAACAATATTGCCCTTGGCTGTTTCAAATGACCTCTGAGCAGACTCACCAGCAATTTGAACTTTCCGACAGGGAGCTCATATCTTGCTGGATATCTCTTCAGTATACAGGCAACCAATGCTAATAAATACTCCCTAAATTCTCCTCGTGTTTCCAGATTGTTGCATACCTGCTGGCAATATCAAGATGTTGGTTTAAAGAGTATCAAATACGAGCATGAAACTATTTAATAATCTGAGTTGTAACAACTGACGGACAAAGCTAATTGTGTACCTTGGAAAAATTCTTAGAAACAAAGTGGTTATAATCTGGCATCATTTCAATAACAGGCAAATCGTCCTCTTTCCCTGACCCACTCTCCCTTGCTCTTTTGCAGGGAGCCAGCCGCTTCCCCGCCTGACACCAGTTCTTCCCTTTTGCGATAATCTTGAGTAAAAGAGAGGGCCCACTTTTCCTGATGGCTGCACGGAGATCTGACTTTCTCTCGCTGGGCTCCAGCCGGCTCTGTTACACGGTCCCCTCACCCTCTGCTTCCTGCAGCACGCGGGGCTCCGTGGAATCTCATCCCTTAGCTTCCAAAGCACCCCTCCCCGTAACCCACGTTCACACCGGGCTCTCTGCTGCGCAAGAAGGTTTGCTCTGAGAAGCTGCAAGTTGTCGTGAACACCACGGCCATCTGCTCTCCTGTTGGTTCCTGGCACACGTGCGATGTGCCTGCTACTCCTTTCCTCCTCTTCATACAAGGCCACAGTCAAGAAGAAAATCCTGTGCTTGGCGTTCTCTCCATTTTTCTAAGGCAGACAGAGTGCTGGGTGAGCGTGACTAGGTATGGGGGCATGGGGGGCTGTGAGTGACACTAAGCCATGTGGAGATTTTCAAAAGATTGCTCCTGCGGATGGGGCGTGTGAGAGAGTGCTCCATTTGATGGAGGAGTAACAGCCCCGGGCAGTGATGTGGGGCACTGAAATCCCCCTCGCTCATCCCCGTCCTCCTAATACACCATTCAAATTAGCAGCAACCTGAATGTTTGGTATGGGTATTCGGTGTTTTCCTACATGTAGTAAAATATAAGTAAAGGCACCCCTTAAAAATCTTTGCTACTTTCAAGGACAATCTAAGTGAAAAGCAGTGAGCCTGCTGTGTACAAGCTGCTGCAGAGTGTGGATTCTCCCACTCCTGCGCTCCCACACACTTTCCACCAAATCCATTCCGCGTATATCTTCATCCTGGAGGTCAGTGCCCTCAAACAACTAGCGGCGTCAATGATCACATGCTTCGGCCGCGAACTGAGATCACCTTTCTCTCCGTGTGGTGTGAGAAAGGTGCCTGGGTGTGATGCGTAGTGGGAAGATGTGACTCGACCTGCACTTCAAGTCAAGTTAACAATCTCTAAAGCCATCGCGATGCCTAGCGCAGGTGTGACAATGCCAGCTGTCTGAATTCCCATCACAAGAGGTGAAGATCAATCTTTGGGGCCCCCAGGTGTCTTTCATATGGCAGAATAGAGGGGTTTTTTTTTCCCTAAAATATAACCGTTGATGTATTAAAAGCTCAGTGAGTTTAGTCACTTTTTATCTTTCCCTTTAAATCTGAATGATTGTACTGAGCTTTTAAGGTCTGTGCCAGCTAACTAGGGCATTTTAGTAATCTATTTTTAATATGTACCAACTTCTGTTCTTTTCAGTTCTGCCTTAAGACATACTTTTATCTTTACTAGTATGCAGAGATCATCAAAAAATATAAGTTCTCCATTACATGACAACTCATAATGAGTCTTAATGAAGCTTGTGAACAGCTGCTTAAAAACTCCCGTTGAATAGCTTCCTAAGCAGCATTCACTCACGATAGCCTCTCTCGGCTGCGCCATCGCCCGAATCTCAGAACTCACCATACATATAATGAGAAGGGTGAGAATGAACTCTTTCTTCAGTTTCATTAGATATCTTACTTTAATCAGAATGCTAATACACTATTATGAATTAGTGCATGATGAACCATCAGCTCAATGCCTTTTTACCCTTTTAATTATTTTCCTTCGTGGAGCAGAAAAGAAAGTAAATGTTACTATGCAAATTTTTTTCAGAAGTCATGTCCTGGGTGAAAATGAGGGTGGGAGACAGCACACAGAACAAACTTACTTTTTAATTACATGGGAAACTCTTTGCAACTGCAAAATGTTGAAAATTAAGCTTCGCCCAGATGATTTCAAATAAGACCCACAGCCTGACACTGACAGGATTTTAACTTCACTGTGTAGGTTAATACGTGTGAAGAACAACTCAAACGAACTCCCACTATGGACTTAATCTCATTCCTTTATTCACCCGCACTTTCAAATGGGCTCATCTAGTTATCCTAATATTTTCCCCTGCATGTCAAGAGCCGTGGAAGGGAAGCTCATGGTCATGATAGTTTCACTATCTTATTTACTCTTATTTACTCTGTATCACTTCCAATAGCCAGTGTTCCTGCATGTGTATTTTTGGGTGTTTTACTTAATCGCTTTAACTGATTTACTGTACATCAACTGCATCTCTAGTTGAAATCATTTCCTCTTGCTGCTGCAAAGTAGAATGTTGTGATCTGCTCGATGCTAAGGACAGGAATAAACCGGCACCCAGCACAGTGCCCCGTACAGAATAAGCACGGAGGGCTTGCTGAATTACCAAACAAGCCTCTTCCTCTTAATCTTTAGAATAGTCCTGTCATTCCTATATTTCCAAAGTTGTCCTTCTGGTTGCTTAAATCATGATGTGGAGTTTAGTTAACCAGGCACATGGGGCTCCGATGCATTTACCGTGGCATGCACTCATGACAGCGCTGTCTGCTCATTAGACATTTATGAGGTGGTCCAATAAGAATGTACTGTTCATGCTCAGTAGTGACAATGTACACATGCATATCTACCATCTTTACTATTTTCTGTCACCAATTTTATTTCTGAAAGTTTTTCTGGTAACATATTCCAAAATAAAAAAATATAGTATGCTTATAAAATATAGACATTTCACTTTTAAATATGGGACTAATGCAGATATTTTCCTCTTTCCTTTGAGCAATCATATAAATACAACTAAGAGAACCAGAAACATAAACTCAGTGTCCACGTTTGATGGAACTAAATGGCATCTGTCAGTCAAATCACAATATGTGAGTAAAATCTGAAAAGTGCAGAAAATAAATTAAACAGAATTGTAGGAACTATCCATGAGAATACACCCATGGCTGCAGTTGTCAGAGAAAGGCATCAGAGCACAATTCTCCAAAGCAGGTGACATACACTTGAGAGCAAAATCAACAATCCTTCACTTGTATAAATGAAAACGGTGTTCATGCTGGTAGCAAAGTATTTCCTTCAGCAAGTTTGGCATTGTTTCCAGGGGCAGTGGACAAAGAGCTGAATGATAAATCTCTCTATCACACAAACACACACATACACACACACACACACACAGCAGACCATCTCTGAGGCAAGCTAGAGGAGATTGGTGGGAGTGACTTTGCATTGCTAATCTCATTTTCCTGGAATAAAGACTGACAAACTAATACATATTTTTGTTTCATTATAAGAATTGCTATTAGCATGATACAGGGATTGGCAAACGTTTTCTGTAAAGAAGCAAATATGACTATTTTAAGCTTTGTGGGCCACATACAGTTTTTGTGCCTTCTCCTCCTCCCCTTTCTTCTTTACAATCAATTAAAAATATAAAACCCATTCTTAGTTCACAGATTGTACCCCAAAAAAGGTCATGGGCCATACCAGAGCTACAATCTATAGTTTGCTGCCCCCTGAACTAGAACATGGAACTGATGTCTCTCTCATGTGCTCCCCTCCCCCCAAATCAGGTAAATAATGGTTCTAGAAGGAATTAATGCTATTCAAAGATGAGCAATTCAAGAACCCATATAGACATCTGTATATGATTGTACTACCACAAATTTTTTTTTAGACTTTTTTTTTTAATTGGGGGATGGGAACAGCACTGGGGAATTGGGAGAAGGGGAACAGACAAGTTGCTGTCTCTTTTGTTCTTCAGTCTAGTTGTGGAGGACGTTGCTTCACTGGCCCAAGTTGGCACCATCATTGCGCTCTTCCCAGGCGAGGCAGATCAGTCGCCGGCTTCTGGACGGCTGCTCACAGCGGCTTGAGGGCCGCTTACGCTGGCTGCTGGCTACACACGGTAGCCCATGGCAACCCACTGCAGCAGAGGCTGCAGCCTACGCCGTCGCCAGTGACTCATGGCAGCCCAGCTCCAGGTTAAGCTGTTTGTTGTTCAGCATCTTAGCTGTAGAGGGCAGTGTCACTGGCCCTCATATGTGGAATCCGAAACGGGGCCCTCTGGCGTCCCAAGCCAATTCTTAACCAATGCGCCACTTGGCCAGCCCCACAAAACTTTTAAACAACAAAAAAAAGATGATAGAAAAATTAAACTCAAAGGATAATTTTTCATGGATCAGATAAAATTATTGGATTGAATTTTGTAGAAATTCAATTAATTAATCACTCATGCATATGTAAGCAGAATTACAGCAAAGATACAATATCAAGCCCTGAGAGGACATTTTGTCTTCTATTTCACTGTTCCATTTCTAGCCCCCAGGATAGTACCTGGCACACACTAAGTGCGTCATATATATTTTTTATTGAATATATGAGTGACAGACAACTAAAGAGAAAATTATATAAGCTGGCATAATTTAGGAAAGAGGTAAAACAAAAACTAACCTTATCACAGAAATGAAGGCCACTTTGGGATCAGCAGGAAGGCTATTAATTATGAAAACATAGTAAAAGCATGGAAGGCAAGGATTCAGAAAATAATAAAAAGGTTAATAAAAAATGATACATGTGGAGGAAAAGCAAGAGATATATACTATTCAAATAGTTGGAATCCCCAAAGAAAAAATGTTAAATGATAACAGAACAAATATACAAAAATAAAATTCAGGAAACTTTCCTGAAAGAAAAGGAGATTTAAACTTACAGGTTCAAAGAGTGCACTCTGTCCTACCAAAAATAAATACTGTACATAAATAATAAAGAATAATACTATGGCTTGTAAATTTGTAAGATCTGTAAACATATTTCAGATAAAGATATCTTTGAAGACATATTATATCTTTTCTTTTAAAGATAAAAAAATGGGGGGGGGCATCCCAGATAGAAAAATCAAGTCACTTAAATCAGAAATAAATAAGGTTGGTATCAGACAACATCCCATGCTAAAATGCAGTGGAGCAATTAAGTCTTCAAGGAGATAGACAGAACGTGGTCCCAGAATTTAAGTAGCTTTCATACTGTTATTTGAATATAAAGGTAATAGATAAATAACACTAAATTCACAATACTTCAGAGATTATAGCTCTCAAGATGCCTTCTTAAAGAAACTATCAAAGGACGAACTTCAGCTGGCTAAGGAGCGAGCAAAGAAAAAATGGGGAAAGGACTGATAGTAAACACCAAGTCTGTTTAAATATAAGACTGGGACTAGAACAAATATAAGGATAATTTTTGATACCATAAATCCAGTAATGGGAAGTGTTATAAATAACAAAAGCTGGAAGAAGAGAAAAGAAGGCAGAGGGTAGTGTAAGCTCACTGACTTCTTCATTTTACAGCTAGAGGTACAAAATCTACAAGACACATGCACAAAATTATCCAGTGCTGCATTATTTGTATTGCAACATACTGGCAGCAACATAAATGAATATCAGCAAGAAATTGGATAAATACTTTAAAGCATATCTGTACAAAAGAAGACTATATCTATTAGAAGAATGAGGCCGCTTTGTAAACTAATAAGAAATGATTTCCAAGACATGATGTTAAATTAAGCAAAAGTAAGTTGCAGACCAGCATAGAGAATGCTATCGTGGATGCATGGATGGATGGATGGATGGATGGATGCCTGGATGGAGATGGATGATAGATTAGATAGATAGATAATAGATGACTAGATAGATAGATAGATAGATAGATAGGTAGATAGATAGGTAGATGATAGATGATAGATAGAAAAGAAAAGAAAAGAAAAGAAAAGAAAAGAAAAGAAAAGAAAAGAAAAGAAAAGAAAAGAAAAGGAGGAATCTCTAGAAAATTACACATTAAGCCGATGTCAATGACATATCATCCTATAACAGAAACTGCCCTTGTAGGGAAGAATATGGTCAATGGGGTTGTGGAAATGAGAGAAAGTTATGTTTTTCAGAGTATACATTTTTATGCCTTTTGAAATGTGTACATTGTGTATGAATTACCTGCCCAGAAAAAATGAATTAAATAATTTTGTTGGTCAAATATCAAGCAAACATTACCTGTTTTGGACTGCCTCCGATGAGTTAGACTAGGAGGCGGCAAAGACAACCAAGAAGTCTTTCCTGGATATAATAAAAGTCAGAGAGTCCTGTGTGGTGCAGTTGTGCTGGGGAGGAAGGGCGGAATGGAAGGCTCCACATCAGGCCAACATGAAAGAGGTCCAGTAACTTCATCAGATACATAAAGCAAAGACGAAATCCAAAGGAATACAGTCAGGGGGCTTCATATACAGGACAATGAACCAAGTAGCCAGTTTGAGCCTCCTCCATTCTGTGCAGGAGGCCCAGGGCAGGAGCAGAGCAGCTTGAGGCTAACTGCAGAAAACCCAACAGGTGAGGTGCCCTTGATACCAAAATGAGCCCTTTTTCTACTTGCATATTTTCTCCTGGGAAATTATGATAGAAACCTAGCTGGTCAGACAACCGCAACTAGTCAACTAGTTTTCTCCTCCCTTGTATCTAACCTAGAGACTCTTCCCACTCTAACAGGCACCATCTCTTCATCCCAGAAGGGTTCTCTCCCGCTTCCTGCTTTGATTGCTGCTTCCCAATAAATGGTTGTTGTTTTAAGGGCTTCTGTGTCAAATGTTTAATTTAGTTGGCTCCATAAAGGTTAGAAGAAAATAATAAATGGGACTCTGTGCTGAAAATTGTAAGTTATCTCAGTAACTCCAACCTAACGGGTCATCTGTTGGAAATTGCTCTAGTCATTTGGGCCCACTCCATCTCTGGAGGGCATTTGATTCAGGATTTTATGGAGATACAGGAGTAATTAAAACCTTTTTATGAAATGAAAACTATGTATAGTTTAC
This sequence comes from Hipposideros armiger, assembly GCF_001890085.2. Lineage (NCBI taxonomy): Eukaryota > Metazoa > Chordata > Mammalia > Chiroptera > Hipposideridae > Hipposideros > Hipposideros armiger. The sequence goes on from NW_017731351.1 coordinate 1,785,450, forward strand.
CATGCACTTAACCACTTAATTTTAGCATAATTACATAAAACTCAATATAATTAGTATGGGGGTTACAAAATAAATACCCTCTCTCTATTCATACAAACCTGACAAAACTTCTCAATTTAGCTAAAGAATAAGGGGGCGGGGATAGTAGATGAGGGAAAAGGGGATCAAATATATGGTGATGGAAAGAGAACTGACTCTGGGTGGTAAATACACAATGTTATATATAGATGATGTATTACAGAATTGTACACCTGAGGTCTATGTAACTTTGCTAACAATTGTCACCCCAATAAACTTTAATTAAAAAAAAAAGAATGGACTTTCTTTTGGTTTGGTCTGTATTTGTCAATATATACTTTTTAATTTTCATTTTGTTTCTCACTATCTTTTTGTCCCACTTTTATCTACACTAGTACTATGCTGTTTGACCAGAAATATGACTGACCTTATTACTTCTTCAAAAAATCACTTTTATTTCCCCTCAAGATAATTGTTTATATTTTACTTTAGGTTCTGAGTTTCTACAAATTGCATTTTTAAGGAGACTTTGGTTTCCTTCTTTCTGTTCTCACGAATGACTGCTACTAGTTACTCGTAACCAATGACTGACCTTGTAGCTTTCCAAGCCTGGGTTAGACGTTTTGCATCTCCTCCCTGCTTTCCTCAGTGAAATGTTGGTTACTCATTTTGTCCTCTAGGTGAAGAAGGGGAGTGTTATGTTCTGGGCCCAGCACCTCCTACATGAAGTCCGAACTAAAACATATTGCCCACAGGGATGAATCATAGGCTGCACTACTCTTGCAGTATAAAAGCATGAAATGTCCTTGCTGAGCAGTCAATATAAGCTATCATCTATGAAACAGATACTGTGGTTATTACCATTTAGCTATTTATTATTGTTTACTACTAAAAAAACTCTAAGTGTTTCAGTTACCTATTTCATCATATATGAACAGACACGACCCCAACCTAAAACTTTATTTTATGTATACTATGTAGTATGTCATCTAAAAGCTAACAAGCTTACAATTTAATAAAACACATAATCAAAAAATACTATATGCATACATATACGTGTGTGTGTGTTTAGGAAGCAAAACTAGAAAACTCTCATTTTAATTTTTGGTTATTGATAATGCTATACTATTTATGGTTTTACCTACCAGGGTAAAATGAAAATTCAGGATGTAGATGGAAAACTCCACTCCACAGTTACTAAGCTGCCTCAATGCAACCTTCACTTAAAAAATTACTCTTTCCACCTTCAGTTATTTAGCTGCCGGAAATGGTGGTGATTTAAAAAATAAAACAAAAACATGTTCAGGCCTGGTTGCAAATTAAAATGTCTTCTCATACTTAAAAAGAGCAAATTACTGTTGGGATGCAAGAATTGAATGATTCTTGAATAGCATGTTCAGTCTTTGTGATGACTTCTTGATATAAATCACACATTTTAAAGTGTTACCTTAAATTTCCATGCTTTCTTTTATTCACTCTTGCTTGTTTTATAAAGTGGAAGATGAATGTACAGCTGCAATGGTTTATCTTAATGAAAGTTATAGGAAGATCAGCATTCTTCACCAACTGAAAGCTGAAAAAGTGGGGTAGGGAGTGTGTGAGTGTGTGTGTGTGTGTGTGTGTGTGTGTGTAAGAAATTTTAAGTATTAATGCACAGAAAATAAAAACATTTTAAAACATTATTCACTTTGGATTGTAATACAATTGCTTGAATATCTACAAAAATGAATAGAAATACAAGAGTTACAGTTTTTCAGCCTCTACAAGGAAAATGCAGATTGTGTTATTTCCATCACAGATCAGTAGTTTTTGATACCACATGTGTACTTTTCCACAACCAAACACACTGTCCTGCACTTAATATTAGACACTTAATATATCTGGTAAATAGAACTAAATATAAATTTTCTGATTCTTGGAGAAGTCATTAAGGCCAATTAGAAGATTCTACTTTGTTCCTCTTCTAATTCCAGTGATGATGACAACAAATACACTGACTATTAGGAGAAGAGAAGGAAAAAGAAAAAAAAAGCACAAAAAAATCTATGAGGCCATATAGAGAACTAAATCAGAAGGGTGTCCTGTGAGAAAACATTAATAGCCAGAATCACAAGGATTAAAACTAAAAGTGTTCACAAATAAAATAATAATAACAATTATCAGTCCTTTCAATGACTTGAGAAAATCATAAGGTTGCTGGGGATTAAAGGAAAACTAGAAATTATTCATATGAAAACAATCTCTAGTGCAGAGAAAGAGTTCATTGCTTAAGAAGACCAAAAAACAGAGGCGGATATATTGCTAAAGAAATCTAGAATTCAAGACTTGGTTGGGTTCTTCAATTTCAACATAAGCATTGAAAAAAACTGCCATTATCACATCTGTGTGACGCCAGTTTAGTTCCCATACTTCTTGCAATGGAGGCATGAGCTTATGAAAGGGGCAATGAATAGAGACATTGCTCCTTGCAAAATATATATATTTTTAATTTTGGGGAATGTTTCTAATGTAGATACCATCATATTGGTGGCCAAAGAGAAAAAATAAGAATGAACAAGAAACTAATCTTTCTAACATTGGTCCTTGGCGCAGTGGAGATTATTACAAGGCATTTGAAATGTTCTTCCTGCTTTCATATTCTACTGAGCAATAATCTAAAGACCAGAAAACCTCAGTTTTAATCTAGGTTTCCATTTAGTTATTGTGAAACCTTGAATCTCACCTCTTCAGTTTTCATCTTTGCTAAAATGAACATGTTACACCACGAAATTCCCTCCAAATATGCTTTTCTTATTATATAACTCTCACTACATAAATTCAAAGATGTGGAAATTACAGTAATCGCCCTAGTGATTTGATTAGGATAGTCTGCCTGTCTAGGTGTCCTGGGTGAACATAAGTCCTTTTCTCTAAATAGAAATTTTAAATGCCTGTGTTAGCCATGTAATTCTCGAAATTATCCTTTCAGCTAACTGGATAGACAGCGTCAGACACAGAGCAGTTCAGCCATTCAAGAAGCTAAGCTTCTTCCCTGCCTGCAATGATTAGAAATATGGATTTTTAAAATAAATGTCTGGATTGTTTATATGTCCTGTGGTATCTATAGTCCTACCTTTACACCCCACTCCACCCCCTATTAATGCCATTGAAAATTAATACCTTTTACATTAATCATAATATAACCAACCCATGCACGAGTCTCTCTGAAACAGAAGTGTCAATTGTGAAAAATACCCAAGGAAAAAGCCAACACCTGTCTTTCGGTGAGTTCATTCTAACTTCATGTTTAACACAGGGACAGAGAATGCATGTCTGGTAGGAGAATAAGTAACTTAAAAACTAAAGAGTCATATAGAATGCCTAGCTATAAAATGGAATCTTAGCCATTTAATTCATTTTTGTTGGAGCTGTGATTTACAAATAAATGGTAGACTCCTCATATAATGAGAGTGTATCTGGAATAATCAAATGCTGTGTCCACACAGGCTCCTTCTTTCCCAGGGCAAGAGGAAATCAGGCTGACGTTAGGCAGGTACTGGAGCAACCGTGTCAGGATCAGTGACAGGATGCTTTGCTGTCCAAGGTAGGGAGATGAGACTAGTGCACGTGTCTGAGCAAAATGGCCTGGACAGTGCTGTTCCATGTCCAATAGCAATGCAGTGTAAGCCACATAATCTCAAAGTTTTCAAGTGGTCGAACGTAGAAAGAAACAGACGACATTAATTTTAACACTATATTTACTTAAACCAATATATCCAAAATAGTATCATTTCAACACACAATCAATATTTTAAAAAAATTCTTGAGACATTTTACATGTTTTCACTAAGCCTTTGAAATCCAGTGTGTATTTTACATTTAACAGCACAGTTCCGTTTGGGTTAGATACCTGTAGCGTATCTGATGGCCATGTGTGGCTAGCAATGATTACAATGGGGAGCAGAGCTCCAGATCACAAAGTCAAGATACTAATTAAACTAATTATGCTCCCTCCTCACTGAACTATTACACGCACACGCACACACACACACACACACACACACACACACACAGCCTTCCCACCTTTACCACAAACAAAAATATTATTCCAGAGATTTCTGTACACATAAGGGACATATTTAGATGACTTTAAAAAGATAGGTAAGGTAGTTGTTGGTATTATTATTATTATCTCCTCATGAAGTATATGAGACACATTGTTTCCCAGCACCAGGTGGACATAGATATAGAAAAGTTTTCTGCCTCGTTGACTGGCCCTGTATTATTTTAGATCAGCGGTTCTCAACCTGTGGGTCATGACCCCTTTGGGGGTCGAACAACCTTTTCACAGGGGTCACCTAAGACCATCGGAAAACAAAAAGATATTTACATTACGATTCATAACAGTAGCAAAATTACAGTTATAGAGTAGCAACGAAAATAATTTTATGGTTGGGGGTCACCACAACATGAGGAACTGTATTAAGGGGTCGCGGCATTAGGAAGGTTGAGAACCGCTGCTTTAGATACATAAAGCTAGTTTTCACAATGTAATGGTATTATTGGGCTCTACAGCACATAGCAATTTTCCAGCCATCCACTCAGATACACACAAAAAAAAGTGTTTTTATTCTTCTATAATTTATATCTCTGTAGAGTCTCATTCCTGAGTAAGCCACTCGCTTCAGTATTTACTGGTCACCTGCTATGTGCTAGATTTTGCTATAAGCAATGAGAACGGTTAAAAATCCCTATGCTCTTGGAGAACATATTTTAGTGGAAGAGGCACAGATAATATAAAGTAAATACGTGTAAAGCGTAGTATGCTGCATGACAGAAGGTTAGCTATTTCTCTCTAGGATGGCATTTGCGGACTTAGGAAGATCCAGGCACTTTCTGACAGCACCTAGAACAGCAAGCAGTAGGTACTCAATAAATGTCCTCTAAATGAACAAATAACAACAGAGGGGGGCAGCCCTTCCCTGTCATCATCTACAGTGCATCCATTAACATAGAAACATTGTCCCATCTAGGGGCCAGCCCAGTGGCTCAGTTGGTTAAGAGCTCACTCAAGAGTGCGAGCTCTGAGCAACAGGGTCACCGGTTCGATTCCTGGCCTGAGCTGAGCTGCCGCTGAGCTGCCAACAGGTGGCAGTATGGCTCAACTAAAAAAAAAAAAAAACCATTGTCCCATCTGGATGTCTGCTGTCGTCACCCCTCCAAATTGTCATCTGCTGAGATATCTGCACCCCTGCTTACTCGCTGACCATCAGGTCCATACAGCCATAATCACCAAGACCCCATCACAGACATGTGTCCACTTTGGGTCCACTGCCTCTCACTCTGTGGCCCCTTTCCAGGAGCACGTGCATATTTAAGTGTTCTTCTGTGGCTATTTTTGGTCTCAGGATTTGGAGGGCTGCCTGAGTTGGCTTTAGGAAATTCTGCCCCTTTGCTACCATGCCATGGTGCCTACAGGTTTCAAAATGAAAACTGGAACACAGGTTCACTATGATTTTGGAGTCCACAGATGTAGTTGGTGTAATCTTTTTCTCCCTTCTCAAGAGTTTACCAGGAAGGAGGTGGGGAGTATCAGGGCACAGATCTTAGAACCCTCAACCATATCTAATGTTCTTGTCTCCCGTTTTACCCAGAGAAGATTTGCATCTCATCTTCTGTGTGTGTGTGTGTGGAGGGGGGCGGGTGATAAATGAATTATCATGTGAAATACTTTAGTCCAACTTCTTAAATGATGCATAGAATTCACACACAGTCAATCACATTTAGCTTGGAGAATCTTATGCTTTAGAAAATGGTACTGTTTTTCTTTCTGTTTTAATGCTTATTTGTAATGGTTGGTTTGTTAATATACTGAGGATAAGCAGGAGACTAAAACCAGCAAAACAGAAAACCATGTTAACTTATACTGATTTTTCACACTGTGGCTATGCCCTCTGCTCCACGTAACACTGGATAAAAGAGAAAAACGCTACCCAGCTGAACACAGGGGCCTGCAGAGGAGAACACAAAGCTTTCATCTACCTCATCTTCCTTCTTAATATACTCACCCATGTGCAGTGCCCTGTGAGTGTGTATTATGCTATACTCCTGGGTGTGTGAACTTTCCCTGTTAAAAGCAATCCAAATATCACAAATATCAGAAAACCTCCGATACTGAGGAGACAAAGTCATAAAATCTTTTGGAAGAAACGAGAGAGCATGTGCCAGCTCCAAAGGAGCAGGCCTGAGGACATCCGCGGTGTGCGCCTCCAAGACAAGAGCGGTAGAACACATGACACAGGAGACTGGTGCCCCACAGGCACCTGTGCTGGGGGCCACAGCACAGTCAGTGGCACAGGACACGGTGCTGCCACAGCACCCAGGCTCATGGGAGGGCACAGGCAACGGCCGTCTGTGTCAACTCTACTGATACAAGTTTTACCTTCATAACAACAATGTCCTTCCATTTCTTCAAGACACTCTAAACGGCACATTTCGCCACATTTATTTATACCAAGCTTGCCTTTTTTCAAGACATATTGAAATGCTTATTTATAGTTACTATAATATCACTGTATATTTTTGGAATCTAAGTAAGATGTTTAAAGTATGTAAGATGTGGTAGGATATTATGTTTTTATTAAATCTATTTCTTATAAGACTATATAGGATTTTAGTTCCATACCAGCGCTATCTTTACTGCATGAAATTCTATAATACAGTTATTTTTAAGAACACACATACTAAATTATGGGAGAAATGATGCTATCTTTAAAATTTCAATAGATTTAATGATTGTGTTTTTTCAGCACTATTCCCTTTAGGTCTGTCCTGTTGGATTATTAAGTCGTTTGTCGATCTAAGGCAGTACTACACAGAAAAGCTTTGTTGTTCAAATAATAATTACTTCATAAAATTCAATTTGTATCTGTAGGGCGCATGGAATACAGGCCTCCATAAGGTGGGTTTAGAACATCCAGAATCTATCCCTACCACTGTTTGACCCTTTATGTTTATATCCACTCTAAGATGAGTCCTTAGCTTACTCATGAGGAAGAACTCCATATAAAGTCTTGAGGTTGTTGAGATGATGAAGATGGTACTTACTGATCATGCATGCCTGGGGCATGGAGAGGGGATGAGAAATAGGCAAGACGGATGTGGAGAGAAAAGCAATAGTCATGGAGTGAGTAGAATAAGAGGAAATTCTTTGCAACAGTAAGGAAAGAGGACGTCAATAATATCTAGCCAGAGCTCTTACCTACTTGAAATGCCAATGAATTGTGAGAAATGAGAACCGATGGTGACCCACATCCTCTAAGTAATAAGTATGGTAGCATTGGAACATCACTTTAGAATTCACAAAGTTCACTTGACACCCATCATCTCCTTTCATCCTTCCTGAGTTAGATAATAATATCATCATCCTCAGTTCACTGATGAGGACATTTGGTGAAGTTCACGGATGGTCACATCTGTCACACAAGACCACCCATGTGTCATCTCTTATACTCTCATGCCAAATGGATATCAGTTGACCTACTAGGAATCTTATTCTACTAGAATTAAATGGAAGAGAAGACCCCAGGAAAGCTAACAATGTCTGGAGTCTAAGAACCTTAGTGGTGACTTTGTTAGCTATTATTTTTCCAGATTTTTTAATTCATAAGGTTACATTTTCCCTCTCTCTGCTGAGAAACTCTTTGCTATTTCCTTTATTCCAAAGAAAACAAATATTCTTTCAACTAACAGACACATACTCAGAATTTTTTTTTAATTCACAAATTATGATGTAAGAACTCCATCAGTGGGGGAAAAAAGATATATTCCTAAAATCTTAGCTGTCCTTTCTACCTAATGGCAGATACAGATGGTCCCCAGCTTACGATGGTTCTACTTCCAATTTTTCAACTTCACGAATGTATGAAAGCAATACACATTCAGTAGAAACTGTACTTTGAATTTTGAACTTTGATATTTTCCAGGGGTAGTGATCAATATGCAATACAATAGTCTCTCATAATTCTGGCAGCACCAGCGAACCCCATCTCCCAGTCAGCCACACAACCACAAAGGGGACTGTGTTACCAGATATTTTTGTATATCGTGTCTGAGAATGTTTAAGATAGGTTAGGTTAATCTATGACGTGCAGTAGGTTAGGTGTATTAAATGCATTTTCAACTCATATTTTTAAATTTAAGATGGGTTTATCTGGATGTAACCCCATCCTACATGGAGGAGCATCTGTATACAAATATAAAATGTGCAGTTAGTTCAGTTTCTTTTTGTTGTTTTCATCCAGATATTTGGTGCTGGCAAGTCTACATCCAACAAAACAGTTGATTCAGCCAACTCAGTAGCAAAAACAAGAAGTCACATCAGTCATGAGTTATGCACACAAAAATCATAAGTAATGAGAGTTTTGCTAATCAACCAGTCGTCAAGGAGCCTTGAAAATACAGCCTCATCAGCACACAGCAAAGTTCCCATATCATCAATGCACTTGCCTATTTCAAAGAATTCTATAGCAATTGTAGGAAAGAGAAGTCTATTTTTGAATGCTGGCATGTATTGGGAAAAAGACCCAGAATGATTAAGTCTTCTGGCATGTATTTTAGCTATTACAGCTGTTTGCAATATATATGTGCTACAATCTATATTTGAAGCCTCTGCTGATGCCATTCACCATCTGCCCATAGACAGGGGAAAACGCCTATGTGTTTTGTTCATTGCTTATGAAACTGCACATAGCAATTTGCCAAACCTGTATTATTTTTCCCATTCTTTTTCAAGCATCTAATCAGTAGCTCAGAAATATTACAGTAAAAAGTTTCAAGTCGCTGGAAGCCACCGGTGTAACTTGCCTTTTAAATTGCAAGTGTAGGGCACCTCTCACAGTAATCTTGACCATCTCATTATTATTAACTATGTCATAATATTCTGATTATCAGAAAACTGTCTTCCAGATCTCAAACCTCTGGAATACAGTGGGGAAAGAAACCTAGAAACACTGAGACGGGATCACAGATCCAGGGGCACAAAAGAGTCCCTTGTTAAATGGTGTCCTATAGTGGACTCCTGACCTCTGACCTCTTCCCACTCAGGCATTTTGTCTTAAGACAAAATTCTCACATGATTGGTTTATTGATAGCTAGACATCAGTGGACTTATGAGGTTTTGATAGAAAAAGGATGCTATTCTCCTGGAGGAGACTATATGATAGTAAGGGAATATGGACAAGCCACAGTGTGTCAGCCAATGGGGAGGCTTAAAAGCTGAAAAATGTATCACGAATGTTGCTGAGTGTTATATAACCTGACATAATAATGCATGCTCCTAACAACATTCCTGAATTATTTCTAAAAGCTGTTATATTCAGAGACTTCTATTTAAAAATGAAAAAAAATTGTTTTTTAATTTAAATCTATTTCAATCAGTAGTGTTTAACATTTATAAACTTGGGGAATTTAAAGGTTAAGTGCCAATTATCAGTAAAGTTTGTTCATTTATGTGAAAAGTATACACTAAGGGTATAATTTTAAAAGTCACTTCTGTGATATAATAATTATGTAAAATTATATTATATCATTAATATCCATAATTTAAAACCATATAGATTTAATTATAGTCCAAAATCCCAATCTCAAGAATTCTGCCTAAAATAAAAACTCCCCCACCCATGATCTGAAACAAAGTTACACTCCACAGAAGATGGTTCTCAAGTACTTTATACACAAACCATAAGTTTATAAGACAACTGAATACAACTGGAATAAAAAAAAATTAGAAGTTTAACCACTTAGTTTCCTCTGTCTCTGTAGAATTATTCCTAAACAAATGTGGCAATGACATAATTGTTCTACAATATCAGGAGTAGACTCTGTTACTTCAGGATTACTTTTTTCTCACATCAGATGAAGAGTTCTTTAGAATCATGGGCGGATTGGTCAGTAATCCATTCCTCTCTCTATTCTGTAAAAAATATCTCTTTATTAAGACAGTCTCATCCTCAGATTACTTATATCCATAAATATTTTCTAGGTCTGAATTTGAAAAGATATGTCAAGATTTCTAACTGAAGACTCAATATGTTTCAGTTTAATTTTGTGAGTAAACAAGCCCCTTCTATCTGATAAAATAGTTAAAATATGTCTTTCATTTAAAAATTCAGGAATTTGCTCTTTTAAAGGTCAAGAAATATTTTCCCTATTAAATATGCATTCATTTATAACTATATTGTCTTTATGAACCTTTGTCTGGCATTAACTCAAGATTTGACTATTAAATAACATAAAGTTAAAATACTGTATTATATAGAAGGTATAATCAAGAAATATGGTGAATGTTTAAATTTTAAAAAGTTTATTACAGTAAAAGACACATTGCCATTAATCCCCTTCAAAAGACTCTCCCTAGCTTTGAAACACTTAACCCATTGTTCTTGCCCCTCTCTGAAGCAGTTCTGGAAGTCCTCTTTCATGAGTCTTTAGTTGCGCTGTCATGGCTCCTCGATGTCCTAAATCATTTTGACTTTGGGGAAGAGCCAGAAGTCGCATGGCACCAGATGCAGTGAATGAGGTTGATGAGGACACACCGTAATGTTTTTGCTATACCTGAAGCAATGTGTGACATGAAGCCTTTCTGTTGTGATCACAAAGTACTGTGGAAGCTTCTGCCAAGTGCCATCCAACAGAAAGGCAGGGACCTTCAATGCGGGAAGTGACGTGTCAAACCTTAATAACAGTGTGTGACAAGTTTCAACTTGTTCAGTGCAGTCAGTCAGGTGTGAGCTATGGTTGAGAGAAGGTGTTTTGTAAAGTGTACGGTAAATCATCCTTCATCATGACAATGCTCCGTGTCACACATCGCTTCTGGTGTACCGTAATTTCTGTCAAATAAAAACATTACAGTGTGTCCTCATTCACCTTATTCACCAGATCTGGCACTGTGCAACTTCTGGCTCTTCCCCAAAGTCAAAATGACTCAGGACTGAGCAAGCAGAGTGCTGCATTGGTTAAGAGTTGGCTTGGGGTGCCAGCTCTGAGCAGCAGGACCCCGGTTCAGATCCCACATGAAAGCCAGTGATGCTGTGCCCTCTACAGCTAAGATGGTGAACAACAGCTTGACCTGGAGCTGGGAAGCCGTGAGCCTCCAGCAACGGTGTAGGCTGCAATGGAGCTGCAGTGGGCTCCCATAAGCTATCATGAGTGGCCGGCAGCCAGCGTGCATTTTCACGAGCCACCATGAGCAACCATCCAGTGGTCGGCGAGCAACTGCCTCACCAGGGAAGAGCACAATGATAATACCAGCGTGGGCCAGTGAAGTGACATCCTCCACAACTAGACTGAAGAACAAAACAGTAATTTGTCTGTTCCCCTTCCCTGACTCCCCAACGCTGTTGCCTTCCCCCAATTCCCCAATAAAATCTTAAAAAAAAAAAAAATGACTCAGGACATGGAGGCAGCCATGACAGTGCAACTAAAGACACTCACGAAAGAGGACTTCCAGAACTGCTTCAGAAAGTGGCAAGAACAATGGGATAAGTAGGCTCGAAGTGAGGGGGAGTGTTTTGAGAGGGATTGAAAATAATGTATCTTTTACTGTAATAATTTTTTTTAATGTAAGCATTCACCATCTTGTTTGATCACACATATTTTTTAAAAAGTATATATCAGGTAAGGATAATAAAGAGTTTGGTTTTCTCATATATATTCTGGTTGGAACTTGCTAGATAACAATTTTAAAAGATTTGAGTCTCTGTTACAATAACTCAATGTTTATCATGGCTCTGCGTCACTTGTGTATGATGTGATGGTGCTTAGCATAGTAACTTCTTCACTGAAAGTGTGACATAAATCTTTACTAATCCAAATTGAAACAAACTGTGATATACACATAAACAGATCAATGATAATACAGGATAATAATTGGTTCAACAGAGGTCAAATAGATTGATATGGGAAAATAGAAGATGCAGCAATTCATGCTAAATGAAGAGTTAGGAAGTTTTCACCAAAGAAGTTACAACTGAATACATTCATAAAACGTCTCTTTAGAACCTAATAGAAACAAATGTTTTTAACTTTGTAAAATATGACTTCAGCTGGCTTTGTGTGGGGATTTATTTTACTTTCTCCTTCAAGTTTCTGATTATCATTAACTGCTTTTAAGTTTGTAGCTTTACTTCATACAGTTGTAATCATAATTATCATTTTAACCAAGATATCATGCAGTGAAAGTATCTAAGAAACAAGATGAGGGCAAGAAAAGACTCTATGTCAGTAAAAATTACAAAGTTTATGACCGTTATCCTTCTACAGAGCTTGCTCACATTTTATGTTCAATGCCAACTACAGAGAGTAGAAACAAATCTCATCTCTAACTTCTCAGAGCGCATCGAGGCACTGCCATTGCTTGGATCAAGATCCAAGCTCCTGCAAGAGCCCCAAGGGCCCATGATGAAATGCCAATTGCTCCCTTTGTAGCCTCGCTGATTAAGCAGCTTACTAAGCTCCAGGAATAATGACTTTCTTTCTGTGTGTCCTTTCCCTTCTGCCTGTCAAAACGTCCTTTTCAGAAGCATCCTAGGGTAAAGAGCCCCAGAGCCAGATTGCATGGTTGGAAATCTGATTTCACCGCTCCATAGTTGTGAAACATCTAAACATTTACGTAAACATTCCAGGTCTCAACTGCCCCACCTGGAAAGTGGGGTCTCATATGATGGTTTTGGGGATTAAATGAGATAACACATGCAGTTACAACAGTACCTGCCCACAGAAGTAAGCATTTTAGACAGGTTAGCTCTCATGATTGTTTTGTTACTTTAGAAGGTAATCAAAAATATGTACTGAATAAATGAATAGCATCACTTCTTAAAGAGGAGTGGCATAGTGGTTTCAGAGGCTGACAAACCTGGATTTGGAACCTAGTTTGCATTTCCCTTTCTATCTTTCTCTGTCTCTCATACACACACACACACACACACACACACACACATGCATGCACACATGATACACAAAGCACAGACATCAAAGGCTATTTAGAGTAATAGTTAGGTGTCCTTCATTAACTCTTAAGACCCCAAACATGTCAAGAAAAGAAAGGGGAATTCATTGTAACAAAAAGCTGCATTATGTTCCGTCTCCTCAGTGTAAGACAGCATGGAGATGTGTAACACATTTTGAAACTCCCTGCAAATGTATTACATGAATATATTTTAGAATATAAAGCAGAAAGCTAGACTGCTTTACTGACATTGAACATTTCTGTCATCTTCCCTGTAGTGCAACCTTCCATGAATTGCTAGACCTTCTCTCGCTTCTGCTGCAGAGCTCGACAACTCTTAACATGCTATATCCCTGCACAAACCCTTACTCCTCTCCTCTAATCCCTGCTCCACACCCTGGAATCTGGCTTCTAGCCAACCTGTCCACCAACTGTGGTGCTGGGAAATTCACCAGTATCTCCCAATTCCTGAACCCAAAGGATTCACATACCCCACCCCTACCTTAAAATACCTCTTAGATGGATTTCTGAATTCTGAAACCACTCAACCTCTTGACTTCTCTCTTCTCATCACTCTTTAGGATTCGCCCAAACCACCCTGACTTCTTTCTCCTTTTTCCATCTCTCCTTTCCTAACAAGATCTAAAATACTGCCCTCCTCAGAATTGGGCTTTGGCTCTCTGCTCTTCACTCTCTATTCTCTCCCTAGGTAATCTCACCTGTCCTCAGGATGTGAAAGGCCGTGGATATGCTGATGACTTCCAGATGTGTATCTTTAGGCCAATTAACAACTCTGATGGCTCTATCAGAGACATGGCAAATTTACTATGTCCAAAGTGAGCTCTTCACTCCTCCCCCAGAAACGTTTTCCTCCTCTAGGCTTGCCCTTCCAATCAAATGCTACCTGCATCCTTTTGTTGCTCATTCCAGAAATCTAGAAGTCACTCTTGGTTCTTCAGCATCCCCTACACTTTCCCCACAACCATACCCAAGCATTCAACAACACCCATAAATACTACCTCTAAAATATTTCTCTAATCTAAGAATTCTCTCCATCTTCATTTCCACAATCATTCTGCTTCAAGACAAAATTATATCTTACTAGGATTATAGCAGTAGCCATCTTTTTTAATGTTTGAACAGTTTTATTGAGTATAACTGATAAACAAAAGGACTGGACATATTTAATGCTTATAATTGGATCTCTACACTCCTGCCGCTGAACCCCTCCTATCCATTCTCTACACCATGGTCACAGTGATCTTAATGCAAGCTCCTCAGAAAGTCATTTGAAGGTCACCAGGAATTTTCTTACTCATGTCTTCTCTACTCTGATGAGGTAACTATAACATTACACTTTTTTAATTTTGATTTTCCTCCTTGAAATATTTACATCATTTCTAAACATTCATAAAATATTCTGGTTTTTTTGAAGGTCATTAAAATACTGATAAAATTAACAGCAGTATTTCAAATTAAGCTTTCCAAAAGAGCCTTTGATTTGGATTAAATCAGATAACTATTATTTTACTATCTAAAAATAAAATCTAATTATGGTTGCTAAGACATTTCATTTATTTATTTATATTGGATGAGTTAACATAAAGAATATATAATGACATATTTGTTTTCCTCTAGTAAGTTCTAAATAACTTTTTAATATTTAAGTGAAAGACACATTTAGAAATAAATATTCTTACAATGAATTCTTACTGAGAGATGTTATTTCTCCTGCTCTGAACACTCTTCATATTTTGGCTTATATATAATTAATATATGTAAAAAAATATATACCAAGTTAACTAAGAGTAGCATTTGTCCCTCATTGTTTTGTTAAGAAAGATAGAGGCAGTTATTTTGGTTTCTGATGAGACATGACTCTATGTGTTGTTTGTGCAGCATATTGTTAAGGGTGCATAAGTCTACGTCTCAAGCACACATACACCTAAATGGAAAATATCAATGGTTAAGTCAGGGGGGCAAATTCAAGTTATTTGACATTTCGTGGGAATATATTTGCCACTTTAGTCTTTGACTGAATATTTTACTGTTTGATACAAAAATTGTGTTTGGTAGACATTGTGAAATGAAATTAGTGACCTGAGGCAATATAAAGAAATTTTTTTAAATTTCTGCACAATCACTAAAAATGTAGTCTTAAGCAATGGTTGCTATGTATCCCATACATAGCATATTTCATATCATCACATATTTACAAAGGAAAGTGTAAATGACCTAAATACTTTCAAACAAATGGTGTGTGCATAGTTTTTACCTGACTTATCTGTGTTAATCACTCATATTTACTGAATTCATCAAGTATTTGCCCAGTTCTCCTGTCCTCTATACACATAGCAATAAGTAAGAAAGTAAGTATGACTGATAATGGATGTTCAGGACTCATTGGTTTGTCCTGTTAGCTTAAGCATCATGGTGTGACCTGGTCCTTTGTGGAAGTGAAGTAAGGGGATAGTCAAAATGGCGGCATCTTCTGAGTTTAGAGTGTGGCTTTGAGGGAAAGAAGCTGAAAATTTACTTACTAATAGGATCAGCAAGAAATCAAGGATGGAATAACATAATTTGTCATCCAAAGCAAGACACTGCTGAAAGCGAAAGGGGATCGTTAGCAATTATGTCAAGACAACAGAAATAAAGCGATACTGTCCCACACAAAACAAGATGTAAGGTCACCCGAAGATAGTTTCATCCTAAGGAAATAGAAAGCCGAGATTGGGATAAGAATAAGTTACAGGATGAGTGACTATTTCTCAATGGCTGTCAGGTAACAGAGACCTAAATGATTGGCTCTAGTGATAAATGCCACAGGATATGTCATTCTGTTGTAAGGCTGCCAGATAAAATACAGAACTCCAGTTAATTTGAATTTCAGATAAACAACAAATAATTTCTCAGTATAAGACTGTCTCAAACAACATTTGGGACATAGTTTATAATTTAAAAAATTCTCACTTAAAATTCCAATTTAGCTGTGAGTCCTGTATTTTTATTTGCTACATTTGACAACCCAGTTGGGGCCCCAAGGCCTGCATTTTTAGATAACTTTCTGGGCTTGCAGAGATCACCAAGTAGGGACTGTGTAGTTCTACACTCAAGATTCTTTGAAAGAACTACAGTTTTTTTCTTGCTACTGTTTTGTTTGTCTGTTTGTTTGTTTTCTTTCTAAAACCAGTTGAATTATTTGGCAAGTAAGAGGTCCCCTCTGAAATGCTTAGCAAGAGACTCAGAGTCTGGAAGCTGCTGGTCAAAACATAGGTGCAGTAATTGCCTGGGGAGTGACTGAGTGACAACTCCCCCTCTCCTGCTCCCAGTATCAGGATTCTAGAGGAAAAATGCCATCTGTATGTGCACTGAATGCATAGAAGGAAACCTCAAAAGAAGGGGACCAGAGCCAGTACAACCTAGGGTTATGTTCCGATGGGCAAAATGTGTCAGGATTGAGTCCCCATACTCATTCAAGCTATTAGAGCCCAGAAAACAGATCCTAAAATGGGAGCAGAAACAAAGCTTAAAGTCAGAGGGCAAGACTCTGTGAAATAGATTCAGGAAGTTTCAGGGTTCAAAACAAAGATAGAGGTGTGTTGGAAGTAACTACGAAGAGACTAGGCAGGTCAAGATGATAACCTCTATTAGGACTGGAATACCTATAACTTACTTATATCAATCACAGAATGCAAGCAGCACTAATCTTTCTGAATAACCTTTATTTACTCTATCTAATGTATTGGGGTTAGAATTTTTGTATAAGGAATGGCCAACTTTAATACCAATAATAATGTCAATAGTAATAGTAGTAATAGCTAATTGGTATTGAGCTCTTACTCTGCACCAGAAATAAACTAAGATCTTGTCTGTATTAATTTACTTAATTATCAAGCTTCTCCATCCCTCTGTCTTGATTTTATTCTATTTAGAAAGGGGGCAATAATAGGGGCTGCCTTACAGTGTTGTACAAGTGAAATGAGACAATATGTGTAAAAAGTGTGGCATAATACATACCTGGTACACAATAAGTATGCTATAAAGAGCAAATGTTACAATTTAGGAAAGGTTTAGTATTGAAAGAGATGGAAACAAAATTTGCTGTTCCTGTAGTTTTTGCGTTTTCCTCGTTTTTCTATTTCAGTATTGTATGAGATCTGATTTATGTGTCTCCAAAGAGTTCTTCATCTCCATCTGCCATCTAGCCCCTCTGATAAATGCCCAGTGGAAATCCCTAGCTACCACCACACCAGGAGACAGAGATTGGAATACCTCGGGGGGTCCTGGCCTGGCCTGCACCTTAGCCCCCTTGGCACGAAGCAGAGCAGCTGCAGTGCCTAAGTCCATTGGGAATGAATCCAAGGAGGATTTATTTGCTCCCACCCTCCTGGGCTCAATTGAAGAGCCATAACACATGGCATTAAATCTCTCTGATTCCCCAAAAGGGATGGAAAACAGAATCTAAAGGTGTAAGGGAATTAACACCCTACAAGGTAAATTTTGACCTTTGAGAGACAAAACACAAGGAGAGGCTAGCAGATAAAGTTTTCAGCCTTCAAAACCCACAATGCACTTCTGCAAATTGCATTAGGATCATACTACATCTTTGGAGACATCACATGGGACCAAGCAGCTGGCTGCGTAGTTGTTGTTTTTTATAAAACAGTGTGGTCAGCTCAGTCACGCAAAGCTTGTATTTAATTTTTCTTTCTTTTTTTTTTCTTTCTTACTTCATTTTTCCCATCACTCTTACTTCCCTGGGATTAAAAAGTTAGATAGATAGATAGATAGATAGATAGATAGTTAGATAGATAGATAGACAAGTAGATAGATAGATAATTTAAATCTGAGTACTTTGCCTCAGGCTATTTTACTAGAAAATCCCAGGCCAAGACATGAGGTATCAAGAAAAGAAACAAAATTTTCTTCATAATCTTCTATCTATCTATCTAACTTTTTAATCCCATGGAAATAAGAGGGAGGGGGGAAAAGAAGTAAGACAAAAAAAAGAAGAAAAAATTAAATACAAGGCCCTACAAAGCTGATCCCTAAGTGGCATTACAGAATAGATAATCACCACATTATAAGGCAGTTTTAGAGACCTTTCTGATGATAAATGAGTAATTCCACTAGAATGAGTGGCATCACACTTTTAAAAGCTGCATGTGATTGACATGGGAGCAACAATAATTGAAAGAATTATGGCATAGGGCATCTGATATTTATGGCATTGGAAGTCTTGCTAAAAGAAAATGACAGGTTCATGACAGCTAATTGTCAGCTAAAGGAATACTGTAAAAAGTCAATAGGTCTCTCTGAAGCTTCAGAAAAAATTCTCATCTTCTGTAGCTTCAGGGAAAACTATACAGACAATCAGGCTCGGGAGCTAATTATAAAAGTGACAGATCTGCAAAGAAGACTACAAGTATATTCTCAAAGATCTTCTGTATCAAGTTATGGGCTCTGAAGGAAAATAATGGGACCCTGTTACTTGGGATGAGAATATTAAGCTGGAGAATTCTAAGAATCTTAAACCTCAAATCTCAAACTTGCCTGGCCAACAGAAGCAACCCTGATCCACTTTCTAGAGGAAAATTGCCTCCCTTGTCTGGACCTTTGAAGTTGACCCTAATTGTTTTTTGAGATGGCCCCTCATGCCTGGACTTGAAAATATTCTAATTTAACAAGTTGGGGATTCTAGAACTTCCTTTACATGGGTGGAAAGAAAGCATAGATAGCACAGGGAAGCAGGGTTAGGATGGAAACATTATGTAAAATCCAAAAATCAACCACTAGACTATGTCCTCCAAGAATACCCAGAAGACACTTCCTTTGCTAAGACAGTAAGAAATTCACAGGTGAGGGGAGCACTGGTATATTTGGTGTAGCTGTCCTACGCAGGCTGGTGTTAAGTGTGAAACACTACATGGAAATCAGCCCCCTACAATTACTGGTAATGATAAGATACCTAAATGTCAGTACTGGCAGAATTTAACCGTTTGAGGCAATGCGGACATAATTACTAAATCGGCATTAAGTTTCGAGTAGCAATCAGAATATCTGAACCTAAGTTATCAGAATATCTGAACCTAAGTTATCTGTAGTAACAGCTAATATTGGGTTGTCAGAAAAGTCATGACGTATTTTTTCTGTTTTTCATCGCAAAAATGCGTCATGACTTTTCCGACAACCCAATATATCATGGTGCCCCAGGGGGAAGATAGCTTGACAGCTTAATGCATGTTGCTTAATTTACATGGGCATACAACCAAGAGCTGGTGATCAGAAGGCTCACAGCGACCACAACTGAAGATTTTAGTCCCTCAAGCTGTTCCAGAGCTAAGTCAGTGTGTAGATTCAGAACCCCCTGATTCAAGGGAAGGTTCATTCCCTTTGATGAACACTCCTGCAACATGAATGCAAGTATATTCTTAGGAGCCTTCCATTTGTCATGATAACAATGAACGGGGAAAGCAAGAAAATCCAAATGTTAGAAATGGTTAAATACCTTCCAAAGTCTAAGGTGACCTTAGACTCATACCAGAAAACCCAAAAAGCAAGCATTGTCCTTGGATTAGAGTGGGAGTTTATGGAGGCAGGTGAAAAATGGAGTTTTGGTCCAAGTCTGACTCACACAGAGCACAACTGACACACAAACACTCCCTGAAATTATCCCCCAGTCACAGAATATGTGTTTGAGAGAGATATACGAAGAAGCAGGCAGAACTCACATTGGTTTTTGTATTTATATTTGTAGAGAAGGGGGGCATTATATTAAGGAGAATTAGATAGAAATTCCTGAAACCCACCCACCAATAGCCAAGGTAGTAAATTAAAAACAATCCTCATACAGAAGGGAATTGCAGAAATTAGTGCCATCCTCCAAGGCTTGAGGATTTAGGGTGGTGGCAGCCATCACAGAACTGTTCAGCTAGTCTGTGAGATTCCCACACAGACAGAAGATGGATCATAGTAAATAACGGTGGACTATTTATTATATACTTCACTAGGTGGTGGCCTCAATTATAACTGCTTTGCCAGATGTGTATCTTTAATGGAGTACATCAGCAAAACATCTGGTACTTAGTGTGGTTATATTCATGTGACCAACGTCTTGGGAGGATTGGAATAAATTTACATTTACAGGGCAAGGATAGCAGTACACAGTCACAGGAATGCCTTACGGCTGTGTTAACTCTTGGGCACTTTGTCCTAATATAGTCTATGGGAACTTTGTCTTTTAATTCCACATAATATATTGACACCATGGCAACAGTATGCCCTAATAAGATACATGCATGCTGACGGGTAGAAAATCAACCCCACAAACCTTCACATGCCTGCCATATCAATTAAGTTTTTAGAATTCTAATGTTCTGGTGCATATTAGCATATTACACCTGAAGTAAAAGGTATGTTCATATACTTCAAACTTCCTACAACTCAAAGGGCGTAGCACAGTGCAGGCACCTTGGGTTTTGGAAGTACTGCTTTGGATTTTGGAGGGACGATTGTTCCAACCATTTATATGGTGAATTTGAAGGCTAAAAATGAAAGTGGGGTTTACAGTAACAGAGGACTCTGCAGCTAAACAAGCTGCCCTGATTCAGGACATACATCCCAGTGAACCCAATGGTGCCGGAAGTATTCTTGGCATGTATGTTTGTTATGCAGAGAGTCTGCAGTAAATAAAAATGTTCCCTGTGGACAGGACTGCTTAGAAAGTCGGACACTTAGAAAGTCCATAGTAAATGCAGAGAGAAAGATAGTGGGGGTATAAACTATACACTGAATCCTGGGCA
Source organism: Hipposideros armiger (assembly GCF_001890085.2). Taxonomy (NCBI): domain Eukaryota; kingdom Metazoa; phylum Chordata; class Mammalia; order Chiroptera; family Hipposideridae; genus Hipposideros; species Hipposideros armiger. The sequence goes on from NW_017731351.1 coordinate 1,806,255, forward strand.
GTGGTGAATGGCTTGGCCAGTCAATCAGGAGTTTGGCAAAAATAAGGCTAAAAATATTGGGGAAAGAGTCTTAGGAATAATGTGTATGATGGAAATGGGCACATAACATGCAGATCTGTATGCCTCATGTTAATGCTGTAGAGAAAACCTCCAGCACAAAGGAAGCTCTCCCTAACAATGGCCACATGATGCTCTCTCCTATGGTATTCTCTCAAGCACGCTAGTGTTTGAATAATGACCTACTGACAGCAGGACCATGGTGGCAAGGATGGAAGCTATGCAGAGGTCTAACAGTGTGGGTCCCTCCTCACAAAGCCTTGTCTAAGTATTGCTACTGCCCAACTTTCCAACAGGAAAAATTAAACCAGGCCTATGATATGGCACCATGTGGGGGAGGGACTAGTGAAGCACCTGTTGATTTTGTTGGTTCTCTTCTACCCTGGAGCAGACAGTGATACGACTTTACTGGAATCAATGTAAACTTTGAAGATGGGTTTACACTCCCTGCCCACAAGACAGGCATGCTAAATCTTAAGGTAGAGGAAATTAGGCCTGATACTCTGCTTTACCTTTGACCTATACAAAGGCTTTCATAATTAAGACTATTAACTAGACAAAAAAAAACATCACCGTTCATAATATTCCGGCCTGAGGATTTATAATATGCTTCATGCAACAAAGAAATTTCTTGCATTGAAAAAACAGAATACAAAAAATGTCAGAGGAAAGCCAATGACTAACCTTACCCAAGGTGCTACTAAGACAAAGCTGAGATGGAATTAGTATTCTGGCCTCCCTCATGAGCTAACAGCCATAAGAAGAGCTGGTCCTGATCCTGGATGTCTGAGTGCTGGGAGGATGGAATAGAGTGCACGGGTAGATGTGTGGGGTAAAACAAGATCTCTTCCTATAATTTTTCAAGAGGCATCTGTTTCATGAAGGAAAGTCTGGGTGTTTATGAAGCAGGGCCTAGGTCAGATTATGTATCATCAGGACCCCCACAGTAAAGCTATGGTACACTCAAGAGGGTAATTCATAAAGGATTTAATAAAGGATTCATTTACAAAAAGTCGGGTGCAGTTTAGGGAAACAAGAGGTATCCTGCACTACCACCATTAGGTCCCAGGAGAAAATGGGATGGGATAGTTTTTAGAAACCAGAACGAGAAATTCTGTGGTGAGGTCCACCTTGAAAAAACCTGTGACCTTTAAGACATATAACCAGGACACTAGGCAGAGAGGGAACAATGAGAGTAAAATCATAGCCTCACTGTCTTCCTCTCCTCTTATCTTCTGCAGGACAATCCACTGGTTTAATCTAATCAAGATCAGATGGCAAAGGAGCCCATCAGTGAACTCTCTACAAATCACCCTTCCAGGACTGGAATCCAGTTGAGAAAGGTGGAAAGTAGATTTGCAAGGGCAAACTGAAAATACTCAGCATAGGCTGAATTTCACAGCACTGTACATTTCTTGGAGTTAGCTTATGTCCCCCAGGATAAAATTTCTCCATAAGTATGAATGGAAAGTATCTAAAAACTTCGATTGTGTGGAATAAAATACATAAAATGGGAGTTCTCTTAAATGTACATTGTTAGGTGAAAGAAACTAGCCTGTAAAGGCTGGATACTGTAACTGGACAATTAAGTAAACAGACAGCAGAAAGCAGGAGCGAAAATGAACCCACCTAAATATTCATGTCATCCAAAAACACCCTCAAAGGAACAGCTAGAATAATGTTTGGCCACATATCAGGACACTAGCCAAGTTGACATGTCACCTCAACCATCACCCCCTTTTAATTGGCTTAAAGAGAGCAAGACTGCCCTTCTCTTCTCTCCAAAATAAGGGATAGGAATCCAAAGCACTTCCTCTGGGTCCACATCACACTACCTGTTATTGCCCTTCCTGTTCCAGCCAGTTCCACCAGAGCGTCTAGGCTCCTGTTTAGATAGGCTGGTGACGCACTAGTGGGAAGGCCAGAGAGGATTACGGGAAAGTCCGTAAAGCACCATAAGCATGGAAACACATTTCTGACATCTTTAAAATGCAGGTGTGCCTATATTCTTCAGCTTTAGGAATTAGATGATATTCCTGCATAAAAGAAGTCCTACTGAACAGGCTGCCAACTGCAACACAGTATGTTAAATATGATGACAAAGGAGGGAAGATGCATTAGGAGTATTTTTAAAGGTTTCTAGGCCAGACTGGAGAGTTTGGGGAGGGCTTAGTCCAGTTAGACTAAGTTAGGCTGACCCAAAGATACCGAAATTCCAAGATGTGGATGTGTTTGTGCAGCCAGCCCCTGACCAATGGCAGATGGCTCTCTTCCTGGGCATCCTTATGACGACAGAGCCACTCAAACCACATCTTTGGAGTTAATTGGTGATGATTTCTTAGCTATACCTCCCAAGGACACAATTTTTGTCTAATTGTTAAAAATATTCAAAAGTCATTTTAAAAACAACTACATTAAGAATTCACTAGTACATAAAAAAATCATGGCTTCATTTTTCTAATTTCTTAGAAAATTACAACCTAAATAGGTGCTCTCTCCACCCAAATCTATAATATGCCTTTATTATATTACTACATTACATTTATGTGTATATTATATTTATTTTGTTACACAATATCACCATCCCTCTCATTATTTATGCACACAGACACACACACACACACACATGCACGCACACATGCACAGATTGTGGCTACAACTTGCACTACTTCTGCCCACTGTGTTAACTGTGGTTTGCTAGAAAAATAAATGTGACTTGTCAAGTGGAATAATCAAAAATTCATTCATTCATTCATTCATTCATTCATTCAAAAAACACTGAATGAGTACGTTGTGGTGTCCTTGGTTCTGTGCTTAGAGTGGCAGATACTCCCATGTGTAAACATGCCTGCCTTGGGAAGCTCTGGTGTAAGGGAGAGACAGACAAGGAGATGGGCAACGTGAGTAGTATGAATAGTGCCAAGATGGAAACTGAACAAACACTTCAGTTTTTATTTCTACTGTGGGTCATGTGGATCAAGAGCTTTTACTCTTCCCAGTTTAAGTAATGCTGCCATTACTTCCTCCAAAACTGTCCCAAAGTCAACTTGATTTTCAAGTATATAAAGGCAACTGTCTAAATATAGTGTGGCAAATAGTTTTTCCTCATTGGTATTCTTCCTAATGGCCATAGAGAAGAGATCAACCTGACCTTTCTCACAAAGTCTAAAGCATCTGATGTAATCCTCTAGAAAAATAAAGAGGAAAGAACAGAAAATAGTGTGGATGGTACAATCACACATAAACTGTTTATACATGTTCTCAAAGTAGAATTGTTCAAATAGTTCAAAATTGTCTCTAAAGGATTATCTAGCCACAAACTTGGCAAAACAAGAGTGGTGTAAATCAAACACTTTTGCAATATTTTTTAAATTAATACTTTGTTTCTGTGAGCTTTCAATTAGGGAGGCTCAAGGACTAAAAGTAAGTCAAATTAAAAGAAAACAAAAACTAGAACCCCTATTAGGTCTTAGTTTAGTAAAATAATTTTAATAAAAGTGTCCATTTGGGCATTTTACAAGGATATTGTCACTTAAAATTGAAATTTCCTAATTTTTAGCTTTATTTTTCAATATGACTCTAAGGAATGCATTTTTAAAATCACACTCTTCTATTTTAATGCAGCACCAAAGATACAAATGAAACTTAAAACAACTTAGGAAAACTCAGGATGTTTTGGCACACATTTGACCTCTATTTCTGGTTTTACTGGGCAGGAGAAAGGAACATGAAAAAAATTTTTAATTTACTGGTGTGTGTCAAGACTACACAGAAATGGGTCAGTCATATGCTTAATTGCACAAGTAACCACCTATATATTCAAATTTTAGAATCAGAGAAAAATATTTTCCTGCTTAAAACATCTTTTCCCATTAAACATGTTGTTTTGCCATTGCTTTGAATCTGTTTATCAGTTTTTTAACATAAAGCAGAATCCCAAAGGGGCAGAGCACTTAAGATTGGGGGAAAAAGGGAGTGAACAGACCTCTGACATGGAGGTTTCAGAGTGGTGAGCTGTGGATAGGAGGGAGCAGCATGAGGCACCCGAGAAACCTGGGGAAGGAAGCAAATGCCTTTTGGGGTAGAAGAAACATGGTCTACATCGTGATTTGTCTGAGGCTGGCTCCAACAGGAAGAGAACCTATGTACCCAAAAAAGGACCTCCTGTTATGTTGTTAGGCAAGTCAGCTCTGGAGTTGGAGTCCTGCATTCAAATCTAAGAGGTATGACCCGTGACTAATTCCTTAACCAATCTGTGCCTCATTTTTTTGTCATCTAGGAAAGGGCAAATAACAGTATCCATCTCATAGGTTTTAGGAAGACTAAAGGCTTTCACACGAGTAAAGTACTTAGAAGACTGCCTTGCACACAACTAAGTAGTCAATAGATATTAGTTATACTAGTATTACCAGAATCTGAGAAACCCAGCATATTTATTGATCTTAGAGGTTAGGTCAGGTTAGAGACAATTGGGTTTCATCTCATTACTTTGGAGACCTAAAAACTGAGACTTAGAATTGGTAAATGACTTGTTCAAAGCCACACAGATGGCAAAAGTAGAAACAGGCAAAAATGAGGTTAGGTTGGTGTTCTGTCTAATCAGAGCTACAGATCCAACAGAACACAAGAGCCTGCCAGATATATGCTACTGGGGAAGGAGGAATATTATACACTAGAGCAGTAATTTAATAAACAAAAATATCTGATTTAAAAATCTACTCAAATCACAGATCCAAGATGGCAGAGTAGATAAACACTGTGCCTGCTTCCTTCCATGAACACATTAAAATTACAACTAAATTATAGAACTATCAACCTGGAGAACTATCTAAAGTTTGACTGAACAGAAGTTGCATAACTAAGGATATAAAGAAGACACGTCGAGACTTGTAGGAGGGGCAGAGACGTGAAACAGCCTAGTCCCAAACCACCGTATGTCTGTTGAGAATCAGGAGGGATAAGCTGTGGAGTTTCTCTCCGGAAGAGTGAGGTACCCAAGCCCCACACCAGCCTCCCCAGCCCAGAGTACTGCTGTGGGGAACAGGAGCCCCCACAATACCTGGCTGTGGAAAACAGTGGGGAATCCAAGCATCTGAGTGGGACTGAAGGCTAAGGGAAACCCAGACATCCTCTTAAACGGCCCCAAGCACAGACTCACTCACTTGCAGGCATTTATTTACCTTGGGCTCCGGTGGAGGGACAGTGACTCAGGGGGCATCAGAGACATATGGGGGACAGACTGAGGTATGTGGCTTTGAGGCAAGGGCTGGAGGACAATTGCCATTTTCCCTGTGTGGGATCTTTCTCCATGCAGCTGGCAGGTGAGTGTCATCTTTCCTGTGTTGAGCCCTCCCCCACAGGCCGAATCTGAATCTGATTGGTCTGGTGAGCTTCCCTGCTCCACCCTGCTGACTCACTGGGAACCCGCCCTATCCAACTCCCCCAGGGCAGGAGGCACTTTCAACACAAGCAGCCAGGCACACCCGCACTGCACTCTTTCTTAGAAGACTATCAGAATGGACAGACCCCAGGCGGGCAGTGACTATCATCTGTATGCTCTGAGACTTTTGCTGAGTAACTCCAGGGGGTGTGTGAAAAAAGAGGAAGGGATTAAGATATACAAATTGGTTGTTAAAAAGTAGTTATGGGGAGGGCCGGCCGAGTGGCGCAATGGTTAAGAGCTGGCTTGGGACACCAGAGGGCCCCAGTTCGGATCCCACATATGAGGGCCAGTGACACTGCCCTCCACAGCTAAGATGCTGAACAACAGCTCAACCTGGAGCTGGGCTGCCATGATTCACCGGCGACAGCATAGGCTGCAGCCCCTGTGGCAGAGGGTTGCCATGGGCTACCGTGTGTAGCCAGCAGTCAGTGTGAGTGGCCACCAGTCAGCATGAGCGGCCAGCAGCCACAGTGAGCGGCCATCCAGAAGCCAGCGACTGATCTGCCTCGCCCAGGAAGAGTGCAATGATGGTGCCAGCTTGGGCCCGTGAAGCAACGTTCTCCACAACTAGACTGAAGAACAAAACGACATCAACTTGTCTGTTCCCCTTCCCCCAATTCCTCAGCACTGTTCCCATCCCCCCAATTCCCCAATAAAAATCTTTAAAAAAAAAAAAGTAGTTATGGGGATGTAGGGTATAGCATAAGGAATATAGTCAATAATATTGTAATAAACTATGTTTGGTGTCAGATGAGTGCTAGATTTTTTGGGATGATAAATGAGAGGGAGTTGGAGGGCAGGGTGAAAAAGGTGAAGGGATTAAGAAATACACATTGGTAGTTACAAAATAGTCATGGGATGTAAAGTAAAGCATTAGGAATATAGTCAATGATATGGTAATAACTATGGATAGTGCCAGGTGGGTATTAGACTAGTCAGTGGGATCACTTCTTTTGGGGGGAAAGAAGACTGAATTTGCAGGGTTTTAAAAAATTTATTGGGGTGATGATGTTTAGTAAACTTACAAAGGTTTCATGTGTACATTTCTATAATACATTATGTATATATCGCATTGTGTGCTCACCACCCAGAGTCAGTTCTCCCATCACCGTATATTGGGGATCATGTCTTAAATTATATAAATATCTAACAACTATGCTGTACATCTGAAATTGATAAAAAGTAATATTGAATTTCAACTGTAATTGAAAAATTTAAAAGGGAGGAGGGGAAGGTGAAGGAGGATAAGAGTTCCAATTTTCAAGTATAAAAGAAATAAGTCAGGGGCCAGCCGAGTGGCTCAATTGGTTAAGAGCTCTGAGCAACAGCGGTTCGAGTCCCGGCGTGAGCTGAGGAGCCGCTGAGCTGCCAACAGGTGGCAGGATGGCTCAGCTAAAAAAAAAAAAAAAGAAAGAAGTCATGGGCATGTAATAGACAGCATAGGGAATATAGTCAATAATATTGTGATACTGTGGTACAGTGTCAGATGGTTGCTGCACTTATCATGGTGATCGCTTCTTTAGGTATATAAATGTTGAATAATTATTGTATGCCCCTGAAACTAATATAATATGTTAACTATATTTTTAATAAAATTTTTTTAAAAATAAAAAGCTACTCAAAGGAACTATGATCCTAACTTAAGAAAACCACAAAAATATAGATAAATATCTGGGGCTGCAGAAACTGTCCATGCTCACAGATTTTATACTAAAAACAGAGGGAAAAGGCCTGACAAGAGCAGATACAACAGCCTAATACAGTAGTCTAAAATATATATATAATTTTCGGACATTATCATGAGCCCTGTAGCACCACAGAGAAAAGCTTTATAATATTCCATTTTAAAAATAACTAAATAAATAAGCTTGAAGGTTAGGTAAAATTTTCTAGACCACAACATGTCCTGTCTCTTCCCAAGACATCCGAGACCCATAATCTACTGGGATATAACACACACTTTCACTTGGTCCATAAGACACATATCTCTATTTGGAGCACTCTGGCCAAATGTCTGCAAAGTAAAAATATCCCAAATACTTCAAATTATAACTAAATGGCATTAGTCTCTTTTTTCATACTGAGGCGTAACTTGAAAATATAGCCCAATTTTTGCTTCTATCTTCTTCACTCTCCCTATGCAGTCAAATCATTTGCACAATTATAGATGCAGTTAGATTGTGTCAGCAATTTCCTTTATGCAGCCAGCATCGCAAATGTTTATAAAACTGGTTTTTGTGGGGGAAAAGTAGGTTTTCAGTTGAAACACAGCAAGTAAAAATTCCATCACTTGAGAGCAATTTCTTTTAATCTACCTTGCAAATATGTGATGTGAATATATAAAAAAGATACCAACTAATTTAAGGTATATGACAAGGTAGTATAGAAAATGAGAAAAGAGGAATGGGTGAAAAAGAAATGGACTCCAGAGAAAAAATTTCTTTGAGATATGGGATTTAATGGTGTATATTTTAAAAAAATAGTGTACACATAATATTCGGGCACACTTAATTTAATGGCATATGCACAAAAAGGATAACATAACATGTCAGGCCCACAGAGACAAAGAACTGTAGGATAATTTATTTTAATAAGTAGATAACTAATTGAGGCAAACGCAAGAAACGTTAAAAATCTGACCAAATGGCTTAATGTCTATTCACAAGCTTTCACCACATGCAGAGAAATACCTAAAAAATATCTCTACACTACACATATTTCTTACCACTGCATATATTACCACTCCACATATCTGTTCAGAAAAGCATGTAAAAATGCAATTGTACATTCCCAATTATTTTAAGCACCATCTGAGAAAATCCATGAGAATTAATTTTTCAAGATTGACTGTATTCTGGTGTTGGAAAGACGGGAAATATTATCACTACAGGTTTCTGAGAAATCTGAAACTGAGATTACAAATAGTCCGAAAAATATTAAGAAAATGGCCAGAGATTCTAAATGAAAAGATATTTTGAAAAGTTCAAGAGACTCAAAAATAAGACTGCAGCTAAGTAAGACCATGTTAGCTCAATTATGAAGAAAAGCCATGAAATCGTCACAGATTGCTCTTTTTCAGTACAATCAGATATTTAAATAATATCCGAAAGGGAGTAAGGCATAACTAAAACAGAAACACAGACCTGCTGGTTAGGCTATGTGGGAGGCAGAATAATGGTCTCCAAAGATTTCCACAACCTAAACCCTGGAGCTTGTGATAATATAAACTTTACAGGCAAAAGGAATTTGCAGAAGGGGTTAAACTGAGATGGAGATACCCTGGATTATCAAGGTGGATGCAATCTAATCACATATCCTTAGAGGTGTAAACCTTTCCCTGCTGTGGCCACAGTTAGAAGTGACTACAAAAGAAAAGTAAAAAAAATGTGATGTGATTAGTGCTCAGCCTGTCACTGTTGACTTTGAAGATGAAGTCAAGGAGCCAAACAATGTCAGTGGCCTCAGGAAGCTGGAAAGCACATGGGTTCTCCAGAGAACCACCAAAAAGTAGTGCATGCCTGTGTCCAACTTGATCTAGGCCCAGCGAGGTCAGTGTCGGACTTCTAAACTACAGAACTAGAAGATAATTAGCTCGTCTTATTTTAAGTTTGTGGTAATTTGTTACAGCAGCAATAAAAAGCTGATATAGATTATAACTAAATGAGTTTAGGTTTAAGGAAAATTCTTAGGACAAAAAGGATAATTTAAGCTGTGTTCTGAGTATGAAAAAAAGAAAAGAAAAACGTAATGCCAAAACGAGGCAATGACAAAAAAGGAGGAGGGGGTGAGGAGGAGAAGAAACAACAGAAAATGCAGAATTAACTGAGGAAATGTATGTTAAACTGCTTTGTGCAATTACAAAGTACTAGACAAATACTAGACTATATATCCATAGAGTTGGAATGCCTAGAGATCTGGAACTAAGTCTTATTTGTCTAAATAAGGACTATTCTGAACAAAAATTGAGTAAGGTAGACACTCAGGTTTTGTTAAAACAATGTTCATCTTGCATTATGCGTCTAGAACCACCAGCAGACAGAAGAAGCTCAGGGTAGAAGTCGTTTTCCAAATGCTGTCCAAGGGACTTTTAGTCAAAGATCTAAATGAGTCTATAGTTTCTAGCCTGGTGATATCTTGGCAGGATATTTAGGAGTTATTCTCATGAAATCCTTAAAAATTTGAACAGTCAGAGAATGGGGGAGAAGCTAGATGACTAAAGATGGATAGAATTAGTTCAGATTGTAAAACAAAAAGTGAAGAAGGTGATTTACACATTGTAAACCATGAGGTTAAGGTTAAGAGAAATGATTCTCAAGATGGCCATCAAAAATATTTTTGAGGGTAAAACAATGTAACATTTAATTATAAAAAGCTGACTTAGATTCCATAAGAATAGACTTACTGATTTATTTCATTTTATTTTTTGGTAAGGTTGCCATTCTCAACAGTCAGAGAAATTTTTAAGATATAGTGTTTCGGAGTTTCATAGATATTTAACAAAGTTTCACAAACTATTCCTGGGGGCATGATGGAGAAATGCGGCAAGAGAATAGAACCTTTACGTGGGCTTCTTCAAAGCCCATTGCAAACACTGGGTATTAAAGGGCATGTGCTCCTTGGAAGGAGACGTTTAAAAGCGTGCCCACCAGACAGGCTTCAGTGACCTTGTCCTAAATATTTCAACATTTTAGTAATATGCAAGATGAGGATGCTGAGGGCAAGTTGATGAGATACAACCAGAAGGAAGAGCAAATCTAGACAAAGGCCAAATCTAATTACGCAAATTACGATAAAAACTCTTTACAGAAAGACATTAAGTCATAGGATAAAGAAATAAGGTTATTTTGTTAATAGTGACAGCTCTGACACTGCTTGGTTATATTATCTTGGGGATGTTACCTGGAGCTTTCTTTATCCTAGTTCCCTCATCTAAAATGTAGAAATGAAAATAACTTCTACCATATAAATTTGATGTTTAAAAAGATGATCTATGTGAACAAGACAAAATTTTAAGCACTAAATGTATATATTTTTATTATTAAATGCAAAATAACCTACAATAAAATAAAACATTGGGAGCTTAGAATATATATATATATA
>NW_017731351.1:1817010-1873339 GCF_001890085.2 Hipposideros armiger
AAATTCAACAGTTGGTTCTCTCTGCCGAAGGAGATAATGTTTGTGTCATAGGGACTTTAAGCCCAAGATCTAAGGGAGTCTATCATTTCTAGCCTGGGTGATTTCTAGGCTGGTTAGACTACTCCTGGGGCGCTTCATTCAGTGCTAGACACTGAATTTTGGGAAAAAGCCAGACAAATTATGGTCAAGCATTCAGATGCAAGAGACCAGAGTATGAGGAGAAAAATAATATTACGAGAAACGCTAAAGCATTGAGGAGATATTCAGCTAAAGAAAGAGAAGAATCAGCTGTCTCCAAGTAGTTGGATGGCTGTCATATGGGAGATACTAGTTTTAGAAGCCTCTAAGAATAGAATGGAACCAATGAGTAGAAGTAGTGGGTGGTCGGATTTCAGGTCAATATAAACTCATGAATAATAATAATAATAATAATAATAATAATAATAATAATAATAATGAGGAGAAGGAGGATAGCAACAACAGCTAATGCTTATATAATGCCTACCCAGTGCCAGGCAGTGTTGTAAGTACTATTTAGCAGGTAATTTAATCCTTACAACAATCCTGCACGAAGGTACCAATATTGTGTCTTATTTAAGGTTGAGCCTGAGGCAGATGAAGTTTACGTAGTTTGCCCAAAGTCATACGAGTGAAGGGCATGGACAGGACTCAAGGCCAGTCATCTGGACCCAGAACTCCAGAGTATGTGACCTAACTTTGGAACAGTCACAAGTTTCTAAAAAACAAAGGGCTGTCTCAGAGGAAAAAAAAAAAAAGTAATAAGCATAGATTGGTCATATGACCTCTTGTTCAAATAGATGAACAAAACGGCTGTGAGAATTTTTCCTTTCATTCACTAACCAGTACTTCCTGGGCATTTTTTATGAACCAGGTTATGCACTGGGAAGTTGAGATAAGCAGCATAAATCCATGATTAAGATCCTACTCTCATATAGTTTATAGACAGGTAGAGTATACATACATTAGCCAAATAATTGATTATAATTGTGATTGCTGTTACTGAGGAGGAGTACTTAATGGTATAAGAACATATCATAAAAAAACAAGCATATGTCATGAAGAATTTTTTTTTTGTCTGAAATATCTAAGGCAATATTCTTGAGGAAAAGAATTTTAACCCATGCTTTGCCATCTATTGAAAACTTATATAGGCCACCCCTTATCTTCACTCCCTTAGCCCTTTGTATATCATCAAGGTCCATGAGACCTACTTTTAGTTTTTGGAGTTTTTTGATAAGGAGTTGTAAGTATTTGTAAGGACTGATATTCCATGATACTTATTCCTTTATTTTTTTATTAAAGGTCTTTCAAAGAACAAAGAGAAAAATCTATTTAATGGAATGAAATACATTCTATCTCATAACTACAATATGGGCCCATTCGACCTTTTGTATAAATCTAAGATACTTTTTACCTTGAAACAATTTGTAATTTCATCATTCTAAGAATTGTTGCATCAATTATTATTGATTATTTTCAGCTATGCTAAGAAAGATTAAAATAAGAAAACAGAAAAAAATGATGGAATTATCTGGAAGGATTATGAAATAGCAAAACAAATCATCACTATTGTATCACCCTTCAATTTTTTTTTTAATTGGGGAATGGGGGGATGGGAACAGTGCTGGGGAATTGGGGGAAGGGGAACAGACAAGTTGCTGTCTTTTTGTTCTTCAGTCTAGTTGTGGAGGACGTTGCTTCACTGGCCCAAGTTGGCACCATCATTGCGCTCTTCCCGGGTGAGGCAGATCAGTCGCCGGCTTCTGGACCGCCGCTCACGGTGGCTGCTGGCCGCTCACGCTGGCTACTGGCTACACACGGTAGCCCATGGCAACCCACTGCAGCAGGCGCTGCAGCCCACGCCGTCGCTGGCGACTCACTGCAGCCCAGCTCCAGGTTGAGCTGTTGTTCAGCTTCTTAGCTGTGGAGGGCAGTGTCACTGGCCCTCAAATGTGGGATCCAAACTGGGGCCCTCTGGCGTCCCAAGCCAGTTCTTAACGAACGTGCCACTTGGCCAGCCCTCACCCTTCAATTTTTATACTGAGTTCACCAAAGTGTTATATCATTATCTTTTAAGAAAAAATTAGACTGGAGACACAATCTTTGTTGTCTGCTTTTAACTTTCATCGAACTCAGTTGAGAATGCAGAAATTTTATTTTCTCCTCATACTGGCAAGAGAAGAAAATTGACAGAAGATGATTATTCACAATTATTGGATGACTCATAAGACGAATGTAAAGTGGCTAATAACAGCTCTAGACTAGAATGATGATGATGAGACTAATGGAGTAAGTGAAATCTCAGACTATGAGTCTTCATATGATTATATTGTATATAAATTTTCTCAAATTCAAAACCAATGAGTGAACAATACTTTTAAGGACAAAAGAGAAATAAATATAGTGCTTTTATTCACTTAGTCATTTAACAGAAAGGACTGAATCATGTAATATTTGGGGGACAAGAACCTGGACTATCTCATTTTGCTAAAAGAACAGATGACAATATCCTTTCATCTTCTGTGATCTTATGGTTCATAGGTGGACAAATGCTAAAGACATATGTGTATACAAAAGTAACTGGAAGAAAATAAATGATGTAAAATTTAAAAAATGAATTAACTATTATAATCTTTGATCATGAATTGAAAAATGAAAGCATTCTGCAATTAGGAAACAAAGAAGATGCCATCTTCGGCAAAATTAGCCACTGTCAAAATTTGAAAACGTTCTTCAAGTAGCACATTTTGGTGACTCCAGCGCAAGAAGAACCAGATGTAATGATAAACTGGGATCTCCTAGAGATGCATTCAAACCTGAAATCCGTATTTACAAGGCAGGTATGTTCCAGGTACACGTGTGGCAGTTTGATAAGCATCAGTCCCATTCAGAGGGCAGTATCCACTTCAGGCTTATATACATCCAAAAGCCAGAAAACAGGGAAGAAATATTTGAGTTTGCTGTGTTTAGATAGTTACTAAAATTTCACATAAATTTGTTTTCCCTATTCCTTTACTCTTCCTTCTGTATTTGTTACACAAACTGAAAACGTCAATAGTAAAAAGGATCCATTGGTCTCAGGTTAGGTGAAATGGTGATAAGGCTGAAGCTTGGTGCTAATGACTGAGGCTGAGGAAGGTCCCAGGCAGCAGGAGCAGTAGGGTGATGGCTTCACAAAAGCGCCTCTTCCCTTCAAAGCTGATTCCAGGGCTGTGTGCCTCATACTCCTCTTTGTACTCTTCTTCACACCTCTGGCTTAATTGAAGACATGTGTTTCACTCTCTACTCTTATAATGGTCCTTGGGGAAGTGGTATTGATATCTCTTTCTAATTTCAAAGTAGGAATTATATTGGAGATTCAACTCAAAAAACCAAAGCAGAGCATGTCAGCACTCACAATCTAGATTGAAATTTTTCAGTAAGGAAAAGCTGAACACTGAACAAGTTCCCCGTGGTTTAGGCTGGGATGGTACCCCTGGACAACAGCACAAACCTCCCCCACTAAGTTGCAAACTACAATTATGTATTTGATTTCTAGGGCTCCCATAACCAAGTACCACAAACGGGGTTGCTTAAAACCACAGAAAAATATTCCATCACAGTTCTAGAGGCTAAAAGTCTGAAATCAATGTAGGCAGGTAGACAGTGTGCTTCCTGTGGGGAGCATCTGAGAGGGAATTCGGTTCGCGCCTTCCTCCTTGCCTCTGAAGGTTGCTGGCAATCCTTAGGGTTGCTTGTCTTATATATGCATCACTCTGATCCATCTCAGTCTTAGGTGGTTATTTTCCTCTTTGTGTGTGTCCATGTTTCTGTGTCCACATATCCATCTTCTTATGGGGACAGACACCAGTCATATTGGATTGAGGACCAATCCTATTCTAGTATGACCTCATGTTAGCTTGATTACAACTGCAAAGACCCTGTTTCCAAATTCACATTCACAGGTTCCTGGTGAATGTGAATTGGGTGGTAGGGGGGACGATGCTATTCAACCCAGTACATGCTATTTTTATAAAAAATAACCCATTCATTCAGGAGATGTATAATCTCTTACACAGAAATGTAAGGATTGCATAAAAGAACATTTGATAACTTATAAAGATGAAGAGTCAAATATTTGAATAAAAGTGCTTTAAGTTAAATATTGACACAGTAAATAACATAGCTGAAAGATTGTTTTTAAGTCTTGGTTGAAGATTCAAGCATCTTATGAGAAATCTAAAATAATCTAAAATTGAAATTTGAAGTGTTTTCTTTTTTGAAATTTAAAGTTTTTTGTTTTTTGTTTAGGAAGGGGCAGGTTATAACTCCTAACTTTATATCCCAATAAGACTAGAAAACATCTAGTTCTTACTTCATCCTGCATCTTAAGAAGATGCTATGCTACTCTTTGTTTGTTTGTTTTTCTTCTACATGACTTACACCTCACTCCGGTGGGCAATATCAGATACTGTCAGATAATGCTACAACACAAGATATTTAAGAACTCAAGGATCCACTTGATTATGTACATTTCTGGACCTCAAAATATTCTTTTATTCTCCAATGGCTTCCCTATCAAAACTTGGATTTCTTCATGTTGACTTACATTTCTATTTCTGTTTTACCAGTGACCTCCTGTTTTCACAGCATGCAAGACTCTGTGGGGTAAATTGTCAAAAATCTTTGTATGGAATAATACTCACGAATCCTGTTAACAGTAATGGGACTAAGGTGAGGACTCCCCAGTCAACGCTGGAAAGCCACACTGCCCTGAACTGCCCCAAATTATTATTGAAAGTCTTTAAGCTAATGTCATTATCAGACATGTTCTAATGACACCTAAATTCATTTCATATTTTTCTCCTAACAATTACTCAGTCTTTACTGATATTATATAAACTGGAAAAGAAGCAAACAGAAACCTCTTTCTCTTAGAAAAGCACAAATTGGTTTGGGCTCATGTGCTGAATGAACAGGCAGGAGGTGATACAGTCAACGGTGAGTGACACATCATGCTCCATGGAGCAATCTGTGTGGCATCTTGCAATCTTTTGTGATGTGTCATATGGTTTCTGCTAAATTCCACTTCAGAATTATCCCATGCCGGGATGCATCAAGGGCATGAGACTTTTCATTTACAAAACTTTGGGGATCACTCTTTGCAGCCTGCTGGTAAGTAGAGAAGCCTGCTAGACTGAACCATTTCTGATTATCTGATTTTCAAGGGAAGCTCTTTGGACTTAAATGTGCATTGATTGACACCTCCCATGTATTATATTAGGTTCTTATGCCAATGAAAAAACTGCAGAAGTGGTACTGAGCAACAGAGCCTGACTATGACCCTTCTCCCACTATGTCTTCCAGCCAGAGGAAACCAAGAGCAACTCACCATTAAAAGAATGGATGACATGAGCCATGTCCTGGTAGGCAGATGGGTTCTTGGTCTTCCTCAAGAAGACAACAGCCCAACGATGACTTAGATAGTTCCTTCTTTCTACCATCACTACCACAAAATTCTTCCTACACAGTGTTAATGGAGCTCTTTTGGAGTTGACCAATGGCTGTTTCAACCAGTGTTTATTTTATCAGAAAGTAATTATATCAACTTACAAAATACAAAGAGAATTCTGCATAAACTAAGTGCACCGTATTCTAAATAAAAACATATAGACAAAAAGAATATCTATACCCCACCCTGATTAAGAATCTTATTTCATAATTTGGTCATCTGAATGACCACAGTGGATTGATTGCTTGGTGTTGCTAACACTTTTCGTTCTGAAATACAAAATGTAGAGACAATTTCTCTATAATTTTGTTTATTAAATAGTAGATAGTTCTGTAAGCACCTACCCCTATCCCATGGCCCCTACACACACATCAACACACACATACACACAAAGCAAAAGACAACTTTAGATCAGTTACAGGTTTGAATGAAAGAAAGATCTTTTCAAGATTCACTCAGCTTTCAAATGTTAATGTTCTTGACCAATGAAATAAAACTTGAGAAAATCTCAAATATTTTGCTAAAACAGGAAAAATGATATGTAAGATGTACTATGTACTGTTCCAGGTACTTGTATGTACAAACTCATTTAATCTTCAAAATAACCTATAAAATTGGCACTATTCTTATCCCCCCAATAACATATGCAGATTTTTTTAAGAATACTGCACATATTTCCATATGATTTACTCAAAATGCAATTGTAAATACTATAATTTTCATGTTGATCTCTTTTACGCTCTAAATGCCTTAGTCCTCAAAAGTTGTCATCTGTTTGAATGTTTCATAATCAATACATTGAAATGTAAACTTCACAAATAGAAAATATATGGTCTCTGGTTTCATTGGAGGAGATAAATATAAAGTGAATACTTTTGCAAATCTCCTGAAATGCTGTCATAAGGATCATCTTTCATGCCCTTTGGTTCACTCCCCCTTTCTAACCCTGCTGGTTCCCCATAACCCAGCAGATTGCTTCATATTCTAATAACCATATTATTCCATTAAATCGCCATAACACGTTTTACTTTCCCCACTAATGACGACGAGCTGTCGGGGCCTGCTAAGAGAGTATAAATGATTTTATATGGCTAATTGCCCACAACCATCATAAACAAAGAAAGATGTCCCAAATAATCAGCCACAATTGAGAGGCATATTAACAGAGATAGATGGAAGAGGATAGATTTGGGTAACCTTTTGCACGTTAAATCTTCAGGACTTGGTGAATGGTTGGATATGGGGGCTTGACGAACAGAGGCACCAACCATGATGACTCCCAATTTTATAGCTAGGCCAGTGCCGTAAACAAAGGAGGAGAATCAGAAATTGTCCACCCTTAGGGAAGAGGCAACAGAGCAAATACGAGCCTATGATAAAATGATTCACACGTACACGTTCATTTGATTTTTATATATGCAGTTCAAGCAGGTTAAGAAGTCGCAATGCCAGTTATAGGATCAAAACTGCTGTATTAAACACCTCTTGGACACCACTTAAATTCTATTGGCTTTACCTCGCAGTCCAGTCACTGCCTTAGAAGTCTGTTCCAAGTCAGCTCCCACTGGCTCCCTGCTAATGCCACCTGAAAGCACCCACATGGCGTACATACGCCTATTGTTCTCTGACCCAGGGCTCTTTTGATGCCAAGGCTCAGGAACACCCACAGGAACCCACTGGCACTCACACGTGTCCAATCTAGAAATTCGAGGAAATTAACCTCTATTCATGAACTTACCCTTGATTAATGGGCAGCGCAAACCAATAGATAAATGCTCTCCCCTTTGATTCCCTGGACAGAGAATTCTAAGACAAACGTCATAGGCCCTTCAGAAAGTCCTTTGGGGTAAGAGCAATGTGTCCCCTCACTGTGGCCAAGCCATAATGCATTCTTGTGTCATTTCCCCTCCCCTGTGTCACTCTTCTTCCCCCTCCCAGGGGTCGTGTCCTGAATAAACTACTCGCTGGGCTCTGCTTCCTATCCCACGCCCTGCTTCCTGGCAAGCCAAGTGGAGGCAGTGGCCAAAGTGAGTTTTAAATTTAAACAGCAAGTGAGAAACTATGAAGCATAAAGTTTTTGCCACAGACCCAACAGATTATGTTGGTTAACTCAAATTACTGAAAAGTTGAGATTTACTTTATTCAGGGTTTACCATGGTGCTACTAATATCAGAGGGAATTTGAAAAAATGAATAATACTGCAGTGAAAGAAGGTAACTTCTTGCCTTTTCTACTGTAGTATAGGCATCGGTAATTCAAAAGTTGTTGAGCATAGTATTATTTGAAATATTGGCAAGTCAATAGTGCAGCATGAGTAAATCTATTATTAGCAAGTTCTAACGTGTTATATTATATTTTCTACTTGGTTCCTTTCAAATAAGAGTGCAGAAAATGGAAGGGTTTTTCATTAAATAATGTAAAAGTCTGTATTCATTATATTGAATGCTGAATGATTTCTGAAGACACAAACATATTTTTTTCCTCCCTTACAAAGGATATTAAGGGATGAAAATGCAGACATCTAATAACTTACATGGTTGTGATGTCTATTTTCATAGATGCGTTAGGATATACGACAAAATAGTCCAGATTAAAGAGTCAACAATAAAGCTAAAAGTACCACATTCAAAACATTTGGATTAAATAATATCATTCTTAATATCTCTGAATAATCGCTACCTTTGTAATGCATGAAGGTGTTTAGTTACAGACACTATAGCAGAAAATAAAAGCTCGGCCAGGCCCAGTATTTAGCGAGTTTTCCTGACAGCAATCCTGCTTAAAACCAGGCTTTTTGTTTTTTATTTTTTTGCCAGAGCCTATGTGTGGAGTTCCTTGATAAAATCTGCATACATCACAGATGATTTATGGGTGGGAAGCACGGGCTTGTACGGTTAAGTCTTTTTAAAAGCTCCTTTCCATTGACACCACTGCTTAGAATGGAGAGCTAGGCAGAAAGGCATAAGGACATGGTGTAAATCAACCAGACCAGGAGGCATTAATGTTTTATTAATGTAAACGGATAGCATCATTATGTCATAACCCCTGATACCACATAGTATGTACCTTCAGTACTGAGCCTTTGAAGAGATTGCAGTTTACACAGTTAACCGTCCCTCCCTCTTCCTCATGCAATCACGTCTTTCCTTAAGAACGTTCCATACCCCTGCCACCTAACTAGAGGTAGGTTGCTAAGCATATGCCAGCACCAGGACAGACACCCAGCAGCAGGACTGCAGGAACATAACTGCACCCTTATTTAAGAGTGTTTGGGTTTTATTCAGCACAGAACACACACGTTCATCCCACAGGTACTTGCTTAGGGGAGAAAATGAGCCAGAGCATTCATTTCTAAAAGCTTGGAGATTTTTTAAAGTATCAAAAAATGATACAAAGAAAGTTTTGAGATAAGGAAAAGGTTTTTCATTTGTTTGTTTGTTTGCTTGTTTGTTTTGCTTTTACCATTTCGTGAAGCCTCCCATCTCAATTTAGTTTAGTGGCTAAATATGGAAATGCCACTCTGGCTATATTTAATGCCTGCTATTTAACTGCAAAAGTTTAGACAAAATTTTGCTTTTACGTTAAGTAACTCTGCAAAGTCAGTTATTTTTAAAAAGTTATGTCTTACACAAGTCTGCCTCTCCTGAAATGAGAAAACATGGATTATTAGATTTATCCCTTTAAACAAAGCCTCAACAAGGTCTTACAATTAAAAATAACAAATCATTATCACCTAACACTTGTTAGATTGGCTTTTATCAAAAGGACAAGAAGTAGCAAGTATGTGGAGAAAAGGGAACCCTGGTACACTGTTGGTGGGAATGCAAATTGGTGCAGCCACTATAAAAACAGTATGGAGGGTCCTCAAAACCTTTAAAATAGAACTACCTTATTTGTGATCCTGCAGTCCCACTTCTGAGTATTTATCCAAAGGAAACAGAATCGTCTATCGCCACTGCTACGTTCATGGCAAAATTATTCACTGTAGCCAAGATACGGAAATAACCTGTGTCTGTCAACAGACAAATGGCTAAAGAAGATGGGGTAAAAGGAAAATGCTGCTATTTGCAACAATATAAATGGGCCTTGAGGGCATTGTCTCAAGTGAAATAAGCAGACAGAGAAAACAAATACTATATGATCTCTATTATATATGGGATCTAAACATAAATAAATAAGTAAACTTATAGGAACAGAGTAGAATGGTAGTTACTGGAGCAAACAGTGGAGGAAATGGGACATGCAGGTCAAAGGTCACAAACCTTTAGTTATAAGATGAATACATTTTGGGGACCTAATGTACAGCATGGTGGCTGTAGTTAATAATATTGTATTATGTACTTGAAATTTGCTAAGATAAATGATATTAAGCATTCCTACCACAAAATGAAAATAAAATGTTAACTATGTGAGGTATTTGATGTGTTAAATGATGTGTTAATTAAATGATGGTAATCATTTCACAAAGTATACATGTATCAAATCATCACATTGTACACTTTAAATATAAATGATTTTATTTGTCAATTATACTTCAATAAAGCTGAAGAAAACTAACTAATAATTTTTTAAGGAAACATTAATTTCTGAATACCTGAAAGTTTCTTTTATAACACCTCATGCTTTTCAACAATTTGGGGGATTTACATTACCAAACGGACTGAATATTAGGCAGTTATCAAATACTTCATCATCTAAGTTTTTAATTTCCAAATTTTATCTATACTCATATAAAAAAATTAAAAAGTTACTCTAAAATATTAAGTGTGTTTTTCAATTCACTTTATACTACTAAATTTTTTTAATCCATCAAGTGTAGCAGTGAAATATAATCCAGATCTATGTAATAGTGGGAAATAAGTGTTTGAGGAGTTGGCGTAGAGCTACATGTTTCATGTAGAACCAATAATTTGTTTAGATCACAGTTCAAGCAGAATCCTCTTCATCTGGAAACCAAACAAAATGCAAAAGCAAGCAAGCAAGCAAGCAGACAAACACACACACACACACACACACACACACACACACACACACACACACACACAAAAGGCCAAGAAAACTGCGGATACTCCTATTTAATGATTTGGTGAGGTCTTTTAAACCAACATATTTGGTTCTATCAGAAAAATTGAGGCAGTGACCAACTTAGGTCAACTAATCCTATAAAACATGTGCTTGTTTTCATCATTAAAAATGATCATTAAGGCCAATGAATAGCTCATATGTGCAGCAATATTGCTTCCCTCCATGAAAACCACAAATCCACTCCCATCCATACCCACACCGCCCACTTCCAAACCTGTCCGTCCAATTCTATGCTGTCTCCTGAGCCCAGGACAAACATTGGTAGCTGCCTGCTTCATATTTCCATCTCGGTATTCTCCTTGGAACTCCAAATACAATACATTGTAAAACCAGTTTACTTTTCTCTGTCCTTAGATCTGTCCACCGTTTTCTTCCCTATGATTGGAAATAACTGCACCATAATAAACCTAGTGGAAAACTTCAAACTTATATTTAAATTCTACACCACTGATGCTGGAAACCTTGGATATGCATCAATGGTCAAGCTTTTTCAAATGAGACCTCTCCATTGCCCACTTTCTATTCCTCGTGTCACCATCCTACATTACACATGTATTATGTCACCTAATTCACAGAAACCTCTGTTGGCTTCTTCTCTGGGAACAGGAATGGGCTGGAGTCCCCCTCCTGTTCAAATCTATTGATTACGCCACTGCCGAATGACTCTTCCTAAACACAGCTCTGAAGCAACATACTGAATGAAAACCACAGTCAGGCCCTTCATGACACAGGCCCATCCAGCATCCTATCCCTTTGACTTTACATCCCTGTCAAGCACGTATAGTCCAGTCAACATGGACTGATCACCATTTAACCATTATCTCCCATATTCACCTCCTATGAGCTTTCACTGGAGAGATTCCATGGGCTTACAATTCCTCTTTTTAACATTCCAACCTCTTTAAATCCTATCTGTGTTCAAGAACTACCTCTTGGACTACTCAGCAGTGCTTAGTAGAGTTGTTCTCCATGCAACTCACATGCAACATATATTAAATTATGCATCACAATCCTGAAGATGCAACAATAAAACCTCTCTTCGCTCTAGGCCCTATGCGGGGAGGTGGTGCAATGTTTGATTGTGGGAAATAATCAGAGAAGCAAACCATTTGAGTAATGAAGTAAAGTCTCCCAGGTAGAAATCTAATCAGAAGTTACTCTTCTTTTCTCCTAACATCAGGGAGACTGAAAAAAAATTCCTCCCATTGCAGCTGCGGTAAACTTTACTTTTTTTCCTGGAGGCATTGATATGCATTTTTGAAGAGCACATAAAGAACTATCTCTCCAGCATCATGCAATTATGTGTAGTAACAAGTAGACATAAAAATAGTGCAGTGGAAGTTGATGTGTCCAAGAGAGTGAACATTAACCAATTGCATACAAATAAACTAAAAAATTCTTTTCAATTAGTGTAGCACTATGTTCTACAAGAAAGAGGCCAGCACAACATTTAAAAAAGCCAGATTCAGGGGGAGATATAGCAAGAAACTAACAGAGGATGCAGAATCAGGACCAGGATATTATTCTAGCAACTCCTGTGAAGATTTTACTCATAACCTAGTGACAAGGGACTGGTAGCCCAGACTCACATTATAGAAATGAACATGTATCATTTCCAATTACTCTACACAAGCATAGAAAGAGCTACAGACGTATCTATAAATTCCTTAACTTTAGGTCTCAAACTCTAAAGTAGAATCACACCTTTGCTTATTTCCCTCAAAATTTGGCAAACTATAAAATTTCTTATTTAACAATCCAACATTTTTATACTGAAGATTTGTGAAATTCTAAAGTAAAGCAAGTTTTACAATGGTTTTTATTTGATTTTTACTATACTGAGCACTGGGTGTTTTAAGATGGAGATGAAAGCACATTTACAACTGTCTTAAATGATAGTAGCAGCAAAATTTTTTAAATGAATTCTGGGTTCCTGATCTTGTATAATTAATTGCAACTTAACTCTATAGATAATCATGATACCAGAGAACCAGGTGCAATTTTTAATTTGGTTTTCTGTAAGGCATGTTCTTTTTTATTCCTGTTTTCTGCCTCAGAAATGACATTAACTTGATAAGATAAAGCTACAGTTGATAAAAGAAGGCACAAGCAGGCGTGACAGTTATATCCTCCGTGTCTTCAACTTGGAAAGTTTCCAGTATTTCTATAGGATTACCACAGGGCATTCCAGGCCCTGGTACTTAAACACTCAGATAGTCAACAGCTGTCAGGCTGCCAACAAACTGTCTTTTTGGTAGCAGCTGTGTCTGCTGTCACAGCGTCTTTCACACAATTGTAGTAAACCAATGGCAAGCAATTTTTGTTGTTGTTTTCTTTTGTTTTTCCTTGGCTTGGGTTATTAACAGATCACTACAGGGGACACATGAATGGGAGAGAGTGCTTCTTTATTAGACAATTGAGGGAAGCAGGGAGAGAGAAACCTTAAAATGTATATTTTATTAACTACATAGAAAATTATAACTGATACCTACTTGAGGGTGGTTTCATTCCTAATTCTGTGGTTTAGTTTTCACTACATGCTCACAGGTAGAAATGACATATGGATAGTCAAATACCTAAATTACGTGTCACGTGTAAGCTGCTATCTTTCTGACCATAACCAAGTTATACTCCAAGTCCACTGTCTGCCTTCTCTGCATTTGGAGCAGGAGTCCATCTCCTTCACAGCATGGGCAGCTCCTGGCATTTGAGGAAAGTCAATAGGCTTTAAGAGATCCCCGAGGTGCCACAATACAAATGAAACCGAAGGTAAGTGACTTATTTTCTCCATGGTATTCATTCATAGTTTACCCTCCTATTTCTCATTCTCCTTTATCTTGCTCCATTTATCCTTTTCTATCCCAAACGGAAAATGGAGTAGCACTGGATCAATGAAGCAGGTTGTAGAAGTGCAGGTTAGAATAACTCGTACTAAGAGACCTCTAAGGTGCTCCATTTTTAAGGTCTCAAAATAGTCGTGACACTCAAATTCATACTGTGGCAACTAACTATAAATACATATGGAAAAGGCAGAAGGAAACATTCTTGAGTGGCTCCCAAACTACCTTCAGGATCCCCTACAAAACACAGGCACACACAGTTATTCCTTGGTCCTTCCTACCCCCTTCTTCACTCTACTTCCTCCCAGTTCCAGATTCTTTTTTATTACACTTACCTCCCAACTTCCCAACCCTATCTAGGACAAACTCAGTTAAAACTACCTATACTTTGGTATTAACTCGCTCTCCTGGTGGTCACTAATCCAACGTTAGACACTGAGATTGATTCCAGCTGACACTGGAATCATGATTCCAGTGTCATATATATATATATATGATTGTATATAAAACAATCCATGTTAATGTCATTCAGAGGAACCATCAATGGCTTGGCTTGGATGGTACAGACAGAAAGGATCCATGGACCAGACTATCTGAGCAAGACTGAATGTGTATGAAACCTCTAGCAATCAGAACATCTTATTATGCTGCTTGAAATCAGGGTTAAAATCAAAGCCTTTCTTGCCTCACATGGGAGCAAGTGCCTACACAGGTGGCAGATGAGACACTGTCACTGCGTTATGGTGGGCAAATGCCAGGAGAGATTATTCTGGTGGAAATAATCAGCCCAGGAATACCCAAGGGTGCTTATGACATTTCTAAATTAAATATTCACACAGAGGTTAGACTTCAGCAGAAAAGAAAAACCAGGTAAATCATACCACAGGGAACAGTCAGAACAAAACTTAAAGCAAACTATTTTCTAACATCTGCAGTCAAGTGCTCTGCTGGAAAACGTGAAAGATGGATTCCCTCTGGTAGCAAATGAGAAATTCAGGGGATGTATTTACATTCTGTATATATTCATTGGAACATATGGCTCAATGAATTATTCTACATGATAAATCTCCACCGAGGCAGCCTGCTACCCACTCAGGCCCTGAACCTTCCGACAGTGGCAAA
This sequence comes from Hipposideros armiger, assembly GCF_001890085.2. Classification (NCBI taxonomy): domain Eukaryota; kingdom Metazoa; phylum Chordata; class Mammalia; order Chiroptera; family Hipposideridae; genus Hipposideros; species Hipposideros armiger. Next base: position 1,831,570 of record NW_017731351.1, read on the forward strand.
ATCTCCTGCCAAGTGGTGTCATTCCAAAGAACAGAGGGTAAGAGAAAATAAATTGCATGCAGGATTGGCTATTCGAGAGTGTTCCTGTGATCTATATAAAACAAGAGGAGGTGATTCTGTCTGACTTCATCTGAGAGGTTTTTTGATTTTTGTTTCTTTTTGGCAGGGGGGGAGGGGGGTGCCATGTCTATTTTTTTCCCTGCACAGCAATTACAGGGAAAGCTGGTAGTAGTGGTTTCCAGACAGATCCTAATCTGCTTCCATCACCCTGGATCTGGAGCATTTTGGACCTCTTCCAGCACGCTCCTGGCTCTGTCCCAATCACCCTGAGCTGTGGTAATGGACAAGAGATGCTAGTAGACGTGGGAGACACGCTCTCTCAGCGAGGAGCTCCTTTGTGCATGGCTTTCTAAACCTGACTGAGAAGACCACACTCTCTCCCGAATCCCAGCGGAGCAAGGGATTTGCAGAAACAATGTGGGCTGTGAGAAAGGGACAATTTTCACGGGACTACAGGAGCATCAGGTGTGCTCAGTATCCAAGGCCAAATTTTAGATAACTAATGTCTTAATAGTTTCAGCATCTATAAGGTGTTCGTATACACTCCTCATGAAAATGGGAGAAGGAATAATGTCACTCTTCCTGTGTCATGGCTCAGAGTTCGATGGCCGCGCACCCATCCTAGGTGTCACTTCAGGCCATTTCTATGAAATATTGCGTATACATAGTGGACACTTGCATATGAAGGAATTAAAGAGCTACACGTGTTTCAGTGCTTGAAAAAGCTCTTTCTAGATTTATGGGTTTCCCATAGAGTTGCTTCCCATATAAGACAGTTGTGGAAAAATTGGAAAACTATACATTTACATTTAATTATTAACTACTGAATGTCGTTAAAAGGGAGAGAGGTCAAAAACTCTACCTTTAATGTAAACAACAACAGTAAAATGGAGTAGCAAGTTAGCATATCTATTGCTTATATTTGAAAATTGTGTTCTTTCCTATTAGGAAGCAGTAATATAAATGAAAAAAGATGTAATTTTTGAGAATCATGCTATCTTTCAAGAAGTGGCAAATTTATGTGCTTTGAAAATTTTTTTAAAGGTTAGATTCCCCAAAAATCTAAATTCTGCCCTGGTAATGTGGCTAGAAAAGTCTGAAAATGAGGCCTGTAATAATGTGGTAGTGACCAATTCAAAACTATAAACTAAAAAATAAAGTATTTTTTATAAAGTATGCCATCCTCTAATCCAGCAGTTCTCAACCTGTGGGTCGCAACCCCTTTGGGGGTCGAATGACCCTTTCACAGGGGTCGCCTAAGACCATCGGAAAACAAAAAGATATTTACATTATGATTCATAACAGTAGCAAAATTACAGTTATAGAGCAGCAACGAAAATAATTTTATGGTTGGGGGTCACCACAACATGAGGAACTGTATTAAGGGATTGCGGCATTAGGAAGGTTGAGAACTGCTGCTAAACTATTCTCTCCTAACTAATACTATCAGGGATCAGAATTAGCCAGATATTTATCATCTCTCTATTCCAGCATCACCCTGCATGTGCTAGCTCAGCAGAGGGACTGGCTTTGGCTGAGTATAGATTTGATGACCTGAACTATTGGGTTGTTGGAAAACTCATGACGTATTTTTTCTATGTTTTTCATTGCAAAAATGCATCATGACTTTTCCAACAGCCCAAAAGTATTTACAAAGAATATCCATTCCTAAAGTTTAGATTTATGGCTCAACTACAATGAGCTGTTTTAAAAACATCATCCTGAAAATAGGAGGTGTGATAAAAAACTAAGGTGAATGTTTAAATTTTTTAAAAAATTATTACACTAAAAGACATATTGTCATTAATCCCCCTCCCTTGCTTCAAACACACTTATCCCATCATTCTTGCCACTTTCTGAAGCAGTTCTGGAAGTCCTCTTTTATCAGTGTCTTTAGTTGCATTGTCATTTAGCTGTTTTGCATTTGGCTTTCAAATTTGTCCAGCACCATTTATTGCAGAAGTTTTATTTTCACTACTGTACATTTTTTACTCCTTTGTCACAAATTATTTGCCCATTATTATATACTTGGGCTTATTTCTGGCCTCTCAATTCTATACAATTGGTCTGCGTGTCTGTTTTTCTGCCAATAGCATGCTGTTCTGATTATTGTTGCTTTGTAGCATAATTTGAAATCAGGAAGTGTGATATATCTGGCTTTGTTCCTTTTTCTTAGGATTGCTTTGGCAATTTGGGGTCTTTTGTGATTCCATACAAATTTGATGGTTTTTGTTGTTGTTGTTCTATTTCTGTAAAAAAAAAAGTCATTGGAATTTTTATGAGGCTTGTATTAAAATTGCATATTGCTTTGGGTATTATGGTCATTTCAACTATGTTGATTCTTCCAATACATCAACACAGAATATCTTTCCATTTCTTTGTCTTCTTAAATTTTTTAAATAATGTCTTGTGGTTTTCACTGTATAATTCCTTTACATCTTTTTTAAAGTTTATTCTTGGATGTTATATTAATTTTTGTTGCTTTTCCAATTGCAAAAGGAATTGTGTTTTGTTTTGTTTTATTTCTTTTTCTGAAATTTCATTGTTAGTGTATAGGAACACAATAGATTTTTTGTACATTGATTTTGTATCCTGCAAATTTACTGCATTTGTTTATCATTTCTAATAGTTTTTTGGTGGAGTCTTGAGGGTTACCTATGTAAAGAATCATGATGTCTACATAAAGTGACAATTGTACTTCTTCATTCCCAATCTGGATGCCTTTTATTTCCTTCTCGTGCCTGATCGCTCTGGCTAGGACTTCCCTCCAAACCCAGAACACTGCCTTTTGTCCTGGACTCCACATTTTCAGGAGATATTGACATCCTGGCATTATACAGAGGATATCAACAAAAATTAATAAAGGTTCTATAAATTATATCATCTGATGAATATTAGTATTAGCAAAGACTAGAAATATGCTAGCATAGCAGGACCTTAAAGCCTGCATTCAAATATTTGAAAGATTTCAAAAGAAAGATTAGAATAAGATACACAGTGCTCCAAAGGTCAGAGCTGAGACTAAAACTACATGTAATAGAAAGACAAATTTCATACCAGGACAATTTCCAAGTAAATAAAACTGTGATGGTCTTGCAGGAAGGGACACGCCTCATCCCTGGGATGTCCCACCTGTGGACTAGCACTCACTCAAGGACCCGGGAGAAGCCACACTGCACAGCTTCTAAGGTCCCTTCTGCCCCTGAGCCCATTGGATCATCAGCGTTTCACTTTCCAGAGATCGTTTGCAGTGCAATTATTCCCAATATTTGACTACAGCAATCCAGGTTTCTGTTTTTGTAATTACTTAATTTCTTTTGTTTAGTTCCCATTGACATTCAGTATGATTTTATATTAGTTTCAGGTGTACAGCCTAGTGGTTAGGCATTTATTATGCAGTCAACTCCTGATTAGTCTAGTACCCACCGGGCACGATATGTATTGGTTGCAACATGATTAGTCAGGTTTATTTTAAATTAGTTCCTTTCTGTAATAATCCAAAGCAAAGGTGTATCTTTAGAATTGAGAGACCTTTCATAGAATTACCAATGGGTTTTCGAAAACACTAGTCCATCATTGCAGACACCTCAAAGAAGGGAGCAGTTCATCATTCGTCAACTGTGACCTCTGAACTAGTTTCTTTACTTGGAGAAAAACTGAAGTTCCACCCCATCACACTTAATACTTGCTTGACTTCACAACTGTAATATGCCCCTCTAGAGAGAGGTTCAGTGTCAGTGTCATGAGCATCGATCCATCGTATCTAAGCTGCTCTCCGCACAATTACACAGTCCCTCTCTCCCCTTAAGTTTCACGGCCCTGAGCATGCCCAGGGCTCACTACAGGCACACTCATCCTGATCAATGCAACACTAGCACACAGGCTGTGTTCACAGGACCAAAGGCAGTCCGAGTCCCAGGGCACTTCCAATCAGACAGAATTTCAGCTTTATTAGGGAACTGTCAAATTTGCCTTGGTGTCTCTTAAAATTTTAAACGGGGAGAAAATATAAATGCAGAAAAGCCATGATAAGTTAACTTAGCAATGTTTGTAATAAACATGAGCACAGGCACATACATTATGGAAATCGGATGGAGAGCCCAGAGAGCAATAACAGAGCAAGAAATGTGAGCATGGTGAGGTCATAAAAATCCTAAGTGTTATACATCAGGAAGAGATGTTTTTCTCTTTTAAACAGCCTGGTCAAGATTCCTGCTCAACATATTTGAGGAGCCACCCACCTCGCTATTTACCACAATGCACTATTCATTTAAAGGGGTCAACGATGCAAAAAAAAGTTTGAAACCCAGGAGATTGTATGGACAATGGAAAGTAGAGAAAAGGGGTATTACGCATGGAGGGCGATACCCATATATACCTACTGTCTCTATTCAAATCCATTGCCTTAATTTCTCTATCTTATTTCTTGTCTCTGTATACAAAGCCTACATCCATAAGCTTCTTTTTGTGAGATTCAGGTTGGGGCGGGGAGTATTGCTTTCAAAGCTGGTGGAAAATTCTTTAGGTAAAGAAATGTCATTTAGCAAATAACAGCCTTTAAAGTCTATTTCACATATGAACAGAAAGGTTCCTTAGCATGACCAAAATAGACTGTGAATGAAACAAGGAAAACTCTGCAAAAGAAAGAAGGGAAAATTTTTACCAGCCACCCTATAAGCAGAGGATATAGCAGCCCTAAGAACAAGGAAAAGCGGAAAGGATATGAGGAGTGGAGAGAAGGTCTAGCAAAGGCCCAGTGGGATCTGAGGAAGAGAAACTGCCGTTGGGAAGTTTCTGGAGCTGGTTGGGCCACATTTAAGGGTAGAGATGGTTAATGATCAGAACAAAGCGTCTCTCTGTTGTGCTCTTATGAAACATGCCGCCTCCTTCCAGAATGACCCTTCATCTTCAGAGCAAGCCCATTCGCACCAATTGTCCTTTGTGAATTTCAAGATGAAAGTTACGGCATGAGAGCTGTAGTGCCCATTTGGATCAATTCAGAACAGACAGATGGAAATGGGAAAGATTCTAAATGAGAAAGATCAATGGAGAACTCATCAGATTCAACAAATTGGAATAAGAAGCGATTAGAAGAAATGGATTCTGTCTGAGATTCTTGGGAAATATTGATTGGTATACCATAGATGAAGCAGACGTGAATAAGGGATTGAATCATTTTATCATTTTATTTCAACTTCACACAACAGAATGACCCAAACAGGCTGGAAAACTTGGAGACTTAGTGGCAGCTGAGTTCTGGATTGAGCACAAAAAAATTGGTTGTTAATGCATGATCTTGGTGACATTAAAGCGGAAGAGCTGATCCCACTGTCTCTTAGGGGGGATTTAAGGAGTGACATGGGGGAGGAGGTGGCACACGGGCAGGCTGAATGCGAGTGGCTCTGGGTTCCTGCAGCCACTTCAACCAAAACAGGTTCAATTTTTCATAATTTGCAAACTGAGATTCTGTTTAATATTTCAAGTTTCATAAGGACCCTTACATAATATATAAGTATAAGTAAATACTTTCAAAGTTTTAACACTATTACTGAAAATATCTAAACATTGGCTACATCAGACTGGAAAGTATTTATAGCTTGTGATATAATTTACAATTCTCCAAAGAGAGGCAACATGGGGGAAGAAAGAAGAAAGGAGAAGGAGCAAAGAAGAGGGCTGGTGGCCAATCATTAAACTCAATCTTTCTTTAATCAGTTTTTAATTTGGTTCCAATTCCACCTTCTGTCCCAATCCCAGAACTTTAATTCTTGAACTTCCCATCTCATGACTAAGTTTTGTGGCAATCTCTCTGGTATCCAAATGAATAAAGTTCTATTGCCCCCCCCATGGTCCTATAAATACAATACAGCATTGTTGCCTAGACTGAATGACTGTTCACCTCTTCTTCCTGGACATACATCTAGATTGTAGATTTTAGTCTCACTTATGATTAGCTGAGACCATGTGACCGAGAGTTGATATCAGAGTATAAGTGGAAATAAATTTCCCCACTTCCAGGCCTGGCCCATTGAAATCATCCATGTTCTGTTCCCTACCACCTGGGGTGTGTTAATACCTAAGGCCACCTTTAAGCTTTAGCCTGAAGACGGCAAAGCCTCTATCAGCCTGAATCTGTGAATGACCATGTAGAGCAAACCAGTTCAACAAACTGGAACTTAAATTTTTGAGCCATTAAAAAATACTTAAGGATTGTTTATTATAGCAGCGGATGTCACCTTAACTAGTACAAATAGGTAAGCTCTCTGAGCTACTCTTTTTTCTTCCTTAACCACTTAGCAAAATTTCAGAAGTATTTCATTAACATTGTCAGTTTTTCTCAGAGATGACAATGAAATTGGTATGTATTTATACCTAACACACAAAATTCTATTCCATTAGAGCCCACAGAGAAGCCCAGAATATTACCAATATCAAAATATATTTTCTGACACGACTCCAGCATAGCACTAATATGGGATTACCTGTTTTCAATATGAGAATTACCTGCTTTCAAAGTTTTCCTGCTATATTTTTTAGGCAATTATTTACCATCTACCTAAGTAGTTTAAAGAAAGCTGAATAATGATAAACTTATCCAATAATGCTTTGGCGCCTTAGCAGCTGTCAAATACTGAGTAATGACAACTGATGGTAAGTCATCTCTCTTATTTTGCTGGTGGGGTTGGAGCAGAGCAAAATCCCATGCTGGATATTTGGAATGGTTCCAAAGTGCTATTTTGGAATTTTTTTGTTGTCACTCTCAATCATTGCAGCATGCTTATTCTTAAACATCTCTTCCATTTGCAATAATTCACACTTATTTAACATGTAGAACCCTTGCACATATTCATATATTCTAATTTATATGCTTTTCTTTTGGCACATTCAAAATAAAATACCTATGAAATGGTAGGCAACCTTTCAAATATTTTTTTGACCATAAAGGAAATCTAACTGAAGAGATCTGGGTAACATAAGATTCTTTTTTTTTTTTTTTTATTCCCTAAAGGACTCAGGAGAGAGAAAAACAGTAAAACTTTAAATACAGCTTGCCCAAAAGAATCTGCTACAATATATTATGTTTACCATGAGTGTAAATTGCAAAATAATGCTTATACATCAGATTGTCTTTGGTGACGTGGTTATTAAAACCCATTTCAATGCCTGAGAAACTTAATTTCAACAGTTTTTCTTTTATCTATTTTTTCCTTTTGAGGTCCCACAAATAGAAAATACAGTAAAACCTTGGATTGTGAGTGGCTTGGTTTGCAAGTGTTCCACAAGGCGAGCAAACATTTCTATTGTAATACATTTTAATGTGGTGAATGAACGATGTCTTGCCATATGAGTAGTTTGTTTCTGGAACAAATCATGCTCACAAACCAAGGCATTGCTGTACATGAAATGGAACAAGATATCAATGGAAAAGACATGGAATGATGAAGAAGGTAGAAATAATTTTGAGCTTTAATTTATACTACCACCTTAATTTATAGCAGCATTTATTTTTTCCTTATAAGAAGAGAGGTAAAAAAGAAGAGACACTGGTCATGAAATTTAACCGCTCCACTCTCTCAGATGCATAGTGATCATCAAGTAACTTGACTGCCTTTTCTCAGGTTAGTGGGAAAAGATATTTTCATTTCTTTTTGTGCAGAAATACAGATAAAATGCCATCCAAATGGCATTGCTTTTATAGGGTAAGCAGGTGATCTCACAATGGTCTCAGTTCAGACTGATTGTTCTATCTCTTTACTAAAGAAATACTCTTAAAAGCAAATTTAGCTCTGAGGAGCCTAGCGATAATGCCTGCCTAATAGAAACAATCCCATAGGGCCTTCAACAGTCCCTGATAACGAAGTGCATAAGGGCCGCAGAAGTGGCCCAATGAGTCTCTTCTGCTGATGGTGACTGAGCTGGTCTCATCATGAAGTGAAAGCTTTTTTAGAGCCGAAGCAATTTCTGCCCCCATCCTTTCTCAGTAGAAACCATAATGAATTGTGTTAGTTGCCAGCATTTATTGAAGATTTCATCTTAGAATGTTGGCCAGATGTCACTATATCAGAATTAAGTGCAGCCTGAGAGCCTTGCTGTAATGTACAGAATTTCTCTACATCGCTATTCTGGAGTTGATCGGGGTCTGCCTCCAAACATCACAGAGAAATAAAAGAAGCTTTAAACAACCATTGATTAAGTGCTTTATGCACATCACGTCTTGCTTCTTCTCTTGTGAGAAATTTAATTACCTCAATCCTATATGCAGTTTCAATGTACAAATGTTAGTCTAATCAGTAAACTAAAAATATATATTTTAAAACTTGCACTGACCTCTGAAGTTTAAAAAAAAATTTTTTAAACATTTAATAGTGCTTGCTATATGCAAACTATGTTAGTAATGCTTTCAGATTATTCTTGGTAAAAATTTAAAAGGTCCAAGAACTATTTATCATCCTAAAAAGTAAGTGAATGATGAAATCCCTGGAACACAGAAAAGCATTTTCATTAAAAAGGTTATATTTAATGGATTCTCTAACCTAATACATTGAAATCATATGATATATCCTACTTTTGCATTATTTCATGTCATCAGACATAATCACTTTCCTTGACTTGATGAATCTTATACAATGACTGTCAAGCTATATTTGGCCAAGCGATCTGTTTATAGGGAACTGATGTGTAGTTTCTCAGCTAAGTGAAAAGTTAAATCCATCTGCTGTCTGTCATCTCACCTTTTTTATGAAAGGCTGCAGGCAGCACGAAGCCTAGAACATATAAAAAAAATATTTCTTTGGCTGCTTCATTTTCATTTATTAGACCAGAGTTTTCAGCATTTTAGATGGAATGTCCTCTCAGCTGTGCTTATAAACACCATTAATTCTCATTTCTAATATCAGTATATGAAAGTTGACTACATATATTCAGATGCAAAGCAGGTCGTTAGCTTTCGACGAGTCCTAATATGAGAAAGTTTGAGTCGGTCCGTAGCATGTGGAATCTTTCAGCCTGATGACTTAGAAGTATGCTTACTACACAGCAGAGGAAAAAGAGCCGAGTCCTCATGTCAGGCACACCCGATATGTTACATCGTGTCATCCTCAGAGGTCACAGTCCAAGTTATCACCAAGAGTACAGTGCAACTCAGAAAGCTTTAAGTACTGAAAGAAATATATTTATCCAAATTGAAACTCCTATTTGTTTTTAAAGCATCATGTTCTATTTCTACCTTACACTGGCCCCCGTGGATTGACTTAAGTCCCTAAAGTGCTTGCAAAGCTTTGCTTTTTTGCATATTCTAATCAATAACAACTGCCTTTTGGGTCAGAGTAAGTAGTATAAAACCTGAAAGATTCCAGAAATGTAAAAGACACCGTGTGTGTGTGTGTGATATTTGCGATGAGGTTGGTAGTTATAAATCTTGCTGGGATCAATATATTCATGCCAGATTATATCTGCACAAGGAATTATAAATTGTCATGGATTCAACCAGTTCATTAATTAATTATCTTATTGATTTTCATTCTATTCTGTGGATCCAAGTAATATTTTTAGGACTATTACACTGGAATATGGGAACTTATGGTTTATTATGTATATACGTATTAGTACCTAGATCCATGGATAGGTGTGTGTTCTAAACTCTGCAAAAAATAAAAATTAAAACCAAAACATTTTAAAGTGTAACATTTAAGAAACATTTAAGGTACAACTTTCTACTTAGGTCTTCCACTCAACATCAACAAACACCCTCAGTACCATTTCTGAGCCTGAAGAGAGGTAAGATTTACAATGACTCTTATAGCTCAGAGTGTATTTAGGGAGGGGGAAATGCCTCTCTGCTGAGAATAAGATACTTTCTGGAACTATGACTTGAGGAAATTGTTATTTGGAGATCTCTACTGGATGTTTCTGCAGAAAAAGAATCGAATACACTGAGGTGCATACTGGTCTTGCCCTGAAATGTGAGTCTAACCCCAAAATATTAAACGCTTGGATCTAATACTATATAAAATACTCTTTCATACAGCAAATGACTCTCCTTTGTAGCGTCCCCTAGGGAATAAAACTCTCTGAAATGAATCTCCCTCCAACCACACACACGAAAAAGCAGTTCGTGTGCTGATGAGTGAACCCACAGAATCGTAGACAGATGCATAAAAAAGAAATACTTTTAACAGTGTCTCAGTCTGAGTTAAAAGCATCCTAGAGCACTACAGCAAACCTGTACAATTTGGGCAATGTTTCACTGCCTCGGGGTGTGTATTTTTTAATAGCAACCAGTGCAGTCTACTTGTCTATTCTGAAAGTTCATTTCCATTCTTTTCCCTTTACTATTTAGAGTATCATACTTCTTGTACTTTCAATTTTGGTATTTTTCTTCGCACCTATAAAGGGTAGCAGGTGGTCTCTTTTGGAGCCTGAATTCTTCTATTCACATGCCAAGTAAATGCAGAGAGCTGTCTCCCCTCCTTTTTTTTTTTTTTATTGGGGAACTGAAGGAGGGGAACAGTGAACCATGTTGGGGAATTGGGGGAAGGGGAACAGACATGTTGCTGTCCTTTTTTGTTCTTCAGTCTAGTAGTGGAAGACGTGGCTTCACTGGCCCATGTTGGTATTATCATTGCACTACTCTTCCTGGGTGAGGCAGATAGGTCGCCAGCCTCTGGACGGCTGCTCATGGCGGCTGCTGGCCGCTCACGCTGGCTGCTGGCAACACACGGTAGCCCATGGCAACCCACTGCCACAGGGGCTGCAGCCTATGCCATCGCCAGTGACTCAGGGCAGCCCAGCTCCAGGTCGAGCTGTTGATCACCATCTTAGCTGTAGAAGGCACAGCGTCACTGGCCCTCATGTGGGATCTGAACCGGGGCCCTGCTGCTCAGAGCTGGCGTCCCAAGCCAGCTCTTAACCAACGCACCACTTGGCTGGCCCTGTCTCCCCTCCTTTTAAGGGTCCTGCTTTCAGGGGTGGGAGATCATGCCATGTCTCTTCTGGTTTGGCCCGTAGTGACTCCACTGAACCTACCTTTGAGACTGGATCCAAAAATAAAGAGTCTGTTCATGGGGAGATTTTCAAGAGAGCCAGCTCATCACCCATAAGCTATTAGCAATTCAGGAGACCTTCATTTAGCTTAGGACTCTACATGGAAAGCAAAGCACAAAATTGAGCATATCTGTTTAAGGTTTTCATATTATTGTGTATATTAAGACTGGAGACCAGAGATTAAATATTTCTGGTAGAGAGCCATTTAAAACAAAAAACCAAAAAACTGTGAGGTTATTGCACTGTAACTGTGCTGTTAACCTAATTTTGATCTACTTGTATAAGGAAAAAAAAATCCCCTTTCTAACCTACTTGACTCTTACAAATTGTATTTTAGCGTATCTTTGCAAAATATCTGAACTGAAGAAATAAATTTCTATGATGATTTTTTAAATTATTTATGTAATGGGCAATATCATGATGGAATCTGTGCTGCAAAACTGGCTACATTATATTTTAAATTTCAAATTCAAAGATTGTAGGTTACTCCATTTCTCCTTGGTGATGACTAAATTCCACCTCTTATTGGCTTAGCTACATTTTACAAAGTTTCACATTTGCAGTATTTTCTCAGCTTAAAAATAGTCCATATTGTTTAATTTCTGATCACCCACAGACTATTTGGTTTAATGAATTATAAATTTTATGAGTTTATATGAAAAACACTTATGCTTCATTTATCAGTTAAATTCATAAGAAATGGCACAAGCAAGGTCACTGCTAGCCCACAAAACAATGCTGTACAAATCAGGAAAAATGCCCCTGTTAAGAAAATACATCTCCTCCTGGGCGGGATAGCAGAGGGCATCTTCACATAGATTCAAAAGGGTGCTTTCCTTGGGTGGAGGTGGCCTTGAGCTCAGCAAGCAGAAGGTGGACAGTGTGTCACTTACCAGCTCAGTCAGGTGGCCCAGCTGTACGCATTGGCCAGTGATGCTATAACATGAGGGGGTTGCTTTTACAGAGAAAAACCTGAACTTCGCTCAGAGGCCATATTGCTAACAAGAATCAGCTACTCTGAAAAGCTCTGCCCTTAGTGATGTGAAAGACCAAGTTATAAAGGTGTATAAATCAGTACAAGTGCATGTGTAAATATATGTATGTACATGTACATGCATGTATACAGGAGTCCCTCTTTATCCTCAGTTCACGGTCTGAGATTTCAGTTACCCAGGGTCAACCTCAGTCTAAAAATAAAAATGGAAAATTCTAGAGATACACAATTCATAAGTGTGAAACTGCGTGCTGTTCTGAGTAGGGCAATGAAATCCCACGCTGCCCCAGTCTGCCCTACCCGGGACATACCGTGTATCCTCCCTTTATCCAGAATATCATCACGGAACGTGCTACCCGCCCGTTCCTCACTTAGTAGTCATCTGGGTTATCAGCCATTTGGTGAGATATCACAGGGTTTGTGGCCAAGTCACCCTTATTTTACTTAATAAGGACCCCAAAGTGAGAGCAGTGGTGCTGGCAATTTGGGTATGCCAGAGACAAGCCATATTAAGTGCTTCCTTTAAATGAAAAGATGACTATACGGTGCAATGGATGTTTTGAGAGAGACAGAGAGCACATTCACATGACATTTATTACGATATATTGTTATAATTGTTCTATTTTACTATTACTTCTTGTTCATCTCTTACTGTGCCTAATTTATAAATTAAACTCCATCATAGGTATGTACGTACAGGAAAAAACCTAGTCTAGACGGAGTTCTATACTATCTGTGGTTTAAGGCATCCATTGGGCGTCTTGGAACATATCCCCCAGAGATAAGGGGGTTCCTACTATAGATATAGATATAAATATAGATATACATATAGATATGCACATAGATATAGATATAATGGGGACAGTCATTCACAGCAGTCATGGAGAAGACCAGAGATGCATGTTGCATTGAGAATCAATATATATGTAAATGAAAACACAAACACACACACACACACACACACACACACACACACACACACCTGGAAACTCATCACTACTTCTAGAAAAAAGCCTCAAATCATACTTTCTGGTTTATATCCCATCTATGACATTATGTTTATATACAAGGCATGTTTTCCTTGGGGATTTGGTAAAGAAATGTCTTTCTTGGTTCTCAAGATTGAAGAGTCAGTTAATGACAGAGGCATTTGTGACACTGGTAGTGATATAGAATTTCGGTATTATGCAGTCATGTGGAGTGGCATGTGGAAAAGACATTTGTTCCCTGTGATCAATAGCTTTTCTAGTCAATGTAATATTTCTTTTTGTTTAGAAATATTATGTTGAATAGAAAAGCTATTGATTACAGGCAGAAAATATACTTACCAATTACTGCCTTAAAGAAGAAGAATACAAAGTGCTCTCCAGCTGAAGTAGTTACAGCTGGTGGCATACAATAAACTGTCACACCGGTGTATCAGAGAGGTTCCAGATTCTTCTTAAACAAATGCTTGCATTTTTTAGCTTAAAATTCATGGTAGAGTTTCCTCAAAATTAAACAGGAAAGTGAGTCGGGAATGCCTGCCGAGAGATTGGCGGCCTAAAGCGCCCGCTATGTAATCAACTACGGCAGTTAGTGGCTTTTCACAGCTTCAAATCTGCACTTTTTCTGAGGGTGAATTTCTCAGCCCCTGTACCCTGCCCACATCTATAAGAATGCCAGCAACACTGGAAGGCTGCTTTGGTAAACAATAAGTTTCAATATTGCAGTTGATCTAAGCCACCTTTCAGCTTTACATTTGAATGAGCACACGCAAATATGTTCTCCGAGATTAATAGATTCTGTGGTCTATTTACACACCTGCAATCAACCCACCATCCTTGCACTCAGTAATCAGCCTACAGCGAGGGGCCTCACCCCTCACTGCCTTTCCCTTTGGAAGAGAAGAAAGATCCCCTCCCAGCCTCGGTACCCACTGTTCTGATTGCCTTTGCAAGGCCCCAGGGAATTCTTTTCTCAGTTTGCATTCCACTGGAATGTTGCATACTTTGGGCAATGCCACTAACGGCTCCCCCAGAGGGCATGGCATGCTTGAGGAGAGCAAGGCTGCCCAAAGAAAGGCGAGAACGAATAACCCAAAGTTACACTCCCCCACCCTGGGGCCAGCCCATGACTCGTTTCTAACTAACCAGCAGCTCTTGCAGACCCTGTTGTGTGTGTCACCCACCGCATTTCAGCCCCGAGATTCCCCTCATTGTTCATGTTCTCTATGGCATAAACTCACTGCCATAGGCAGCAGCTGGGCTCTGGAAACGTGCAGGGTATGGAGCTGTAGAAACCTAACAGGTAATAATAAACAGGTTTTTTTTTTTGGTTTTTTTTTTTTAGGAAACCATCATTTCACAGAAAATCTTACCCTCATCACCCCGCAGTCTACATTGGGGACAGCATCGCTCTACTCCACCTCATACCTCCTGGGAAGTGAGGAAATCCTCCTCTACCTCCCAGTAGTTGAATATGAATACATCAAATGTGTCCTCACCTGCCGTCTGGCTCCCTGACAGGCTTGGGGTTTCACATCGAGCATGAAGTATGAAAAATTGTAAATATCAAGAGTGTGACAAAGCACTCCTTTAATATTTGCAAGTTTCATTTACTTTAGACAATTGTTTGAGAAATGAAATTAGGACTTCAGCATATGTCTCCTCTGACTCACAGTCAGGTTTATACCTTTCTCGCGAGTGTTTTTCTCTTAAACAATTCCTGTATCACAAGACCATAGAGATTTCTTAAGAACTGTTCTCATCTCAGACCACTAAGTAAAGACACTTTGGATCTTTAAAAGGTTTATATCTGATATATAAAAAAAGAATAAGGAAAAAAAGAAATGAACTATTACATTTAAACTGGAGATATAGACCAGTAAGAGGAAGTCGATTTATCCTGGTGTGGAAAAAAACTAACACACCACAGCAACTAAGCAATATTCATTTTTTATGGCATAGCATACAAAACATACAAACCATTTCGTCTGAGATAGAGATTGGTCAAAGAAAATATTATCCTCACGGTTTTCCTCTACACAAGTAGTCATTTTTAAAGTGATAAGAGTAGATCTGTAAAGCAGTAGAAATATCAGACTATGTCTCTGAAAACTGTTTTTTAAAAAAGTATCTAAAACCTTATCCTGAACCTACTTGAAATACATAAAAGTAAATAGGAACTACTTTGTAAACTTCCTCCCCTTTAGACACTGCAATTTCATTGAATGATGGTTAAATATATATATATATATATATATATATATATATATATATATATACCAAAGCAATTTTTAAAATGCTTCTGTGGCTCTAGTGAGTCTCCACAAGTGGGAATCTTCTTAAATCTCCACAGAGATTAAATTTTGAAATACTCTTATCAACTTTTAAGATCAGAGATGTTATACACACAGGCTCGCTTTGGGGCACTATTCTGAATGTAACTGATTTAAAGGAGGCTCATCAAACTCCAGACTGAGAGCGGCTGTTTCCAGAGTGGTGATTGCATTTCCAGCAATGATTTCTACCCGTTACCTACCCTGCACCACTTATTAAATACAAAACCCATTGCCCTGAAGAATCTATTCACAATCTCTGCAACAGTGGCATCTGCAGAGGGGAGCTTCAGCCACTTGAAACTCATTAAAACATACTTGAGATTGACAATGAGTAGAGAACATCTGTCAGGCTTGGCCAAGATTTCAATCAAGTGTGATGCTGCTGTGTTACTTGAGTACATTGGTTTAATAAATGAGTTGGCTGCTGTCAGCGCAAGGAAAGTTTGGTTTTAATTACTATCCTGTCCTTTTCCCTTTTTTCTGAAATGTTCCCTCACTTAAATGTTCATGTGCTACGTGAAATGTATGAAAATGAAGTTGATGAAAAAAATACACCATTTAGAAAGGGAACAGGAGGTTCATTTTCAGCTGGCTGAATTTAACGAGATGACCCCACTTCTTTAACAAGCTTGCCAGT
The DNA here is from genome assembly GCF_001890085.2 of Hipposideros armiger. Classification (NCBI taxonomy): domain Eukaryota; kingdom Metazoa; phylum Chordata; class Mammalia; order Chiroptera; family Hipposideridae; genus Hipposideros; species Hipposideros armiger. The sequence continues at coordinate 1,847,626 of NW_017731351.1, forward strand.
ATATACCCTTGAAAAGGGAAATAAAATCACACTCATGGCCACTCTAGAAGTGTCTCCAAATGCATGTCGGAAGGACAGTCTCCACTTTGACCTCTGGGTTGAATGGCTGTAATACATGTCCACTTGTCCCCAAAGCAATTCTCAATACCAAAGGACCATCGATCTTCAATGAAATAATACCTTACTTCATGCAACATTTTAAGCATATGTTTATATTTCACATTTCATCTCTTTTTGCAGATGATTAAACAGAGACTCGGAGAGTTTTATGGGTCCACCTCAGTGACTGAATTCCTAAGCACCTGAGTCACGATTCCAACTCTACGCCTGGAGCTTTTCATTATTGTTGAATGTGCTACCTTCGCCTTTTAGAAATGTATGATGGGGGGCTCTGATTTAAGGCTAAGACATGGGCTCTTACCCTTATTATTTCCAGGGGAAGGAAAGTAATAATGACTCCTGCTGACAGAATAGTATGATCTGCTTAAAGGTGGAAGGATGAGAAATCGAGGTACAGGCTAGGCAAGTTCAGCAGGGTTTCAAAGAAATGATGACAGTTCAGTGAGCACAAAGCTGGACTTAGAGCTGCCCTGGGACCTCCATGACCAGACCTGGAAAATCTGTGCTCACCAGCTAGTGGGACTGAGCCTGCACGAGCCTGGGAAAGCTGTGTGCATAGGCCTACTGATGGGGTACAGTCCGTCCAGTGTGGTGATGTTTGCTCAGAAACGGTGCCTAGAAGCTGTGCTATAGTGAAGGGAAGGCTGCCTCTTCACATAGTAAACTTGTTTCTTCCATGGGCAGAGCACTAGCAACTGTACCGAGAAAAAAAACCCCGCCATTTATACATTAATAATAATTTCCTATTCTCTCTTAATTGATCTCTTTGCCCAATAACAGCAATGGAAATTCCATACTGGCTCACACTTACCGGGTGCTGCTCCCAGATTTGATGAGTGTAAAGCCTTTGTTTCTGATCCCTCCACTCATCTAGGGCTTAAACCCATGGAAACTTTCCAGCACTGATGCCATCAGACTGTCAGCCTACAGACCTGGGTACTTGGACCAAGTCTGTATCATACGCGGGATGTTGTTATAAAGACTGTGCCCTACAGAAGGTCAAGGCAGCTGCAAAATTAACGTCACCACGGCTGAGATGAGCCACAGAGCTGCGATCACTGTAGTGCTAGTAAAAATAGGTCAGAGCACAAAAATGTGTGAATCTTCCCTCTCTGAACTCTCTTCGCTTTTTATTTTTATCTCTCATATGGCACTTATCACTTTCCACCTTGTATTATAATTATTGGTATGCAGGTTTGGTCTCTATTACACTATTATAAGATCTCAAAATTATTTTTCTTTCCCACAATGTGTTTTGCACATAGTAGGCACTCATTGTCAAATGTTTGACAGACTCTAAAAATAACGATGCAAGGGAAACATTCATGTTTAAAAGCTATTTCATTTTTTTCTTAAGTGTTTGGCTATTACACTGAAGCTTCCTTAGAACATTTGGCCTCTGCTGTTCTAAGCACACACACATGCACATGCACACACACATGCACACACATGCATACACTAGTACATGTACACACATGCAGATGCATATGCAGGGGCACACTCAGTGCTCCGGCCACACTGAATTCCTTTCATGCTTCCCTGCTGTTCTATCCCCACAGTATTCCATGTTCCACACACACAAGCATACACACAGCACACACATGCACACCCACACACACACCCAAGCACACACATACAAGCACACACATGCAGAAGAAACACACATGCATATGCACACACATACTTGTACACACAACGCACACATGCATAAACACACACGCACATGCTCACACACGCAATGCACACACATGCACACACACGCACATAAATGTACACACTGGCACATGCACACACACACAGAAGCACATGCAGGGGCACACTCAGTGCTCCAGCCACACTGAATTCCTTATGCTTCCCTGCTATCTTTTACCTCCAGGTGTCTTTCGTCTCTCTGAGATTCATTCCTTCCTGCTGCCTAACTTTCTCACTGACTAACTCCTAAACTGATCCCTCTTCAAGTCTCAAGTTAATGATCCTTCCTTCTGGAAGCTTCCCCTCACTCCCTAAAGCCACCCCACTGTGTGGTGTTGCATCCTCTATCATAGCACATAGCACATTTGGTTTCCTCTACACTGGCAAATGGGCAGTTGAGAATGGGTCTGTGAGAGCAGAGCTACAGCTCAGGTCCTTTCTAAGAAGTCAGAGCAGCCAGACCCAGCTCAGCAATGGATCCTGAGGATTCTCGGTGTGTTTCCTCTTTAGGAACTGGTAGGCATTGCAGCTTATGATTCACGGGCTAATACCCCAGCTGACATAACCAATCCAGCCGGAAGTGTTCTACAAACATATGTAATAGAGATTTTACATGCAAGTCATTTCATGAAGGTTTTTCTTCAGTTTAAAATAAATAGAATACCCTAAAATAGTACAGGTCCAATAGCTTAACTGGTAGTCAGTACAAAGGGAAGAAATGTATTATTACTTCTTGGTAATATCCTCTCTTTCTGTGGAATATTGGAGAAGACAGTTACAACTTCTTTCTGAGGTAAGGAAAAGGATGGGGGTTGGAGTTAGCTGCACAGAGGAGGTGACATATTGGTTGAGTTGGGATTAACCAAATGAAGAAGGAGATGACGCTCAGGTGACAGAGGCAAAAGTGTGAGGACAATTCTCAAGACATGAAAGTGTGTGTGGGGCTAGAAAACGGTGGAGTGTTGGCTAAGGCCAGTGTCGGGAGGAAGATGTGGGAGAAGCTGAGAACATGAAAAAGATGGGGTGAGAAAGGTAGGCTGATTTGAGATTACAAATAGCCTTGAACACTAAGCAAAGGGATTTGAGTTTAATCCTGTAAATTGGAATCAGTCATCCCATTTCCAAGCAGGAAGGCACACAACCCAATCTGAGAAACAACTTTGGTGACAAACAAACGAAGGAGAGAAAGGCTGGAGTCAGGGATATTAGGTTGGGGTGCCATTTCTCTGATTTGAGTAACCAGTTTCAATAATTAAAGAGCTGCATATCTGTCAAGTTCAACAAATGTTCATTTAAAACTATTATCTCAATACAATTGAATTCAATAACCTTTAAGGCAGCAGAGATTGAGGCAGTTTTTTTGTTACTTAACTCCACGCAATTCAGGTAAAATTAATGTATAATTTGAGCATAATGACCAAATCCACTAAAGAGTTGATTGCAGGCTTTGTGTCCCCAACCTTAAGAATGGATTACAAAAAAAAAAGAATGGATTACAGTTGCAGCTGAAGGAAAAAGACCAAAAGAATGTCGGGCCTGCCAGGATGCAGGGCAGTTTGTAATTCACAGAAATAAAGGGTTTTCTTTTTTTACTCAAATATATAAAAAGTCATACTTATTAGTCAAAATTGGGATCTAATTGAAATCTACATGTGGCAGTTTAATGTTGTTATTGAGATGAAGTTCCTGGTCAGAGAAGAAATTTCTTACAATGGAAAGGGATACAAGTTACAATGTTTCTTTCAAGTCAGTTACAGTATGTGTAACTTATATTTAACTAAATTAACTTTGTATCAGAGTCTGAAAAGAAATTTTGATGTGATTAAATCCATGGGAAATTTTGTGACGCAGGACAGCTTTTCCTTTTCTACCTGCTACCACTGGCAAGAGCACAGAAGGCCACGCGGCACTGCAACTGAAGCCGAAGAAAAAGATAGAGACTCTGAGCATGACAATACAGAGGAAAATGCCAACAGGAGGTTACTCTCGAGAAAGCAAGGTCCCACCTGCGATTCCAGCATGTTAGCTGGATATGAGAACATTTTTGCTGTATGGGAATGTAATGTGTGGAGCAGTCATCCCTGCCTGCCTTCGTTTTCCGTGAGCCCAAAGCAGATGGTGATGGGCATTTAGACCTTCCTCTAAAACATAAAGAATTGGGAAGGCATAGTATGTATGGACTAGGAAGTCCATGAACCAGTTCTATGAGGTTATTTGCTACTACAGAATTTTCTGTCAATTTTTAAATAAATGTTATTCAATGTCCCTAGTTGTGGATCCATTTGCGTATAATATGCAGTAGTCTTAAACTTTTGATCCTCAATAATTGGAATGTTTCCCAAGGTAACTGGCTCTTAAATCTGTCTTTTGGTCAAAACAGATGAAGGCAGAGAGCCCCCAAACAAAAGTTAATCATTTTCCCCCCATAACATCATTTTATGATGGAAAACCACTCATCCTAAGGACTATTCATTGCTCAGTGGGAGAGATAAAGAAATCTGTCACCATGGTATATCACCCATGTTTCAGATGACCTTGTTATTAATGACAAAATATCAATGCAAACTTATTTCAGTGGATCACAAGTCAGAACAGACTAAAGATGCCACATTGATTTTTTTAAATAAATTAAGCCCATGTGTCATATTTTGCCTTAAGGTTCTCTACCACCTTGGGTCTAAGAATGACGTTCTAGTAAAATCTGCTCTTTATAATCTCTACAGGTATCCAAGCCACCAATCTACATTCTCTCAGGACCAAAGGGTGGCATTTCTGAGGGAGTACCAACTACAACCATAGCCCACTTATGAGACACAGTAGTAGCCAAAACAGGGACCCATGAATAAAATCAAAATTAGTTAATATTTATTGGCTGACTCCTATGAGCCACACATTGCTCTAAGTATTGGGGAATGTGGCAGTATGACTAGAATAAAGTCCCTACATGGAGGCTTCACAATATAAACTCGGGTATGATAGGACGATGGGGAAATGGAAGCATGCTATCTTAGAGCAGTCAGGAATGCCTTTCCTCAGAGGGAACAGTTGGCTAGTGAGGTAAACATTTGGAATAAATATATTCCAAGCAGAGGAAATAGCAAGTACAGAGATGCTGAGAAAGGATTATATTTGATATATTTAAGGAACGGCAGTTGGGCTAACAGAGCCGGGGGGAAATGTTCAAGGCAGTGTAGTGAGACATGAGATTGGAGAGGAAGTTGGGGATATGATGGTGTTTGGTCGTATAAACTGTGGCGAAGACTGGACTTGGCTGTCTGTGTGACAGAAAGCCATCAGGGGACCGTGAGCAGGTAAGTCGTATTGTACGCTCCTTAAATTTATCCATGATAACCCAATCCAGCAGGCTTCCCTACTCATGAACATGAAAATGGCCCGTCCTACTTTCAAGTATCCGAACGGTATCGTTACAGGAGAAAAATGTTATAAATAGGATTTCTTTTTTTCTCTCATCTCCCTTTTTGAAGCCGGGCATGTATTAAAATCAAAGTTAAGGTAGCAGAGCTAGTGAAATAGTAATAGTGAGAAAGTGATGGAGCCGTTGTCTAATTCACACATGGGGTCTGCTAGGAAGTAAGCGATGTGGCCGTGTGAATGCTCTGATATCTTCTAGACCCTCAGTCACTGTGGCCCAAGCTAGTTCCCCATGTCCCCAAGCTCACCCATAGAGGAATCAGATAAATCTGAGTCGTGGACAGTCAGCACCACAGAAGACAGGAAGAAAAGAGAACTGTGGTTAAAGGGATTAAACATGTTCCCAAGCCACTTTGAAAAGCTGCATGGGGAGCGCTGAGCCCTGAGACTGAAGGACTCCTATACTCTAAGCAACTGGGGGAATTATAAAGAGTGGAGAGGGTCATTCTGGAACTCCTACATAGAGCCCACTTTTTTCCACCCTGGTTAACCCTGGGTTAAAGGGCCATTTGTCTGTATTCCTTGTGTTGATTGACCAGCTGGCATAAAGTGTGTAAAAATGTTCCGTCCTGCCCTTCCCTTCCACCATCACAGGCAGGGCACTGAGCTGCTACACAAAACGAAAAGCTCTTGGGGGTGGCTGGTTAGCTCAGGTGGTTAGAGTGCAGTGCTCATAACACCAAGGTTGCCCTCCACAACTAGATGGAAACAACTTGACTTGGAGCTGATGGGTCCTGGAAAAACACAACATATATATATATATATATATATATATATATATATATATATATATATATATATATATATATATATATATGAACTTTTTACTTTTTTTCTTCCCAGATTAAAAAAAAACAAAAAACGTCTAAGTAACCTGAGGAAAAACATTTCCTGGAGACAAGCAGTCTTGTTAAGAAACTGAGTAGGATGGTGAGCCACAGTCGATGGAATGAGGAGGACTCTTTGTTTTAACTACGGAAGCCAGACATCTTGGGAGAGGGTTTGTATCTACAAAGAGTGAGAAATCACTCAATTTAAATATATAAATAGCAAAGAAGACACTTAGTGTAAGTTTAAAGGACCAGACAAAGGGACAAAAAGAAGTCTGTGCTAATGCAGATAATATAAGCCATGCAGACTAGATGAGGGTCATAAGGGAAAGAAATAACTTAATACTAAGAGGAAAATTTTTAGAGAAAAGAATAGCCTGGCTGCACAGAGAATGCAGTTTAGACAAGTTGTAGAAATTACACCGTCAGCAAAGTGATTTTGCCTCTTTCCCAAAGAAGCAATGCATAAAAGGAAATAGAGGACTCTTGCTGAGGTAAATTGTCACCTAGTTCCAGGATCCAGGCCAATAAAATGTAATGAAAATCAGATGTATTTAGAGGCAAAAATATACTGTATTATTTTCTAAAGTGGGCCAGGCCTATACAACGTAAGCTCACTAGAAAGTTCTGAAATTCTGCCCGAACTCTCGAAGGAGCCCAGTGGTGTCCCTCAGAGAATCCCTGCGCCTCTGGGACCCGTGCTCCGGGGAGCGCAGCGGCTCGGCGTGCTCAGGGCACGCTCTCCAGCCATGCGCAACCTTCTGCCGGACTGCTGGGCCTGCAGGCTCCCGACCTCAAAGGCTCCCTGCTCTTCCGCGCCCTGTATAATTGGGACAAGGCCTCTGTGAGGACCTGCAGTGACATTCTTCCTCCCCTGTATTTGAGGCTGGAGCTACTTCTTACCTAGACTTTTAAGAATGCAGCGGAGAGCTTTTCTTCCTCTTTGAGGTTTTGCTGCCACCACGGGTGAGCAGATGACTCTTGCTTGGGAATAGAAAGGGAATGGTTTTGATACCCCAAGACTGGGTAACTTATTGTAAGAAACAAAATAAATCAGAAATGGTATCCTTACATATCATTACCAAAGCATACACATAAAACAATGAAATTAAAAATTAATTACAAATCAGAACTAGGCAAATCAATGTTTGTGCCATGGAGCAAAGATGATAAAACGGCAGTCAGACCACCCTTTCATTAAACCCTGCTTACTTCTGTGTGTGACTCCCGGACCCCATGCACCATGCCACCTCCGCCCGGGCCGGTGATTGAGAACACCCCTGGCTTCTAATAACACTGATGTTCGAATGTCCTCTTTTCAAGTGGAAATCAAGAATTTCTTCCACTCAAGCTTCCTGTGTCTTGATTTGTGACTTTTAGGAAATCACCATCTTTCTGTCTCCTTTTTAACCATATGTAAAACAAAACTCATAAATTTGACTAAAATCAAATTGCTCTGACAAGGATTGATGACAAAAATCCCTGCAGAGCATTTCCCCATATAAATTATTATGCAAATTCTTGAAAGTATAAGTTTATATAACTAAATATGTAGAAAGGAGGTTTGGATTTATCAACTTTCTTTCATTACTTATTTATGGAGCATACATAGAGAAGTTTGATGAATTTAGCATTCTTGTTTCCTAAACATGCTATAAAATGGTGCGATTTGGTGGTAAAACACTATGCATGAAATTTTCCATGTAAATTTTTTTTAAGCTACAGTGGTTACATAGGATTCTGGTGTTTTGTTTTGTTTTGTTTTGTTGCGACTACAGGAGCTTGCTTCTTTTTGAGTTGAATATTTGTTTCAGAATTACATGACCTGTCTGATAGATGAAAGTCATGACTTCAAAACCTCATGTTAACAGTGCATATGGAATGAGTACAGATATAATTATAAATGTAATTTCAATTCTATCCTCTTTACTGGGCTACAGTATCTGAGTAATCTATTCCAAAATCAAAGATCAACCCAAATCCCTTCTACCAACGCTGTGCCTATATTCTAAGTATTTATTTAATGTCACTGTTCTGTAAGGGACCTAGAGACCTTTCACGCTAGGTGGAAGGGAAATGCAAATCTCTTAGTTATTTGCTAAGGTTCCTGAGGACACTGAAAACTCACAGGCATTTGCAACTGTGAATTTCCCAGCAAATACACAATCTTTGTCTTCGGGAGTATTTGCTTAACTGAACAAAGTTTACACAGCCTGAAGAGGATTCACATTAACAATAATATGAAATTAAACTTTGACATTCCTCCAGTTCATTTCTATGGTTGTCTCCTCTTTTCCCACATTGATTTCCCCAACTCAATCAGAGAGAAAGAGAAAGAGAGAGAGAGAGAGAGAGAGAGAGAGAGAGAGAGAGAGAGGCTTTACTGGGTTCACTGAACCCCTCCAGGCATTAATGATTGCATCATATTTATTTCCCTGCCTTCATTTATTCAGGAACATTATTTAGTATCAAAAATGGGCCAGGTGCTGTGTCACATACTAAACAGACAAGATAAATTTAAAATAAAAACAAAAACACTATTTCAACCTTTATGATGTTATATTTTGTGAAAGACTGGGAGAGATAAATAGATAAGCGATGACTTGCAGATAGAATCACACAAATGCTATTCAAGTGTCATGAGAGCTCAAAGACAAGAACTATTATCTCTGGTGGAAAACGTCCAAGAAGAATTCATGGAGGAGATGAAATCTGAGTTGGTTGTGAAGCATCAGTAGACATTTGGTGATCTGAAGAGTGGAACATTCCAAGCAGAAAGAACAGCTTGTATAAAAAAAATATAAATAAATAAAGGTTTAGTATAAAAGTATTTGATGTGCTTGGAGTTAAGAAGTAATACACAAATGAATGGAGTGTTAGGAAATGAAGCTACAAATATTTTTGTGTTATCAAGGTTATAAAGTTGAGACTCAGTGGTATAGATCCAAACTAATTGATGTAAGTACGCCCCTATTGGTTGAGTATTTGGAGTATCTACAGTTTTTCCAAAATGTTAAACTGTGATGAACACCTTACTGCACATCTGTTTGACCACATCTCTAGCTGGCTTTTGAAGATCGGATTACTAGAAATGAAATTAGTGAAGTAAATGGTATACTCCTTTTATATATCTTATAACATTTGTTATATATATTTCTCAAAAGATGCCAATTTACTAGCAGCACATGAGATTAGCAGTTTCACTGTTACCTTTGCCAATACTAAATATCATCATTAAATATATACAGAAGGTGCCAAAAAAAAAAATATATATATATATACATATTTTAAGAAAGGAAAAAACTGTATTAAAATTGTAATACTCAACATATACCTATAACAAAAAATGAATACAAGTCATGTATATCCACTTTTTGGCACCCCCCCACACCAAATATATATATTTGCTGGTTGCATGACGGATGTTGATATTATCATACTAAGAGAAATAAGTCAAACAGAAAAAATTGAAAACCATATGACTTCAGTCATATGTGGGATATAAAACTCATGTTGGAAAGCAACAAACTAACAAGACAAACAAACACACAAAAACTCAAAGACACAGAGAACAATCTAGTGGTTATCAGAGGCTAAGATGAGAACAGTTTGGTAGAAGAGGGAAAGGGGTCAAATATACAGGGATGGAAAGAGAACTGACTCTGGGTGGTAAACACACAATATAATATACAGATGATATATTACAGAATTGCACACCTGAAGCCTATATACTTTTCTAACCAATATCACCCCAATAAATTCAGTAAAAGTTTAAAAAACGAGAGAATGGAATCTTAGACCATTGTGAATATAAGGACAAAAAGTTTTAATTTAATTCTGATGTTAATGAGAAACCCATCAAAGATTTTTTATGAAGCAGACAAAATTTAGATCAGCATTTTAAAAAGATTAATTTTGACAGCAAGAAAAAGGATATGGTGGGACTGGCTTTTCCTGAGACCCCACACAGTTCTGGAAGCAGAGAGGCTGTTCTCTCGTCTGGGCAGCACTGTCCAATAGGACTTTCTGCAATGATGGAAATGTTCCACTAATACGGTCACCACTAACCACACGTCGCTTTTAAGTGCTTCAAAGGCAGCTAGTGCAGCTAAGGAACTGACTTTTAAATTTCATTGAATTTTATTGACTTTAAATGGCCACGTATAGCTAATTACATTCCTATTGGACAGACCAGACCTAAAGGAATAGGTACTCAAGATAGAGAAATCAAGATAGAAAAAAAAAATTGAGAGAGCAAAAATAGATTAAGGGAACAAATTCAGTGACTATTTGCATGTGCAAAGTGAGGGAGAGGGAGAATCCTAAATGGTATTAAGATTTAGAATCAGAGAAAAAGAAATATGGTCATGCCATTTATAGACTGCAATAGAAGGGGAGAAAAAAATACAGAGAGAGCTCAGAGGATATCTCTCTCTCTCCTACTCTCACTCTGTCACCCTTTCTCCTCTTTCAACAGACAGTCCTAAACTTGTCAACACGACATTGGAAATGACAAAAAGATTTAAGCCAACCAGGAACCATGGTCTCGTGCTTTTCCTAGCAAATATTGATCTATATAAAATGTGATAAACTGTTGGAACTTCACCTATATATCTAACCTACAAATATAATCTGGCACTTCCCATTGTCAGAAACTCTGATGAAAAGAAAACTGTCCTGGACACCGTAGAAAACTAACTGAATTCCAAAAGTAAGACAGGGTAAGTATCCTGCCTCCACAACGTAAAGGCAATATCCATTTGTGAGGCATTATTGTGGGTCAAACTGTAACAGTAACTATATTAATAACAACGTAAGTTTACATGTAGTGTAAATGAATGAAATTTAAGGAGGGTTGCAGACCCAGCCAAATTAAAAAAAAATGTTGTATAAATAAAACAAAAGGATGACATCCACCTATTAGTTAAATATATGTTGATGGTGGATCAGCTCTGAAAGAGAGTGAAAGAAAGGAACTGGCTCTTCACCTCCATCTTTGCATAACTAATCTTTTCTCAACTTTAAGGTCTCATCTTAAATTCAGCTCTCCAGAACTGATTCTATATACCTCCTCCCAACAAATATTATTGCCAATTCTGTTGTTTTCATTCACACACCTGCGTATTATTTATTGATTGATTTGTTTACTGTCTGTCTCCATAAATGCTAAGATCTGTGAGAGCCTGTTTTGTGAACTGATGTTTACCAGTCTCTAGGAAGGGACAGTGTCTGTTATACAGGAGTGATTCAGTAAACATTTTTGGATAAATAAGTGAATCTTATTCATTCCGATGAAGAAGTGATCTCCCATTCATTGTGTAAAAGACATTGTGTGTCTTTTACACAACAAGCGGAAGATCCAGCAGGCTAAGAATAAAACTCCACCAAGATCAAAGTGAGACTGCTGAAATTTGCCAAATGAGAACAAGCCTTGTAGATTCCAAAGTCAGATCACCATCCAGTCTCTGCACATCAGTCAACCAGAAGAGCTTCATCTCACCTCTAGCAAAGACCTTGCTGATAAGAGTGATGGTTTAGCTCAACAATAACAGATGTGTTCATGGGACATTTATTTATTCTAGGACCTTCAACCAAGATAAAACAAATCGTAAACTTGCTAGTGATCAACCTGAAAGAACATTAATTGACCAGGAGTACATGGTAAGCATAGATAAAATAGGCCTGATCTGATCTTTTTGAGGCATTTTATTCATACCACTGCTTAAAGTAAAGCTTTTCCTAGTTCGTCAAGACCAGTGTCAATCACATACTGTTGCTATTATGAGAATAAGAGAGAAACAGAGAGAGATTGTGTGTTTGTGTATATATGTCTGAATGGACCCATCTGATCCTCAGAAAATATGAATTTCAAGACCATTATTGTGTCCTAATCCTTTAAAAGCTTCACATTTGCAGCAGTGATGTTTCCCTTTTTGGGTAACAAAGTGAAAAAGAAAAAAAGCAGCTCTCCACATGTGGGGGATGTGCAGGCCGCCCAGCTAGGCCTCGATGTTATTACACACTTCCCTGGGTGCCCACAATCAGGTCATTTTGTTCTGTTGGACATAAACAGTCTCAGAAACATTAGACGAGGTCACTCTGACACCATGATAAAGTGAAACAAAAGCAAGGTCCCTGTACAACCCACAAAACATCCCTTCTCATTAAATGTGTAACTCGTACTTCTTACCAATTACAGCTTTGCCCCCACTCTAGTCTGCCCTCCCTATAAATAAAATTGACTGAGATATACATAGAGTTTCTCTGCTTTCTGTCAGAGAGAGCTCCCACTTCCTTAGAGCCTCCCCAAAAGTACCCAACCAAAACTCAACTCCTATAAAACCTAACTGCCCCTTATTGAAACATCCATAGTTCCTATTCCTATCAAAGAAAAACTGTGCCAGATAGTTAAATGGGCAAAGAAAACTTTATTCAAGGCTATTGCAATAGGGGAGAGATATTCAACTCAACTCCAGTAAAACAAAAAAGTGGGTGAGTTTTTAAGCTCCTGGTAAGTGAATGGGAAAGTACTGGAGGACATTAGTGGGAGGTTGATCAATAGCACTAGACCATTTGTGTTTGCTAATTGGTACTTATCAAAGTTCCCTAACCCTCCCACAGAGACTGGGAGATAAGGAAACTACCTCCCCTGATGGTTCTATTTTGAAGAAATAGGAAGACATTTATGGTTATTAAACTGGCAAGAAACTGGGAGATTTCTATGTAAGAGGTAGAGAAAGAATTTATAACGGCAAGTTTTCTAAAGTAAATGATCTAAGGAAAGGGAAGTCAGGGGCCATAGTCAGGAAGAAGCTTGTGTAAACTTCAGTAGAGTTGAGGGAATGATTAAGGCTGTCTTGGTAAGTCCCCACAGTGTATGTTGCCTCAAGCTGCAATTAGGAATAAACCCAATTGTCCAACTACGGGTGTGCTTCTGGTGGTCTATGGCTGAAGGGCATTGGCCATGGCAAGAAAAAGAGAGATTCAGTAAGTGAAGAAAAATCATAGCTTGTTTTCAATTAGTGATTGACTGAAACCATTCTCTCAAATTGGAAAAAAAAATTGCCCTACTAATATTTGGTACAGCTCCTTAGTTCTTTGATGGATCTGTTTGAAATCCAATGGAATGCATCCTTATGTGCTCAGTGCCTGGATCACATGATACATTATTTGCCAAGAGCATATTTGGGGTGTTGGTTTGTTTGCTTTTTCTTGTCTGGAGCAAGTCCTCAGGTCTTTTTTTTTCTTTCTTCTTTCTCCAATTTATTGAGATATTATTGACATATAAAAAGCTGTAAATATTTGACACATACAACTCGATGAGTTTGGATTAAGTGTACACATATGAAACCATCACCAAATCTATGCCATAAACATCGGTCATTTCCAAAAGTTGCCTCCCCACCTCTTTATCTTGTGCATGTGCTGTAAGAACACTTGACGTTTTGTTTTGAAACCACAAAATCATCAGCTATCCCAAGATATCTTTACAGTGTGACAGTACCTACTGGGGTGTCAATCTCCGGGGGTGACTGCTAAGGATGTGATGAATTCCTAACAATCTGAATCCTAATTCTAATTCTGTCTCATAATTCTAATTTGTTAAAATATCTCATTTTTATCCAGTTTTACCAAGGTCATTAGCACATAAAATTTTAGAAATGGGAGATGAAAAGAAATATTTAGAACTAGGTCAAGCGTCCACAGATGACAGCTTGCAGGCCAAGTGCAGCCCGTGCCAATTTTGTAAATAAAGTTGAAGTGGGACAGAGGCTTTCCACCTCTTTGTACTGTATGTGGTGGCATTTGAGCTACAATGACGGAGTTGAGCAGATATGACAGACCCATCTGGCCTGCAAAGTCTAAAATATTTACTATCTACCCTTTACATGCAAGTTTGCCAATCCCAGATCTAGGTTAAAAAGTAGAAACATAGTTTTCCAGAGACCTATTTAAGTCTTTTTTTTTTAATACAAAATTAAGCATGGTCGCTTTTTCTGTATCAAGTTGCAGGATACAATATCTCTCAACTTCTGATTTCGTACCAGTAATATACACATTAATGCACACAAACTATTTCATCGGACTCCACCCCTCCTTAGGATATTAATTTTCCGGTTATACTGAGTAGTGCTAACAGAAAGATAGAAGCGAGTGGTGCTTCTGTGCTCTAGGTCACCTGTAATGTACTTTTATCAAATACTTTCCCACCTTACTGCCTTCATGTTGGCTTAATAGACAACTCATTCCCATCAAGTTCTCAAAAGCAGTCATGGTTTCGCTCACATCTACCAAAAAACTATGCTAAAAATGTCTATATTTTAAATCCTGGTATGATGTGTTTTATGCGACATTAAAGACAAAATTCTTGCCCTGGATTTGCAGGGTGGATATTCTGATTTGTCACCCAGTAATACGTGAGAGACAAGCAAACGTCACACACAGGTTGTGATCTCAGAGGTGGAAATGTTAGCCAACACCTCTTCACATTGCTTGTTCTCTAATAAGTAGACAAAAGGATTAAGACAGGCTAAGCCTCCAAAAGAAACAACGTAACATTTAATTCAGAAGAAGTAGCTGTGCATTCATGCTCTAGCACTGTTTTCAGGTCTATTAGCACAATTTCAGGACAGTAAGTTTTTCTGAGAATTTCAGGATGGCTGTGGCATCTTGAATTTCTTCCATCCAAAATCAAGGGAAAAACTGAAGATAGCTTTCTATCTTACCCCTAGGAAAGGTGAAACTGTCACAGCCAAGTTCAGCAAGGAGACAAAAGGTGCTGCCCAGGACCACTCTGCTGGAGAGGGGACGTCATGGTGAGAGAAGGGAGGGTAAGGAACAAAGTTAGCTAGCATCTTCCTCTCACTTCTTTCCTTGCATGTTTCTCATGTGATATGATCTCAGAAAGCATTGCAAACAAGAGGATCAAAGAGAAAGGAGTTCCAAACGCTCTTCTCTAGGCATTCAGGGAGAAAAATAACAGGTGCAGTCAAGGCCTTTCCAAGATTCCACCCACGCATGCTGCAAGGGCAGCAAATGCTGGGAGCCGGACAGGCCACTGGCCCCTTGAGATCCATGCTCCGCTCTTCACCAGCATCTCCAGGGTGGCAGGAGGCTGACGATACAGACTTCATCAGGGCAAATGTTGTGGGCTATCATAGGGACGAAGTAGAGGAGTTATTGTCACATGCAAACTCTACATGTGTCTTCAGAGGCTGCACTATGTAAAAGGGGAGGGGTGGTCTTACAGGAAAGAGAAGAGAGATGGAGATCAGATCATTGAGTTGGGTATTTGTTCTCTTGGTTCCTGGCTGGGTTCCCTCAGACTAGCTTTCCGCTTCAACCTGAGGTCCAAGTTCCTCTCAAAACCGCTTTCTACATGACTCCTTCCTTCCAGATGGTAGTACTTGGCTCCATCCTCCTTCCTTCAAGCCTAGGGGCCAGTCAGAGGTCCACTGAACTAATCTCTGAGCAGCATACTAACCCTCAACGTCCCCTACACCCTTCCCATACCTTTACAGAAAGTATGTGTATAAAGTCCTTCTTGAATTGTACTAACTTGAGTGGGCAATCTTGAAGCCAGACTGATACATGGGGTTGGATGTCCTACATGTGTACATTTGCCTAAAGTGTGCCTTTAAGCATTTATTCCTTAAGAAACAAGCAATGTGGCAGCAATGTATGACTTCATAAAGTATAAGACAGAGAAATACATTTCCAAGCTTTATGAACAATTGATAATAATATTCATATTTAGAATGTATCAGACCTTGTTCTCTCTATCCCCTGAATCATTCCAGTGGAAATAACGTAGATGGTTAGGGAAACTGTTAATTCGTTACAGAACCCAGGAAGCTGCTGTGAAGTCCACAGTGAGAAAAAGTTGGTTAATGCCAAGAATTAGACACAGAAAGAACACTGCAACCAGCCATCTTGAAAGAGAAGTAAGAGATAGTAGAAATATTTGGCTTTTCTCTGACGAAAAAAAAGAAGGTTCCAGCTGTCTGACACCCCTCTGATCACCAAGAAGTCAAAGAACAGTCCTAATTCTATAGCAACCGCTAAGAACATGCCAGGCCGAAAATCATAGTCATGCCTATTTTGGAACCTGCACAACAGTAGGCAGATGAAATTGGGAACAAAATGTCAGTCTGAACTAAAATTAGGGGAGTATGATAGCTCAGACAGTACTTGTAATTTGCATTCTCTAAATCAATCTTCATGCAGGATGTCTTCCACGGCACCTCTCAGAACGTTCTAACAATTATTGAAAAGTCATCATTGGCTGCAAATTCATGGACAGAAAATCATGACTTTCTGAGGAAGAGCTTTCCATTTGCTATCAACTAATTGCTAAAGAAAAATACAGATTAGACAGATGATTGATTGATAGGTAGATAGATAGATGATAGATAGATATGGCAGCCTATGAAGCCACAAATAGAGTTTGTATCCAATACCTTTTCATTTCTTCCATATGATAACCTGCAAAATTCTCTCTCCATTATCCCTGCATATCAATATATGTTACACACACACACACACACATACACACACACACACACACACACACACACACATGCCCAACAGATACACATGCACTTTTCTTCTTTAGAGGGTAAAAATGCTTAGTGCCTTCACCTTTTCTTCATATGATATTTTCCTATAATATTTCGCCTCCTGAACTCTGTTCTTTAGACACTTTCTGGTTTATCACTGTCTCTATTAAAGCAGCTAATACCACCACTATTTTTTATTCAGATAGTGTAGCTATTCTGGGAGTGTGTTGAAATGAAAGTGATCTGGATTCTATTATCCTTCATATTAGCTATCTGCCCAGGTTCAATATATCTATTAACTGTCATTCTTTGAATACAGTCATTCAATTAGAGAGAATATCAAATCTAGAAATGAAGAGCCTATTTTCGTTATTTCATTTACGCACCCGGAAATGTCAAAGCCACCTAAACTGGAGGCAGAAGAGAGGTAATGCTACCAACACATGGAAAGTATTCCTGGACCCCAATGGAATGAATACCTGACTGTTAAGTTAAAGCAGGGTGTGTGCCAGGAGGAAAAGACGCCAGCGACGTAGCACCCACCCCAACACACATTTATTTCCCATGCCAGCTATCATGCCGAGACACCTTACCTGAACCTCCCCAACTCCTATACCAGGGACAGTGTGATTTGCTAAGAAATCTGCATATCACTTTTCTTTTTAAAAAAAGGTCTTTATATTTCATATTTTCAATTGATTCCAAAGAGACCCGGGTTATTACAGATGTCAGCATTATAGAAATGCCACATTGAAGAGTGTCAAATATTTTGTGTCTGGTGGTTTGCGTGATATGGGTTACGAATGCTTTCACAAACATTGAATCTTTGTAAAAGCAGGGGCAAAATCCCCGAGAGGTTGCGAGAAAGTTCCTTGAAAGGTCTGCCACTCTGTTGTGATAAAAGCAAACAGAGGGAAGGACGGAGCATGTGACCGGCTAAGATTTCCACTAGCTTCTTGAGAATGAAGGAAGCTAGAATGAATACAATTTTGAATTGCAAGGGGGAAAAGGAAAAAAAAAACTTCATGCAAGAAATAGGGACAACTTTTATAATGTGAAGCCTCCAGGTACAGTTCTCAGCTTTTATCATCTGTGCCTTCAGGTGACAGGAAGGCCAGCAAACACTGTTAAAATATAGGTGCTAATCTGTGAGGTCACCTGCGGTTTAGAATATTACAGGAAGAGTCTGACAGAGGACTTATTATGCTGCATAAAACAGTTACATATGATCTTATTACAAATTATCTTATTATAGATCCTTGGTGAAGTTCTTGGCCACAAATCTAGAAATATGTGTAAACCTTACGCTTTCTGAAAAAAAGATTTAAACATTTTCTAGAAATAAATTTTGTTCTTATACAATACAATTTTGTTGCTGTTGTTAAAGATACAGAATTCAGAGAAAGGGATAATGGGGGTAGAACAATTAGGTCAAGCAATGTAAGTTGGAAAATGTAAAGCTGGGCTACAAATGGTCGAGGCTTCTTGGCACATGCAGCCAAGTAGGAATGCTATAGGTTTATTGGTAGATTCCAGTGTAGCTCAGCAGAACACGAGATTTCCCCCCAAACCATCTCAGGGTTGCACAGACAAGTGGAGTGAGTGTATCCAGTGCTATCCCTGTTTCAACCATAGGTTCCCTGTTGCTGTGAAATGTTTACTTGAAGTCCATATATAATTATATACGAAACCATGATACTGAAAAAGAAATTCTCATGAGCCATAAGTTTAAAAACACTTCAGGTACTGAGGAGAGATATAGTTAGCATGCTGAAATTCATACAGCTGTTAGAGTAGAAGAGCTGGCGTTATTTTCAACAACATCCCTACATTTTGTGCAATCGGGGTTTGCACATGGCTCTTTCCTACAACATTTCTTGGTGCCAAGTGAAGGCGTAATATCAAAGGATGCTTCAGTAACAACTCAAATAAGAGTCAAAATAACACGATCCAAGAATACATTTCTCAGATATTCAGACTTGTATAAAGGATGCAATTTTAAGTGTCTAGATTTCTGGGGAATATGTAACTAGACTGTATATCTTCCAGCAACTATTGAGAAATTATGAGAAATATTGTTTCTCATAATTAAACTTTTAGACCCGTGAGTTCAAGGCAATATTATTTAATAAATAGGTTTTCTAAATTGCTTATAACCAGTTCATACTTGAGTAAAAGGTAGGTTTCACATTCCCTATTCTAGAAATTCCAAATTGAAGTACATGCCTAAATCAATGCCCCCTTCACCCATATGCCCCAACAGTGGATCCTCAGTGGCCCTCCCTAGGCACCCAGGCTTTCGCAGGAAATAGTTACAATTCATCTGCACTGGTTTCTGCTTAGATTGAAATTGACCAGCTAATAAAAATAAAAATCGGGGCCAGCCGAGTGGCGATGGTTAAGAACTGGCTTGGGATGCCAGAGGGCCTCGGTTCAGATCCCACATATGAGGGCCAGTGACACTGTCCTCTACAGCTAAGATGCTGAACAACAGTTCATCCTGGAGCTGGGCTGCTGTGAGTCCACGGCAATGACGTAGGCTGCAGCCCCTGCTGCAGTGGGTTGCCATGGGCTACCGTGTGTAGCCAGCAGCCAGCATGAGTGGCCAGCAGCCGCAGTGAGCGGCCGTCCAGAAGCCGGCGACTGATCTGCCTCACCCGGGAAGAGCGCAATGATGGTGCCAACTTGGGCCAGTGAAGCAACGTCCTCCACAACTAGACTGAAGAACAAAAAAAAAAACGACAGCAACTTGTCTGTTCCCCTTCCCCCAATTCCCCAGCACTGTGCACATCCCCCCAAGTCCCCAATAAAAAAATCTTAAAAAAAAAATAAAATAAAATAAAAATCGCATTAACACATTCTGGGCCATAAAACATACCTTAACAAATTTAAAAGAATAGAAATTTAATAATATCTACTCTCAGACCACAAAGGAATTAAACTAAAAATTAATAACAGAAAGCTACCTGGAAAATCTCAAAAAATGAAGCTTAAACAACACACTTCTAAATACCATATGAGTTAAGAAAGAAATCTCAGGGAAATTTTTGAAATTTTTAAAATCTCTAGGAAACTAGAAAACAAAGAGCAAATGAAATCCAAAGTAAAGTAAGCAGTAGGAAAAAATAAAAGTAGAGCAGAAATCAATTAAACTAAAAACAGTAAATCAAGAGAAAATCAAAGAAACTGAAAGCTGTTTCTTTGAAAATATCAATAAAATTGGCTAATAAAATTAAAAAGAGAGAGAGAGAGGACACACATTGCTAATATCAGAAATGAAAGAGGGGACATCACTACAGATCCCATAAACATTAAAAGGATAATAAAGAAATGCTATGAACAACTCTATATCCATAAGTTTGATAACCTAGGTGAAATGGACCAATCCCTTGAAAGATTCAAACTGCTAAAACTCACAAAAGAAGAAATAGACAACATGAAAAGGCCTAGATACATTAAAGAAATTGAATCAATAATTAATAGCCTTTCAAAACAGGAAGCACTAGACCCAAATGGGTTCACTGGTGAATTCTATCAAACATTTAAGGAAAAATTATACCAATTCTCTACAATCTCTTTAAGAGAATGTAAGCAGAAATAATACTTCCTTACTCATTCTTTGAGGCCAGCACTACCCTAATACCAAAACCAAACAAAGACACTATAAGAAAACTATAAACCAATATCTCCATGAATATACAAGCAAAAATCCTCAACAAAACATGAATCCAAAAAAGTGTCAAAAAATTATTCATCGTAATGAAGTGGGACTTATCCCAGTTATGCAAGGAGTGCTCAATATTCAAAATTCATCAACAGACTAAAAAAGAAAAAAAATTCATATTACCATATCAGAAAAAGAATTTGCCAAAATCCAACACTCATTTATGATAAAATTTTCCAGTAAACTTGGAATAGAGGGGAACTTTTCAGTTTGATAGACTGTCTACAAAAAACCTATAGCTAAGATCATATTTAATGTTAAGAAGCTAGAAAATTTCCCAGTAATATTTGGTTCAAGGCAAGAATGTCCTCTCTCCGCACATCTTTTCAACATCGTACTGGAAGTCCCTGGTAATGTAATAAAGCAAGAAAAAAAATGAATGGTAAACAGGTTAGGGAAGAAAAATCATAAAACTGTTTTTGTTTGCAGATGACTTGATCATCTATTAGAAAGTCTGAAAGAATTGTCAAATTCTCCTTGGACCGATAAGCAATGATTTCAAGCTTGCTGGATGCAAGGTTCATAAACAAAAGTTAATTGCTTTCCTGTATACCAACAATGAACAACCAGAATCTGAAATTAAAAACACAAAACCATTTACATTAGCACCCCCAAAAATGAAATACTTAGGTATAAAGCTAACAGAAAATATACAAAATCTATATGATGAAAACTACTAAACTCTGATTAATGAAATCAATGAGCAACTAAATAAATCAAAAGATATTTCATGCACATGAATAGTAACACTCAATATTGTCAAGATGTCAATTCTACCCAACTTGATCTACAGATCCAATAGATTGTCAGAAAGTATTGACAAACTGATTCTGAAGTTGACACAGAAAGGCAAAAGAGCCAGAATAGCCAACACAATATTGAAGAGGAACAAAGTCGAAGGACTGATGCTGCCCAACTTCAAGACTTACTATAAGCTATAGCAATCAAGACAGTGTGGTACTGGTGGAAGAACAAATAAATATATCAGTGGAACAAAATACAGAGCCCAGAAACAGACCCACATAAATATAGTCAGCTGATGTTTGACAAAGGAGCAAAGGTAATACAACGGAACAAAGATAGCCTCTTCAACAAATGGTGCCGGAACACCTGCGCGGGAAAAAAAAAAATGAATCTAAACACAGACCCTACACCTTTCACAAACATTAACTCAAAAAAATAAAAAATCAGAGACATAAATTTAAAGCACAAAACTATAAAACTCCAAGAAGATCACATAGGAGAAAACTCAGATGACCTTGGTGATGCCTTTTGAGATACAACACCAAAGACCTGATCCACAAAATAAATAATCGATAAGCTGGACTTCATTAAAATTAAAAACTTCTGTTCTGTGATAAACAACATAAAGAGAATTAGAAAACAAGCTGCAGAATGGAAAAAATATTTACGAAAAATAGATCTGATAAAAGACTGCTATTTAAAAGATACTAAGGACTCTTAAAACTCAACAATAAGAAAACAAACAACCTGGTTAAAAAATGGGCCAAGGACCTGAGCAGACTCCTCACCAAAGAAGATCTACAGATGGCAAGTAAGCATATGAAAAGATGCTCCACATAATAGGTCATCAGGAAAATGTATATGCATATTAAATCAACAATGAGATGCTACTATACACCTATTAGAATGACCAAAATCTGGAACACTGACAACACCAATTGCTTGCAAGAATGTGAGCAGTAGGAACCCTCCTTCAGTGCTGGTGAGAATATAAAATGGTACAGCCTCTTTGGAAGACAGTTTGGAGGTTTCTTACAAACAAATCATACTCTTATCATATGATCCAATAATCTCACTCCTTGGTATTTACCCAAACCATTAAAAATGTCTGTCCATGCAAAACCTGCACACAGATGTTTATAACAGCTTTATTCATAACTGTCAACACTTGAAGGCAGACAAAATGCCCTTCAGTATCTAAATGAATGAACTGTGGTCCATCCAGACAATAGAATACTATTCAGCCCTAAACAGACATGAGCTATCAAGCCATGAAAAGACATGAAGAAACCTTAAATGCATATTATTAAGTGAAAGAAGCCAAACTAAAAGGGCTTCGTACTGTCTGATTCCAACTATAAGACATTCTGGAAAAGGCAAAATTATGGAGACAATAAAAATATCAGTGGTTGCCAGGGAAGAAATGAATAAGCAGAGCAAAGAGGATTTTTAAGGCAGTGAAAATACTCCAAAAGATACTATAATGAGGACTATATATCACCAGACATTTGTCCAAACCTACTGAATGTACACCAAAAGTGAACCCTTTGGTAAACTATGGGTTTCAGATGATTATGACGTGTCAATGTAGGCTCATCCTTAATTAAAAATGGATCACTCCAGTGAGTGAGGCTGATAATGGGGGAGGCTGTGCATGTGTGGGGACAAGGCATATATTGGAAATCTACTATCTTTCTCTCAATTTTAATGTAAACGTAAAACTGCCTTAAACAAAGAATCTGGAAAAAAACACATTAACATTTAAATAGACAAGGTCCTTTATGAAGTTTGATTTTAGCTAATTCATTCTGTACATTTGGGTCAAGTAAAGTATTGAGTAGAAAATGTGATTTGGTTACTGATAGGATTAGAGGTCAGCAGGGCTTCCTGGCTACTCTATAGAACAAAGGGAAAAGGGACTGCCTTACCCTATTACAGTAGATCTTATCCTGCGATCCAGAGCACAGAAAAACTCATAAATTACACACAGCTGCAGGATAACCACGCAGAACCACTGACATAAAGTAATGATATACAGTGCCACAGTATGAATGGAAGAATGTCTGTGAGGTTTGTGGAATCCATTAGCATAAGGTGCTTTTTGGAACATGAAGTAGGAGAACCTGTTGCTTATCAAATAGCCTATTCTCTCTTTTACCTTGATGACAGAGCCCCCATTTTGTTTTATGATTCAAGATAACAGCAAATCTTTTCTATAAAGGAACAGATAGTATTTGCTGCTTTGCAGGTGACATGGAGCTGGTTGCAAGTACTCAACTCGACAGTTTTAGTGTGAAAGCAGCCAAAGACTGTAAGTAAATGAATGTGCATGGCTGTAATGCAATAAAACTTTATTTACAAAACAGGCAGAAATCTGGATTTGGCCCACATCTATAGTGTACTAACTCTTTGCTTTAGGAAACATGACCTTATTCCAGCTCTCAGAGTCAAATCTTTGGTAGAAACAGATCAAGCTAATTCTATTCCATAGCCATAGTTGCTTTAGGTGGGCTTGTGACTGGGTTCTAGCCAAAGAGATATGATGAGGGAGAAGAGTTCTCCTAGGAATAGTTTCTTATGCTTAAGAAGGAAACATCAGAAGGGATCATTTCTTTGTGCTTTTCAGTGTTGTCTGAAGGTGTAAATCCTGGAGCTGCTGCAGCCACGCTGCTCCTGGGCTGAGGATACAGCCTGCACGCCACAGAGACAGTGCTAGGAGCCCTCTGAAAAGTGGAGCCACAGCACTTGTCTGCTGTTCCCTGAGAAGCCATGTTTCTTGAATTCTTATTAGTAAGATAAGATGTCCTCATTGGTTAAGCCATTATGAGGGACTGGAGCCTAAAGCAGCTTAACTAATACTGAGAAAAGAGCAAAGATAGGAATAGTCACTTTTCTTCCAATGAGGTAATTTCAATATACTACAGTTTAATCAGTTATGTATTCATCATGTAGACATTAAAATTAAATATATAAAACATGAATCTTACTTTATAGCTTAAGAATTTTACTTTAAAAGTTTGAGGGTATTCTCCCATCCCAGATATCAAAAAGTATTAATTTGAATGAGTCAAATAGGAAAAGTAGAAACATATAACGAAGTATCTGGAGATAAAATTGGTAGATATAAATCATGACAATGTGTAATATCTCTAATACATTACAAGACAAATTAATTACATGTCTATGAAATTGGAAGTCAATTTTGATGAAAGTTTCTTTTCCACTCAGGAGAATGTCACTTTATCCAAAATAGCCAAAAAGTTTATTATAAAACATTGAACCGTTTTTAGCTCTCTTGGTTGTCTTTCTTCGGGAATTATGCAGTGTTAGAATCCACCATGTCCTCTCTTGATGGAGAGCATTCTGTGTACAATAAGCCACTGTAGCAGATAGCATTCGTCACAGATGGCTGTAATAAGAGACATCGCATCCCATATGCCTTTACAATTGACACTGACATGCTTCCATTAAGAGGTGGGACCTGAGGCTGAATGTTCTTTATAACTGCCTTAACCAGTAAAGTTCAGTGGAAGCGATGCTGCTTGACGTTCAAGGTTGGTTCATAAAAGTCTTCTAAGCTTCCTGCTACTCTTTAAAAGGTCTCCTCAAGTCTTCTCATTTCCTGAGACTTCGTCTCAGGTCAGACGCCATCGTCTTTCCTCCTTGACCACCTCGTTGGTTATATAGCTATTCTTCTAAGTCACACGGTAAGGGAAGGAATAGGGTAGAATGGTTCTTTCCATTTTCCCAAACCCATGATTATGGTATAAACAGTTTAACTTGCTCTTCTTGGGGCTCTCTGTTGATTCTCAAAAGCTTGCTTGGGAAATTTTTTTAAAAAATGCTTCTTATTAGTTCAATTCCCATGAAACAACCCTACTCCTCTCCAGTGGCAAGGTGGATATCTGTGCCTGACTAAAGAAAAGGTCTTGGGAAGAAAAAAGGGAAAGCACAAATATTAATGTTCAAAAACATTCTCTTGCCACATGTGTCACCAGCCACAAAGAGATCAAAACAAAAGAGTTTAGGTGAGTCAGCCAAAATCTTTCACATAAAAATAGAAGACAAATAATAATGACAAAAGACATGGGCTTCTGGAAAAATAAATTGAGGTCACCTGCCCTCCAGTCAGGTTATCATCATGTTTTTGTTTTTTTTAAAGAAAAGATTGTCTCGAAAAAAATCCTCAGCTGGGGATGGAGAGAGCGAATTTTCAGGTACACATAGATTTTGTAATAATTGCAATGTGGAACAATTTCTGAGTTAAAATTTGGGGCTGTAATTTACAGCTCCTTCTGATTTAGTCTAAACTGTATGTGGGGCTGGCAGGCAATAGATGTATCCAAAAAGTAAAAGAAAATTTAGCTTTCCAGGGACATTGGTATCAATTTCTTCAAAGGTCTTAGTGACAACTCTGCTGGCATCACACATGACAAAAAGGGGATGATGATGATGATGATGAAGGGGTGTAACTTAGGAAAATCCTATGTTGCTGATGCTGCACCCCAACCCCTATCTCCATACAATGCAGTAGCATGCCCCAGCTCCTAGAGGACTGGGAACCACAGCTGACCTCAAGCAAGAAAGCTAAAAGCTGAGAATACATTTTTTTT
>NW_017731351.1:1875219-1876257 GCF_001890085.2 Hipposideros armiger
ATTTAAAGAGTTAAAGGAACAGGCAAAGGATTACATTAAATTTAAGTAATTCTTAAAAAAATAAAAGGGTAGGCATACAATAATTCATCAAAGTCATGTGTTTGATTTACTCAACATCTCTGCAGCTACTACTTCTCATTAACTTACCAAAGTCAGCACTGCTCCTTAGAGGGGGAAAAAAAAAAAAGAAAGAAAGAACATTTTGGCATATCAAGGAATAAATAGAACATTGCAGCACTATTCACTGAATCATTTTTGGGGCAAATTTAGTGCTGTTTTCATGTCTTTGTGTTCTTTCTAAGTCTATGTTTGTCAATGTCAATTCAACCCTCCCTGAAAACAACAGAGCTACAATTAGAGATGTAAAAAGCAGTTTGTGTGTAATTTAAATGCTGCAAACTGGCAATCTTCTCATGAAAACCACAAACAATTACTTCCATTCTTATGCACCAGTGCATCTGGTTCACCACCATTTTTTATCTGGGACTGCATATGAACTGATAGTTAATGTCACAGCTAGAAAAAAAAAAGCTACATTTTTTTTTGACAAGGGTGAGTTATTTGCTTTTCAGTCACAGCACATTACCATACTTGTGTGGTTAATGATTTAAATTATACAACCAACTAACCAAATAACAGTTCTTTCCTCTGCTTAACATAGGCAGTTTTTCCCTGAGCCACCAGGTTTAGGTGATGCTCACCCTTTCTTCCGTAAAGGCCTAACCCCTGCTGTGTTGAGAATAATTGCTATCCAGAGCATCATGAAGATGAAGAGACTTAAAAAGGAGACATTTTCTTTCTATTTGATCTGCATTTTGTCATCTCTGATTAAACTGAAATAAAGAACATTAATGAAAGTAAACCCACCACTGAACAGCCCCCAACTAGGCCTGTTGTACTGAAGGGCACCTTCATTAAAGAAAGATTTACTGACTCCTTAAAAGACACGTGTTTGCATCTACTTAGTTTCTACGTGAAGAGATCACATGTGGGGAAAAATGTGAATAAACACAACTGCAGAGATAGTGAAAGCATTTC
>NW_017731351.1:1878097-1881857 GCF_001890085.2 Hipposideros armiger
ATATAGCCTCAGCAATCTGAAAAAATTATAAAATATGTCATCTGTGTTGAGTACTTAATGTTATGCAGAATGTAAAACATAGCCTTTGCCCTTTAGGAGTCGATGTTGAATCTAACTGTACAAAATATTTTCCATGATTCCCTTTCAATGTCAGTATATGCTTGTATACAGTCTAAGGACATGTCATATTATGTGTTGTTATATTATTTTCATGATCTGTCTTATTCTTGTTAGGTTTATAATTCCTTGATACCATGGTTTATGTCTTGTTTATATATTTTTTTAAATGTAGAGAATTTTACACAGCGATTTGCTCATAATAGTTGTTCAATAAATGTTTGTTGACTTGAATTATTTCACTGCCACAGAGATCTTCATAAGGCTATTGAGGAAAAAACATTCAGCTCACCAGACTGCCTTATATACATAAAATCTCTTTATATAGAAGACAATATTAAGTGCCTTCTCGACAGGCCTGACATTGGTATTCAACCCATGTTGGAGTTCAGCTTTGTTACTGGATACTATCTCGTGTGTGTCTGTCTATTCCTTCAAATAAAAGCTCTACTTATATCTTCTTGTTGTTTTTCTTAACTCAGGAACAGTTCAGGGTCTATCTTGCTGGGATACACTTTTCACCTATTTTACAGATAAAACTGATCAGTTTCAGGAATTCAGTAACTCTGTGGGAGCCGTGTGAAAGCCCACGATGGGGGATGCAGTGTTTTTGCTTTCTGCTTTCCACACTTGCCTGCTCAAGTTTTCCGTCAGGTGCTACAATATCTCCCAGTCCTTCTGTGGAGGAAATGATAGTCATCCTTAAGAACAGCAACATGTGGCTTCTCTTCACGGGAAAGAATTAGCAGTTGTAAAAGAAGAAGAGTTGGCAACATTGCTTACAAGTATGCATTTGATATTTCAACAATATAGGTCTGGAAAGCAAAAATAAAAATAATAATAATAACCAGAAACAAGCTCCAAACAATACAACTCCGATTTCAGTGGCGCTTGAGTTAATGAGAGAATCGGCAGTGACAGCTGAATGACACTAGGAAAGTTGAAGTTGTTGGTAGTGAGTGGAAATTCTATGCTGGGTTTCCTTTCTGACAAAACATAATCACCTTTCTCCTTTCTCTAAGTGACACAGCCAGAAGGACCCACAGAAGATCCTATATGATTGTGACCTTAATAAGAACTAACCTCGTTGACAAAAAGTCACTTCAATAGCTGGCCATCTCTATGACACTAACACACAGGAATATGTCGCACACCTGGCTAAATCACAATATACACACATTTTTTCACTCATTTTCAAAAAATTATCTCAGTAACAATGATTATACATCAAGTAAGAGAACATGCATTAAAAGCCAATAGAAAATTTACTCTGATCTCAGAGTAATTCTTTAACAGGCAGTCACAAACTTGTTTTTCAGTAACACTCACTTATTATCTGTTCCCCCAGGACTAGAATATCTGTGGGATCCCTTCCAATCCTAAAGTGCCCGTTTCTGAGAGCTGGATTCCAGTCCACACTGTCTGCCATGACTGTGTCACAGAAGCCCATGATGACGGACCAGAGGTCAAACGGAGGCCTCAATTTTGTTTAAACAACACAACAACACAGGAACTAACTTCAAACATGCATTAAACACTTCCAACAAACACTTTGTGGACTTTCAGAGAAGAGGGTATGTATGGTACTAGGCTAGAAAAGGTTAGTGTTTGTTGTTTTTTTTAATGTAGTTTATCTTTCATAAATAGGAGTGATGCATGTAGTTGGTTTTATGAGATGGTTCTGAAAGTAGCATAACACTGGGAATGCATGCCTGGACTGTTAGATGAGAGAGAAATAAACTTCCTAACTTTCAGATGTTTGCTCTATTGATTAGAGCAGCTGTCCTGCCCTAACTAGCTGTAGCTGAGCTTTCAGAAAGGGGTTTGTAATGATATGTGTCATCTCCACAGCTCAGTGTGAGCATCTGTGGACAAAGAGATCTGGCGAGCCCACCACCGACAGGGCGTGTGGTGTGAGCATATTAATGGTCAGATGCTCCGGGAACAGGTGGGAGGACCAAACGCTCCAGAAACTGCCGCAGACAAAAGCAAACGTTAGCGACCCCATGCAGCATTCTCAAATCAATGGACAACATGGAGAGGCCAGCCCTGCCCCACACACAGCCTTGGTTTGACCAGCCCATCCATGGGGCTCCAATTGAAAATGGACTGTCTTCATGAACGAGCCTGGATTTTTACCTCCTGCAACTTTTGTTCGAACTTAGTACCAACCTTTACTTCTTCTTGCTGAACCGTTCTAAACTATTTAAATGGGGTGAAAATGAAAACATGAATTAAAACAAAAAGAAAGTGTGCAAAGTCTCCTTGGTAGGTATGCCCAGAAGCAGGACCGATTATGCGTGCGGGGCAGAGTATACTGAGAGAGGACATCATGTGTAAGTACAAGCGGGAGTAGCCCGGCTCACGTCCTTGCTGACATTATTGACATTACGTAGGTGCATCCCGAGAAAACATACAACTTCATTATCAACAAGATGTTACAGAAGTGGGGAGGGAGAGAAAAAGAGCCCTGTTGCATTCTCTTACAATAAGCCTTGACCTTGCTAATTAAAACCTAATTGTGAGGGAGTAACACATGGATACCCCCCTTCGAAAAACTGGCATAGATCCCCACTAATTTAAAAGTTGTCACTTATAAACCCAAAGACATTGGCTTATTAAAATGAACACTAATGGAAGGCTCTGTGGCTCAGCGACGACAGGACAGAGGACTGAGGGGAGAAAGGAATGAATGTGCACGTCTTGTGTTGCCTTTCATTATCGGAGAGGAAGCCTCTGACAGCAGGAGCCCCGTCAGGAGGGCGGAAACAAAATGAGTATGGCAGGAACCACATTCTCTTAGTTTATTAATATGTATTATATATAGCTCTAAGCCACTGGGTGCCACAGATAGGTGGGTTATTCTATTTAAGTATATTAATTTTAAACACGTGTGTGTGTGAAGAGAGGTTCAAGGACAACACAGTGTATTTTGTTTTATTTTTTTATGAGACTGTTTGGGAAGCCCTTTTAGTCTGGCAGAAGACAAGAGAGTAGATTAGTCTTTAAACAATTGAAAAATTTAGTGAATGCATTAACCTACCTTAGTGAGTCATCCAAATAACACTTCAGCAAATACACACACATGCGTGCGCACACACACTTTCCTTCTTATTTTAAAATGCATTTTACCTCATGCTTTTCCATGCAATCCATGACCAACTAACCTCAGAAAACCTATGGATGTTAAGGTATAATAGCCTATGTACCCCTTTAATATAAGCAGCACATAAAGCAACCTCCCAGATCTCTACCCCCGGCTCCCAAAAGGCATCTATAGTAATAGAAAGAAATATTCTTCTCAATCTAACTCAACTTAGCTTCCTTTTGATTTACTCAGTGCCTATCTGCTACGTTCAAGTTATACCTCATTTCTGTTCAGACTCATGTTTCAGGTCCTGGAAAGCCAGAGGCTTTAGCAGCTAACAGCTTTGGCTTTGGAGCCAGTGGGTTGAGTCCATTTGCAGACTATGCATCTTCCTTACTGTGTGATTTGGGAAAATAAAAGCAAATTTTGTGGACCTTGGTTTCCTCATCTTTGATTATTTAAAGTATCTTCTCCATAAGGTTTTAGTAAAGCACTTAGCAGAGTCCCTTCCACATGGTGCAAACTCAGGAAACATTAGCCTTTCCTCTTACTGTG
>NW_017731351.1:1884717-1889543 GCF_001890085.2 Hipposideros armiger
CCAATAATACGGCATCCATCAAAATTGTTTAAGGGCTGGGAGTGGGGAATGGCAGCAGAAAACCAAATTTTCCAGGAATTTCCAACTCTCTGCACAGGAAAGTACACACACTCTTATAGCCTAAGGACAACCCCCACAACTAAGGGGTGCAGGGCCGGCTCTGGGGGAAGAAAGCAATGAGAGCAAGTATGCAGGGAAAGTGTGAAGGGGTCCAGGAAGATGTGAGCAGAGCTCTGACACTGTCTGCTACAACCATCCATCATAACAAGTACGCACTCTCCAGAAATCATCGTGTAGATGGAACCACTGAACAGCTCAGAAGACACAATACCAGCTTTGGAAGCAGCGGAGCATGAGCAAATCCCAACTTTTATTTGTGACCTTGGGAGAATGACCTACTACTCTCTGTACGACTTAGTTTCTTTGGGTGGAAATAAGAATTATTAATGGGTAACTCTCTTACCACGTCTCTATAAAGGTTCAATATGTGATTGAATGGAAAGCACTTTGCACAATGCCTGGAAATCAGCTAACGCTGGTTCTCTTCTCTTTTTCCCCTTGACCTTGGGCCCTTAGTGGCATAGGAGGGAGAGATCAACATTGAGTTTTAACCTGGGTCTCACCATCCTGCACATATATCTTTTCTTTCAGTTTATGAACATGCTCCTCTCCTCCCAACTTTACAAAAGTCCTCTCTCTCCTTCAAAACCTCCTCTAGATACTGACATTCTCTTTATTTTTAGAGCCAAATTTATTAAACCAGCATTCTCTCCTCCAGTCTCCCTCACCTCCCATTTACTTTCAGATCCACTAGGGTCTGCCTTCGCTTCCATCCTCTAACGTGCTTATCCTTGAAAAGAATCGCACTAGCGCCACACCNCAGATAGCTCTGGTCTGCTTTTCTTCCTTCTGCTTCCTTTCAGCACAATATGTGGTCCTCATCCTAGAATGGTTCATGGTTTATAAACCCTTCCTTCCTCATTTTTGTAATTCATCCCACTCACTTGTCTGGATTATTCTTCTCTTTGTCTTTAGACTCACAAAGCAGTTTACTGAATCCCTCAAGGATGTGATTGTCTAGTAAGCCTTGTACACAGCAAACTATTCATAGCTTAACCTGCCGAGCACAGTGATATAATGGAGAGAGTAAGAGAAGGTAAAAGGAGGAAAATCAGCCCAATGAAATGTGGAAAGAAGTTGAGGTGCTTACAAGGGATTTATCAAGGCTTGATCCCAATTTATGCAGTGTGTGCAAAGGCAGCTCCTACAGTGTGACATTTAAGGAAGGGACAAGAACACAGTTCACAGAGACATGGAAACAACCTTAGACATAACCTGCTACATCCCAAATAAATGCTCTTTACAATTTCTTTACAAATAAAGAAATTACAGAATGGAAAGTTTCAATGATTTTTCTTAGGTCATGTAATTAATAATGATCACACCCATTCTATCCCTAAATCTTTGTTTCCCCAAGATTATCAACCTAAGAAGCCATTCACTTGTAATGTCATCTTTAATTTAGGTTATTTGCCTATTTTCTCAGTGGTGGATGGACTTTTCCTGGGGTAGGACAGTCTACTGGGTTTCACTAGAATCAGATTTCAGTGTCCCCAGACATGGTCTAAAGCACCTCAGATACATGTCACCCTAAGCCAGCTTTACTTCAGTCAGTGGAGTACGCAGCTAATTTATGATATGAATTGAAGAACAAAAGTTGTACAACTCAACACTATCTTAAGTTTTCACTATCTTTTTAAATAACTTCTTGGGAAAATTACTTTTCAACATTGCATTAAATATTTTAATCCACCTCTTCTCATTTAGTCATTAAACTCGGTAGATATTCAACAGATGTTTTTGAAAGGAGGAATAAGATGTAGGCACTACTATACACTTTCATCATCATAGGACATAATAAATCCTAGGACACAAATAACGGGTCCAGAGGCCCTAGCTAATGTGTAACAAGCCTGGATCCCAACCCAAGTCTCTCTGAAACGTAGTCCATTTATTTCCCCATCTAACTGACACCGTTGTAGCCTCATCTCTGGGCTAAAGCATCGTCTTCAGACGGTGTCTTATACTAATGGACACTCAGAGTAGAAATTCATCAATCACTTGACAGAGTGAATATATTAGTGGACACTAGTTGATTGGAATACCTTGTAGAAAAGAAGCATTTGAAGGAAAGCGGGCTCAAACAGGTGGGTTTTGAGTGAAGCCAGTGAGTCAGAACAGACAGGAAGCTGGAAGCAGCCTGGTTCATAGACCTGGCTGTTGCGGCAGCGAAGGGGAGCCCGTGGCAAAGAACGCTATCCACGTAAGATAGATGGCGAGACAAAGAATCACTCTTCAATTTTCTGTGGACCAGCCCTGACATCCAACCATCATTTTAAATGTGAAGTGCTCCTTGGATCTGATTTTTTGAGAGTTTCGGTTTTAGGATCCCACTGCTATTTTCACTCTGAAAGGTCATCAGAGAGCACGTTAGATGGAGATAACTCTGTCTCTCCGCTCAGTGTGCTGCTTCTCTAAGTGTGCCCTCCTGAAAATAAACTACATCTGGCAACCACTTGTGTGAATTACCTAAATAAAAGACTCACACTGTTAATGGAGCACTTTTGTACTAGAAAAAAGAAACCATTAGATTTGATGTTAAAAGAAACTGCTACTGTCACTCACTTGATTGATTGCATCTTTTATTAGGTCTTCCCTGAATTATTTTATGGTACTTCTCTTCTTAATCTGCTCCCCTTTGTTGGGATATTGCAGATGTATATTTTGAAAGTGTGGTAAAAAAAAATGTTGAGAAGTATAAAACTCAGGATCATAAAAGGCTTTTCATGGGTAGCATTATGAACATAGCTGTCATGTGGAGTCTGGAATGTAGGTGTAAATTTCGGGGAGTGGGTATTATGTTGTAAAGGGAAGTGGAAGTATAAACGGGCGCTTTAGGTTGATGAAAGAAAGGGCGTGAAGGCAAGGAAACGTAAGCGTGGGGCACATATCACAACCATTAACACGGAAGCTTCCTTCCGGCACAGCCTTCCAACTAATGCTTCCTTGAGTGGTATTTTCCAGGACCAGGTGTAAACGCTGCTCATCAAGGTATGCTCTGAGCCCCATCCCCCTTTTGTCGCCTGGCAGAGCCTATGATTAACCTGGCTAACACACCAGAAAAGGTCCTAAGTTTAAATATATGTACTTCTATCACTGGGGACCCTGCTGCAGAGGATGAAACTGGGGTTCTGTGTACCCAGAGGATGAGGAATTTGGCACACCGCCAAGGCATGCAAGATAAAGAGTCATTGCAGAACATGGACTGGCTGAACGTGCGCATGGAGCTTGGAGCCCACAGGACTCTGGGAGGCAGATAAGAATCATGGCGACAGGCTGTCCAGCTCCTATTTTTCCCTTTCTCGTTTTGCATATTGACCCTGAGCTGGGTGGCACGTCCGCTTTCTGTGCCTCACCACACACAATCAGGGCTGGACCAGCCTTGGCTGAGATCTGCTGCTGACTAACTAGCTACTGCCTTTGGCAGCTGTGGAAGAACTGCAGGCTCATATTTCTCAACACCGTGTATAGAGGCTTGCTGGGAGGCAAGGCTGCCGTGGGTGCGATGCTCACAATGGGCAGAGGATTACAGGGGAGCGGGAAGATGCTCATTAGTGAGGTCTCCCCTGTTCTTCCTGTCTGACTGCCAGAAAGCCAATGAGCCCAGCAAGTACACACACAGGCACAGCCGTGGTTATTGTCTGCCTGTACTTGCAATGCCGGCCTAAGCGCCTCACTGGCCATTTGCAATCGCTAACCCAAACAATTCTTGAATTCAGAGCATTCACTGTTGTCTTGGGTTAAATTCCTCTAAAGCAGACAAAGATACCTGTGAAAGTGATTTATTAGGAACCGTTTCCAGAAACGAACAAATCAAACAAACAAACAAACAAACAAAAAACGTAGGGGGAATGGAACCACAAGGAGATTGTGGTGGCAGAATAATGTGTCCCCAAAACGTCCATCTCCTAACACCTCCTAATACCCAGAACTTAGGAATATTCTTCCTATGTAGCAAAGGAAGGTCAGGTTGCTGTTACATGTCACTGAGTGGGCTCCGACTCCTAGCAACCATGAATGAGTGACGTCCAGTGTCCTGTCCTCACAGCCCTGCTCAGCTCCTACGGCTTCTTTTATGGAGTCCATCCGTCTCATATCTGGTCTTCCTCTTTTCCTGCTGCCTTCTATCTTTCCCAGCAATATTGTCTTTTCCAAAGAACCCACCTCCTTATGCTGTGCCCGAAGTTAGACAAATTCAGTTGTGTCACTTTTGCCACCAGCGATGTTTCAGATAGAATTAAGGTTACTAACTAGCTGATCATAAAATGGGAGATTTTGCTGAATTATATGGCTGGGCCTGATGGAATCACAAGAGTCCTTCAATGTGAAAAGGAGAGCCGAAGAGCAGGTCAGGGAGATGGAGGAGGAGACGGGTCTGATGCCCGTGCTCGCGGCTCACAGACATCCGGGGCTATGTTCAAGGACCAGAGAGAGGCCTCTTGGAGCAAAGGGTGGGACCCAGCTGACAGCCAACAAGGAAACAGGACCTCAACCACATGGAACTGAATTTCTGCCAGGGAAAGGATTCTCCCCTGGAGCCTCCAAAAAGAACACACAGTCCTGGTGACCAGCTTACTGAGACCAAGACAGGACCTGTGCAGAGCGATAAAATGATACGCTTGGGCTGTTTGAAATCACTAAAACTGTGATGATTTGTTACGACAGCAATAGGAAAATAATACAGAAGTCAAGTGAGAATGTGATAT
>NW_017731351.1:1890724-1894832 GCF_001890085.2 Hipposideros armiger
TTACCTGTCTCTCATCTGCAATCCTCTCTCAGCTCCTACTTTAGACTCTCAATTATTAGTAATATCAGTATTGGTAGCCAATAGTGGTTGGCATTTACAATGTGCCAGGCACTTGATTAAAGACTGCACGTGATGCATGAGGTGGTTACCATGATTATCCCCATTTTTACGATAAGACAACCAAGGTTTGGAGAGGTGAGGTAATGTGCCCAGAGTTACATAGCCCGTATGTGATAGAACCAGGATTAGAATCCAGGAAGCCTGGTTGATAACCATTATTTTATTTAGCTTCTCTTGCTGGTTACCCTCTCCATATGAAAATTGTCAGCCACCATAAATTTCTCAGTGACCAACAAGTCTATACCTTAGGGCAAATATCCCTGCTGAGCCACAGAGCTGCATGTGTCACTGCCTCCCCGAGCCCGGAGACCGCAGGCATTTCACCCATGCTCCCCAGCCTAACCTCACCCCATCAGGTAATCTGTGCCTTTACTTCCTGTCGCAGTAATCTGCCAATTCAGTTGCTGAATAACATTCTACTCTGCTTCCTTCTCCACATCTGGCCAGCTCCATGTCCCACCAATGCTAACACTACAGCAGCTCTGGGTCCCTTCTATCAATCCCCAGCTACCACAGCCTTGCTTCAAGCCACCAACATTTCTGCATAAATGCCAACAGTGATTCTTAACCCCTCTCTCTGCCTTCAGTCTCACAGCCCCTCCCCGCACCTCCCAAACCTACCCCGTTGCCCAGGTCAGTTTCCCAATCCATAAATCAGATAACACTAAGCTTCAACAGCTTCCATTCAATTCACAGTAAAGGTCCAAGTCCAAGTGTGGCCGAGAAGGCTGGCTGTGACCTGTGCCTCCATTGCTTTTCCATCTTATCTCTTGCCCTGTCCCCCTTTCGCATACCAAAATATTGTGATTTCCTCAGAGGACATGGCTTCTCACTCATCTGTGCCATTGCATGTGCTCTGCCCGCTGCCAGGGGCTTCACTCCTTCCCTGATTACCTAGCCTTCAACACCCACTCAAGCATCACCACACCCAGGAGATTGCTCTGCCCTCATGGATCAAGTGAAATACAGCACCTTTGTGCTTCCTCTGTGATTCTCTCAATCTGACTTTCTCAGAGTGATTATCACACCAGGTTATGTAATAATTCACATTTGTATCCACCTCCCCAACGAGTCTCTGAGCTCCCGGAGAGCAGGAAGTGTGTACTCGGTGCAGTAACCCCAGCATCCAGCCCAGAGAAGGAACTCACTAAATACCTGCCAGATGAATAAAGCCCAAATAAATGGACAAATGAAGAGCCTACCCCACGATGGCTGAATACCCAGACCTCTGGAGTTACCACAAATCTCTAATAAATGCTTTTCGGGTACTTATTATCCAGAAGATAGTGATATAGATGTTGCTTTTGACATCATGCGGCAATCCCGAGCCCAAGTGCCCATCAGGAAACACACCTGGAAACGCTTTAGTTGATACACTGTCCCAGGGAGGAGGGGACGCAGCTATCTGTGAGGAAAGATTTCCGTGACTCCACATGAAGCTGCTTGAGATCTTAGGCAAGGAAGTCAAACAACGTTTTTCACTTCAAGATGAAATCTGAGGGGACACTGATATGAAGAGGAAAGGAGGCGGTTTCCTGTGGGGGCAGAGGAATCTACAGTCTTCTCAGGAAAATAGGACAAGGATACAGGTTTATTTTTCAAATACAAAAATGACACAGGGCCAAGAAGATGGGTTCCAACACCTCTCCTCTTTTCACATTCTATTCAGGCCTTTCTTGGAGAAAAGTCACAAACAGAAAGGAACAGAAAAGGACGGGAGGGGGATTTTTCACTCTTCTGTTTGCTGTGTGGTGGCAGAAAATTGCTGCTAGCGACACTGTTATTATATAGAACATAAAGAATAAAGCACCCTGAGAAGTGTCTATTTATAGAGCAAATACTTGGCTAGCACTGTGCAGTCAGTTTCCCATCGATGGCGAGGAAATACGTGTGGCCTGATGGACGCAGCCCAGGGGACACCTGGGTTCCAGGACTAGTGCTGCCTTCGTTAGCTTCCCGGCTAGTGTTTCATGGGGTTCCTCACTCTGCAAAAGGGGAGGTGAAGTAGGTGGTCCCTGAGTTCCCTTAAAGCTCTACATTTCCAAGATTCTCTCTCTTGATTTTCTCTCAGCAGCCAGAGAGATCACTTGCCACAGTTCAGGCTGGCATCCAGATGAAGGAAGGCAGACATACCTGGATGACCTGAGCAGTTGTGGCATAGAAGACTCAAGAATGGGATGGATGTGATTTCAGTGACATGCTAATGCCACCCTAGCTGTCATGAGCCAACGGTGGCTCTGCAGTTCATGTTAGCAAGAAATTTCAGCAATGGGGGAAAGGAAAAGAATGACCTTGCATTGCTGATCTCCCACGTCCTCCCGTCCTAAACTCTTGAACTCCAGATTGGACAACACAAACCAAGAAGCAGCTTGGTCTGTGGGCTGATGTGTGTGGCCAGCCAGTTCATCTTCCAAACACATCTACTGAGCAAGGTGCTACACTGAAGCTATCTTTTAAAAAAATGAATAAATAAAATTCTATGTGCCTGGGAAGAAGAGGGTGCTATTCACAGAGAACAGACAGAATCCGACCATGCTAGGGTTCTCAGCAAAGAAGCAGGAAACAGAGAGTCCCTAGAGGTGGCCTTCCTCAGTACCAGATTTGAAAATGCCAGTTAGTGCAAACTGTACGGCAGTAAAGATGGGAAAGGTTTTTAAGAAGGCGGATAAGTGACACTCCCTTTTTAACCATGTATGCAACTATTTAAAGTCAGAACATTATATGGAGCTCAGAGGAGATCCAGACCCTCACCGTCTGAGACTCTAACAGAGCAAGCAAGTTCACACATTCTCAACCCTCTCAGCGATGCCCAAACATAAACAAAAGCCCAGGGACCCGCAGTACAGGGTGCATCCATGTACCCACTCCCAGGGCGGGCTCTGCCGTTGGTGGGGAGATCTTATTGTGTCTTCGTTCATATTTCTGACTGTAGTCCTACTTAG
This sequence comes from Hipposideros armiger, assembly GCF_001890085.2. NCBI lineage: Eukaryota > Metazoa > Chordata > Mammalia > Chiroptera > Hipposideridae > Hipposideros > Hipposideros armiger. The sequence continues at coordinate 1,893,787 of NW_017731351.1, forward strand.
GCATATATGCATAATGTATTTAGTTTTATATTTTTCTCCAAAAACTGCCATCTCTATTTTTGACAGATTTTTTTTTATCATAATTTAAAGTATACCTGAAAGGGAAGACACAAATACGAGACCCAATAGTATGCTGATCCCCTGGGTGGCATTGTCGTACCTGCCGTCACACTATGCGTTTTTGCACACTCCACAGGCTGAGCTGAGTGTCACAGTTTGCTCCTGTATCTAGTCCATGTGCCTCCGGTCAAAATAGCATACTTGGTACTCCTTGTGTCACTCTCCCTTCCAGGGGACATGTTTGCTTTTCCTGGGAATCCTGTTATGGCATTTACTATTATTGTTGATATTACCATGTTTTGTTTCTACTTTTTTGTTTTGTTGCTGCCGTGACGTGGTGTGCAGCAGGAAACATACAGGTAGCGTTGGATTCACTGTGCTGCTCAGCGTTGACACCTCCTTTTCCGGGGCCACCCCCTTGCTTCCTCAGCACTGGGTTGAGGGCAAGCCTGCTGCCAGCTCACTTCTGCCCTGGTCCATGGGGTTTGCCTGTCTCAGGTCTCTCCTTTGCTTCTTCTCCTTCCCTTAGTTTCTCAGTCTCAGCCTCCCAGACATCACATCTGTCCTGACACTCAATCCACAGGCTCCTGGGCTTGGTCACTCCATCCTGATGCATCCACACTTCACTCCCGAACCCCCTTCATCTAATTAGAGAAAGCACAGCACCTCCATATCTACAAGGCTGTCTGTCAAGCAATGAGATTTATTCCACAAACCTCTTACTAAATGAAGTTTTACTGCTTTATAATCACAGTCTATATTTGTCTGTTTATATTCCTATTTATATATGCATATAGAAATACTGTATTTAGATTTTTATTTCCTTCCCTTATAACTGTCATTCTATTTTTAACAGATTTTTCACTCTTTAAATATGGTAAGAAAATACAGAATTATGCAGGTAAGTTTCTGCTGCTGTAGAACAGGTGGGAACCAAGAGTACAATTTTTTTTAAAAAGTGTAATTTCCCTCAAGACTATTCTTCA
>NW_017731351.1:1900247-1901156 GCF_001890085.2 Hipposideros armiger
CTTCAGCTGCGGACGATGGCAAAAACTTAAAAAAGAAACAAAACGCACCTAAGATAAAGAAAAACTGACAAGTGAAATGCTTGCCAAGGATAAAGCTGAGGTCTACAGAGGAACATTGACATGAGAGCTCTCCCAAAGAGCAGAAGCAGGGGTTGTGAGGTGGGCTACCTACAGATCGTACCCCACTGTTAGGGCAAGAAGTCTTTGCAATAGCTAAGTGTGTTTCCAGTTGTATTTTTTGAATGGGAGTTTTGAGTTGCATTTATGGTACTGTAGGCTGATAATCTGTCTCTTGGTTTACAGTTACCAGATTCACCTGGACTAGTAAAAAAGAACCATCCATTATCACCTAGAGTCCCTGAATTTGAGATGTTGCCATAATGGACAGGGATTTGGACAGTCTCCCGTGGGACACAAAAAGATGGTAAGAAATGTGTCCATGAATATTAGGGGGCCAGGATGGCATACCACTAGCAATCCCCCCAAATCTGCCCTCACATACTTCATGCCATCCAGCTAGAAATGTCGTTTTCCAGCCTATAGTGGAACGTGAGTAAAAGCAACATTTGCATTTGAAACATCGTGGTCACATATCTGTTAAAGTGAAGTCACCTGCTCTGGACTTCTCCCCTTGCCATGGACACAGCCATGTTAGCACCCCAGATCCCAGCTGGGACCGTGTCAAGATCCCCCCCAACAAGGAGAGCAATCTAGAGGGTGGTGAATATAGCAGAACATGGCAGAATAATTAGGGGCTCCTCTGGGGAATAGGGGTCCCTTGTGAAGTACAGGTATCCCTTATCACCCTGGTTGGACAGGCGTGGGTGTTGCCTAAACGTAAACTCTGTCTTGCTCATGCCGTTTTATTTCTGGTTCCCTTTTGTTACAACAGCTTAGCCTTTGTCATAG
>NW_017731351.1:1904330-1906859 GCF_001890085.2 Hipposideros armiger
TTGTTTGAAAATAGCCCTCTATCTCACATAGTTTGCTTCATACAATTTTCCCAAACAACAACAAATTAAATCTTTAAAGGCATGTCTTTCAGAAGTCTATGAACTTGGAGGGGGGCGGGCATAAAGCAAGAAAATAGAATCAGCCCTATTTGTTAGCAACCACAACCTTGGTCCTCAAAACATCAACTGAAGGGAAGGAAAAAAAAAAAAGCAAGAACTATTGCCAGTACAGTTTGGGCTCCCTTAATTTCATGCACTGTGACTTCAACAATTTCTCCATTTCTCATCTTATTTCTATAAAAGTAGCTTCATTTAAAAGCAGGGAAACCACATTTCATGCTCTTCAGTTTCATTAAAGTTATACAAAAGGAGCCCACCAAAAGGAGCCTCTCCTAATTAAACAGTTGTAGCAGATGAAAATATTGAAATGATGAATCTGAAAGGAAGCTGACACTATATATTCCCCAGAATTTTTTATCATGACATGAAAAAAAGGACTGAATTAAGATCTGAATCCCCAGATGAAGTGTCACATATGTCAGTATAAAAAGAAGAAAGGAAGCCCACTGACTTTTGAAGGCAGTACAGGCGACATGAAGGCGCAAGAGCACCGTGGAATTTCCTTTGACCATTCACTAAGGCGGGCTCTGTGTATATTCCGGACAGGGTGCTTCACCCATGCTGGGGTGTGATCAGAGATTCATTTCTGTAAACTCAAGGTGGCAGCTTATACCTTGGACTCCCGTGAGTGTGCTTTCATCATAATTCAGCCCGAGTTACAGAGTGTGCTGGTTAATGGGCACTGGAGAGAAAGTGTTACCAAGAATGAGAGAGAGTCAAACTGAATGTGTTATTCCTTGCCTCCAGGACCTGCAAAATAAGCTTGCTTGATTGACAGGTTCCTCTCTCTAGTAGAAAGAGCAATGACATGCTTCTCAGAGGCTTAGGGATAAGACCGCATTCTCGCTGGCTTCTACCTCAACACCGAGGGCACACAGAGCCAGGCCTATAAGACAAGGCTGTTCTGATCTTGATGGTTATTTTCTTGAGTTTCATTTCTGATAGTGCAGATTCTCAACCACTTACAAGGCCTAATAGGTAGATCAGAAATCAATAAATCTCATACAAAGTCTTATATTGATGAACTTGTGGCCTAATTAATCATTACCTTTTCTTCTGCCTTGTATTATTTGCAGTGTTCCTAAAATGTGCTTTTCAATCCTAATCATATAAAACCCTAGAACTAGTTAGCATTTCATTAAGGTATAAGTAATTTTGACTTCTGATNTGATAGTGCAGATTCTCAACCACTTACAAGGCCTAATAGGTAGATCAGAAATCAATAAATCTCATACAAAGTCTTATATTGATGAACTTGTGGCCTAATTAATCATTACCTTTTCTTCTGCCTTGTATTATTTGCAGTGTTCCTAAAATGTGCTTTTCAATCCTAATCATATAAAACCCTAGAACTAGTTAGCATTTCATTAAGGTATAAGTAATTTTGACTTCTGATTTCTTCAATCCCTTTAGCTTTTAGAAATATTTGAAAGTTGAGCTCACAAAGCCATAAAAGATTGGTTATGTCTTGTTATCCATATTCTTCAGATTAGTTGAATATTGTAGACCACTATGTGATGTCACACACGTCCTATAGTGCCTGAGGGCGCCCTATGTAAGGCGGCACGGGACATTCACATTAAGACCTTGTAAATTTATCTTTGTACATGTATCTATATAGCTATAGATAGATTAGATACATAGATATATGCAAATGTGTTTCATATATATCTATATAAATATAATAACAACTTTTGATACATGGTAATGAAATGCCTTGTTCTAACAAAATTTGGGTACAACTATTTTCTGAGAGTTGAAAGTAAAAACTGTAAGGAAGGGGTATCGTATGAGGAAACCACAGGCCTGAATATTGGTGAACAAGTTCTAGACTGTTTGACTCAGACCTACATTCCACATGAAAGCAAAACAATAAAGAAATACGGCTAACACTTACTAAAAGTTTACTATGTGCCAAGCTCTGCTCTCCAGGCTTTAGAAATAAGTCTTTAAGTAGATATTTTATAGGCCAGAAAGCTGAGGCTTAAAGGGACTAAGTCAGACACTCCAAAGTAGGATGATTGTATGGTTTAGTCATCGAAACCAGAACAGCTTTGAGAGTGAAAGGAGGCACCAACTGGATAGGATGCTAAGACGGTAGGGATGAAAAGGGACTGTCATGGATAACTTAAAATATGTGTCATTCTACCCAAGAATGTAGTCCTGCTGAGCTTCAAGCCAAGCAGATGAGCTCTGGGGCCTGGAACTCTAACCACTAAGCTATACTGAGCAGTTACTTCATTTCTCAAGAAACTAAGAAGAAATAGGAGAATGCTGAGCTAAAAAGCATTGTGATGTATGGTGTGCAAGTAGCCAGAGATGGATAAATAAGAAGGCTGCACTGACACATGCACACAGCTGATTACTGGGACTAATATTTCATTGGGGAAGTGGGGTTCTGAAGTCAGC
>NW_017731351.1:1909360-1919617 GCF_001890085.2 Hipposideros armiger
ATAGACACTCAATGAATATTTTTATGTAAAAATGAAGTATATTTTAGTTTTTTTCTTAATTGTAAACAAAGGTATCATTGTGCCTGGGACTGAGTTGTAAATTATTAAGTGATACAAAGACATGGGGATTTGTATTCATTCACTCTAAGGACATTGTTATTTCAGAGCCTCATTTTTATCCTAAAAAGGCAATCTTCCAAAATATCAAATACAAATTTGAAACTAAGCTTAGCTCTTGCCAAGAGGATATCAAATCATGACAGTTTTGGGAACTGTATTCCTATTGTCTATGAAGAATGATTTAATTTCTTCATTATAATTCCTGCTCCATTGAAAGAAGACAAGGAAAAAGACTCACCAAAAGGTCTTTCTAATTGAAATCTTAGGAGATTGTAGTAATTTGACATTCATTAGAACAACAACTAAAATGATTAGAGGTAGTTAGACCCTAATCTAGCCGGTGTCTAACCAAAGGGAAGAAGTGTAGTGTGATGCACCTGTGGGTCACAAAAAAATTTACCTTCACTCTCCTATGGTCCCACTTGTTTTCTTTTAGTGTTTCTAATTCCTTGTCTTCAGGATTCATATGATGTCCTTTTTTCATCAAAATTAACCAAAGATTTTGACTTAGCCAATATTGTATACATGTTACAAACCTATCTGACAGCTGAACAATTTCAGGTTGAAATTTAATCAACCACAATGATTTTTTTTAAAAATGCTGAAGTAGTTAGTCATCCAACCCTTTGGTTTTCATGAAATAAGAGCAAAGTAAAGATTTACAGACACAGTCCAATTGTAGGCAACGCACATTGTCCTTTATGCCAAATGAAGTGTGCCAGGTTGTAGATCTCATAAACCAAACTCAAAGTATCACAGGAAAATAGACTGAATTTAAACATCATGTAATCTAGAACATAGTGCATTGAAAATCCACAATATTATCAGTGACATGGAGGTGGAGTGGGGAGTCCCTGGAAAATCTTGGGTATTTTATTCTTTGACTCTTTAGAAATATTTACAATAGTAGAAAAACAAAGTGATATAAGCAACTCTTTAAAGTTTCTGTTCGTTAATTATGGCATGTGAGAGACATAATTGAGCTCTTGAGTCAGCTCTGGAATTGTTATAAAACTCCTGAGTCAGTGCCAGCCGAGTGGTTCAGTTGGTTAAGAGCTTGCTCAAGAGTGCAAGCTCTGAGCAACAGGGTTGCCGGTTCGATTTCCAGCCTGAGCTGAGCTGTTGCTGAGCTGCCAACAGGTGGCAGAATGGCTCAGCTAAAAAAATAAATAAATAAATAAATAAATAAATAAATAAATAAATAAATAAATAAAAATTCCTGGGTCTAAATTATATGGTTTGGCTTTTTCAGGATCTTCTACCTTGTAATATTTTATGATAAAGTTTGTGAAATCCCTTTTCTAAGGGAGGAATGTAGTTTTTTCTCACTTTTTTATGGTAAGCATTAAATCTCTCTCTTTATAGATGATGTTCTCAATGTATCATTACCACATTGAGACTGTAGAGCAGCCTAATGCAATCTTAATAGGGATTTCAGTGTAAAGATAAAATCAAACAAAGAAATGTCTAAGTGGCCTTCCTGGGATCGCCAGTGGTGAAGGGTAAAAAAAAACCAAAAACACCTATTCTAGTAACTCCGTACCCTGTCTCCCATTCCTGAACTTTATCCAATAGTTATTCACCCTCCTATTGAAGTACGATTGAGTTTTTTTTTTCTTTCCTTGAGAAGTAACATGCTACTGTATGACCACTGCTTTCTCAAAGGTACTTACATTTGGTTTAAAAGGAGCCCTGATTCTGGGCATAAGAGTCTCTTTAAAAGGAAGCCTGCTCTCCTTTGAATGGTGTGTACTGTGGGAAGACATACTGTGATCCAGGAGAAACAAGTTGCTGAAGTGGGTAATGACCTGGATAGGATATCGAAGCCAAAGGTGTTTGTGTGTGGAAGCAGTGCCAAATGGAGGGAAGTGACTTGTGGCATGTCATAAGGATCAGCATTAGTATTGATTTTAGTTACTTTGCTGACCTAAAAGAAGGGAAATACAGTAAAGTGATGAAATGTGCTGATGATACAAAGTAGAGGAATTTAGCCAATACGAGGTAAGAAAACAATAAAACTAACACTGACTTAGGCAGGCCAGAATCATGGGCTGGAAAGTACATTGTACTATTCAATTTTGGGAAAGTCTAAATAAAGTTAATATAAAGTTCAATACATAAGGAAAATAAACTGAACCTTTGATGGGCCATAGTTATCAAACTGTTTCCCTCAGAAGTTCAATGTGGAACCCTCTTTTATTTTTCCAAATATCTAGAAACAGAACACATGTAACATTGGATATAATTCCATGCAAAGGAACAAATGACAGAAAACATTGGTGGTTTGTGGGAGATGGATACTATGTTTAGTACACATTCCTGAGAAAAATAGAAGAAACCATGAAGCAGTTTGAGTATTGAGTCAGGCAAGCTAGATTAACTCCTCAGAATGATAAACTCACTACTATGGATCCAATTAATGTGCAACATCATGGAAAATATTTCCACTGACAGACAGTATAATGGGGGAGTAAAAGATTTCAACCCTCTCGCACTTACAATTATAAACAAAGGCTGAAAGCATGAAGATCTCCACTGAGAAGTCGATGACAATCTTAAATGTCCTTATTTCCACAGAATGCGGTTCAGACAATTAAAACACAGACATGTTCAAAGAAATATGAAATCAACAGGGGGCCAGAGACAAAGGCTGAATTTGCGTCACAGCCTCTAAAACTGATGTTTTCAGATTGGCTGTGATTAACTGATAGGTGGACCAGCCCAGTACGTGTCTCTTGGAGTTACCCTCGTTTGAAGAGCTGTTTTTTTCCAGAACTGTCCCATCATCAGAATTGTCATATACAGTAATTTCTGACATACTTGGGTATCTAAAGCCACGCACGCTCTTTAGCTATTAATAAAAGCATTTAAATATTTGAAAAAATTTATTTAAATTTTTGTTCAAAATATGTTGTTCTGTTTNTACAACTTCTATCATGTTTACATGGTCATCTCCATCATATATTCCTCCCTGAGAAGGGAAGTAAGTGTTTCTCCTGGGAGAACAAAAGAGCTAGTGATAAAAATAAATTCTGCTGTTGATCTAAATTTTAATATGTGACCTGTAGCAGAGACTGTTAGGTGTTTTCCATACCTACCCTCCCCTTTCTCCTCGGTGCTAGAGCTTCTGAATATTAAATGATCAAATGAAGTCACAAAATAGAGACTGCGTGGAAGTTAGTTACACTGTGACCCTATTACTAAGTTTTAGCCAACGGCATGTAGACAGAAACAATTTGTGAAACTCCTGGGAAGTAGCCTTGAAGTGAGAGAGTAGGCCTTTTTCTTTCTCTTTCATTTTCCTGGTTATCTAACATGAGGATACAATGCCTGGACCGCCAACAGTCACTTCAGACACAGAAACGGACATGGCCTGAGGATGGCAGGAGAGTCGGAGATGATGAACCTGGGTCCCAGGGAGGCGGGCCCCGCCATAGCAGCCCAGGACTGCCAGGACGTCCATCCTCTCCGGTTAGACAGCTGTATTTTGGTATTTCTGTCACTTGCAATGGGACCTCAGCCCAACTAATATCTGGCCCCTTGAATAAAAATTCACAAAATAGATTAGCAAACTATCCCAGAAAACCTGTACACATGTAAAAGCAATCATTTAAAGATGATATTTTATGAGGACGCTGAGTATCCTTTCCCTTTCTTGGTTGCTCTTTCCTTGAGCTCTAAGAGGGAGAGAAAAGGTGACATACATTGCTCTCACGCAGGGAAATGTGCGCATTTGAAATCATTTAATGCATGGAAAAATTGTTGCTAGGTGACTGCTGTTTGCAAGCTTGCTAAGGTGTGTTGGCACCTAGAGAAAAACAAGAGTAGGAGTAATGTTTCGTTTCAGTTTACCCCTTAATGAAGATGCATTATTTTTAAATGGTGGATGCTGGGTAAATAAGCAAGAAAATAAAGGGTTTTTTTCCATGTAAGATAAAACTACTTCTCTTTGCCACATGGTCCGGAGGGAGCAGTGTTGGCCCAGGATGGTAAAGGCCAGCTGCCTCACTGCTCCCCTCGTTTCAGGAGTGCGGCGCTGTCTTGGGGGTCCCAGCAGCAGCTGCNGTTTCATTGTGTACATTTACTGATGTTTAAGCCTAAAATAAACTAGCAAGGTCTTCTTCACGTTGAAATATACACCCTCCCAGCAGCAATGCTAAACTGCACTTCATCCCAGACCTTGAAATTTCCCTTCTGTGATTAGTTTACTGTGCTTGTAAATGGGAACTTCCTATTTACTATATATAGAACAGGGTGGAATACAGAAGTGCATAATCACCCCTAAATCATAAGAAGTGTTCAGTTCATGCCATACCATAGAAAAATAAAGTTAAAAGTGCAATCAGGTACTTTGCTAGAAAACCTCCGTTCTGTGATTACTTCTGAAGAGGTATATGCATTCATGTCAAATCATCACTTGATGTAAAAGCCCAGGGTTTTTTGATAAAAAGGAACTTTTATCGAACATTAAAATCAGGTAGCTAAGCAGCTGAACGCCTTTGCGCTTTGTAACTCTGGCCCCCTGGTGTGTCTTCTGATGAATATGAGAATGATTGAGAAACACATTTTGAAACCGACTAGGAATTGGTTAGAATTATGGATATTAGATCATTTCCAGACAGTGGAGTCTAAGTAGAAGTTAGGAGTCAGAAAACCCAGGTAAAAAGCCCTTAGTGTCTGATCTGTGGGGTTTTTTTTCCGCTTTACTTACCCTGCACATAGTGTCTTGCATAGAACTAATGCTCAATAAATATGTATTTTTTTACACCAGAAAGAATGAGAGATGAGGATGTACAGAAGGCATATGCAAAAAAAAAAACTCTATGAAGAAATTTTGCTATATGGGGGAGTGGTAGCTGGAGGAAGGATGTGGGTCAAGGGAAGGAGACTTTTAAAAATCTTTTATGGATGCGAACCATCTTGGAATGGAAAGAAACCAACTAGGACTTGAGTGTGACATGAAGGAGGAGACGAGAGGGCTTGCACGACTACTATTTGGGAGCAGAAAGGGACCTTTAATAGAGTATTGATACAGTACCCTATGGCTTGCCTGTAGTACATACAGTTGTGTCGTGTAATACAACCCCTTGATAATGCAGGGAAATGCGTCCACACTGGGAGCTTGGCCTTGACTTGATAGCGGTCCATAAGAGGGCAGCAGAGCTAGGAAATAAAGAGCTTGGCCAGGTGGTCCCCACAGAATAATGACTGTGTTACATAGTCTTCAAAGATATTACAGGTAGCACAGTCCCTCTTCCCCATGCTAAAATCTAGCGTAGAGATCTCGAAGGCTCCAGCCTTTGAGACATATTTGGACAATATGGCCAGACTCTGAGATCTGGAGAGAAAGAAGCAATTACAAAGCTGATTCGAGTGTGGAGGACTGGCTGATGGAGAGGGAAGTGGTAGCTATTACGTTGAAGCATTTTTAAAAAGAATGAGGCTGGCCCATTGTTATTATAAATAGACTGATTCCCCTGAAGTAAGTAAGCACTGCCACTATCATTCCAAAAGAATTATTGTAGAACAATTAAATTTATTCTATGCATCTTTGGAGAGGTGGGACTACAACAGGGAGACAGATTCCACTCAATATTAGGAAGAACTCAACAAAAAAGAAATTGTTGAGTTATATTCTTCAAGTGTTGAAACGGAAATACTTATTAAAATGTTTAATAAATATTAAACCCAGCGTTTTCCATGGACAACTCGTGTGACTCACCTCTACAGCTTTGTTCATATAGATCAATACTTCACAATTTAATTGTGCAAATAACAATTATAGCCAACACTCATTACAGGCCAGGCTCTCTTCTAAATGTATTATGTATATTGACTCAGTTAATCTTCACAACAACCCTGTGTTTATTATACAATTATTATCCCCATTCTACAGATAAACTGAGGAACAGAGAGGCTGACTTGTCTGAGGTCACCCAGACAACAAGTAGCAGAACCAGGACACAAACCCAGGCATTCTATTTCCAATGCCCATTCTCTTAAAGCACATTGACTTTTTCCCCTCTACTCGCTACCCTTCCCACACCTCCTTTCCTCTGTAACAATGGTTTTCAAACTTCAGTCTGTTTCAGGGTAACCTGGAGAGCGTGTCGAAACACTGACTACTGAGTCCTATTTGCAAGTTCCTGATTCACACGGTCTGGGGTGGGGCCTAAGACTCTCCATGGATAATAAACGCACAGCTACTGCCGCTGCTGATCCTGCTGCCCTGGGAACCTCACTTTGAGAACCACTGTTCTGCAGAATCACTGAATGTGCAACTAATCAAGGGGTCAGTACATATTATCCGTCAGGGTGAAAGCTATGCTTTCCTATCGAAGAAACGCAACAATTCAGCCAGTTAAAGAACAAAGTCAATGTATCTCTTGTACAACTACCTGGGGCAGCTCACATCAGGATACGGACTTCTTCCATCTTGTTTCTCCGCCAGTCCTTAGGATGTTACTTTCCACATGGTCAAAGCTGGGACTCTGCCACATGCAGGCTCCATCAAATGGGAATGGGATGGTGTGCCAAAGCAATTAAGATCCAGACCCAGAAGTGACACGTTATTTTTACTCACTTTCCAATTGCAAGAATTAAGCCATCTGACCATAACAACCGCAAAGGAATTTTGGAAGTACCCTATTATACTCAAAAATGGAATACGGAGAAAATAAATTTGGTGGTTAATATGAAATCTGCTACAAATATACTGCCCATATTTCTACTTTGTCCCTTCTATACATATGACCCACCTCCCTAACTGCACTGGGTATTACATGCACATTTTATGTTCTCATAGTATCTACAGCAGTTAGGATTTCCCCATTGGAGAGATCAAAAAATATGATTAAGGTATTTAACTTCCTATAATTATTTAATCACCAAAGTATACTAATGATATCTGTCCTATTAATCTTAAACACATGCTATAAAATATAATTATGGGATAATAAAAATTATTTTAATAGATATTGGATTATGTGAGGCAGTTCACTAAGCATGCTACTGAAATCATTCATGTAATCATCACACAGACCCCATTTCAGGTAAGGAAACCCCATTTTTTCAGGTAAGGAATAAAGATTAAATGATTGGTCCCAATCATACAGCTATTAACTGGTAGAACTGAGCTCTGGACACACACAGAAGCGACTCTAAGTCTTTGCTTTTAACTACTACTGCATCTTTAAAAATATATAAACAGGAAATGATAAATTACTTAATGGATGGACTAAGCCCCTTTCAAATATGAGAAAGTTATTTACGGCATTACTGTTCAGTGTGAGGTGCTCCCCAAGTGATCACTGCATGAATTCATCTGAGTCTGATTTGGAGGCATCTCATCTATTAGCTCTCAAGCCTTGTTGAATGCCAGAATTATCTGGGGAATTTCTAAAAAAATACCACTACCTGGACCCACTCCACACCAATCAATCAGCATCTCAGGGGGAAGGACAGGCATCTATATACTAATAGACATTTTAACTGTGTACGTGTCACTGGAAAGTATTCAACTAATGAAAGGATGGCCCTGCTGGCCCAAGAAACAGACAGCTCATGAAGACGTTGATGCCAAGCCACATCCTACAAGTGAGATTTAAATCCTTACTGTCCTTAAACCCAAGTGTACCATTAAAAGTCTTCAACATTTTGAAGGCTTCAGCCATAAACCCTGGATAGGTTCCTCAGTTTAGCTCAGTTTTCTTTGAATAATTGGTACCCTAGAACCTGGTCTCNTGTTTGCTCACATACATATGCACACATATGCACATATATTATTTGCCTCTGTGTCTTTGGAAAAGATGAAAATGGTCTGAAATCAGGCAAAACAGATGGCTGAGTGGGCCTTGTGAATTTCATATATCTCAAGGAAGTTTAGAAGTCATTGCAACATTTTTTTTTTAAGGAAAAAAAATAATCTGTGAGTTTTTAAGTGTCTACACTTTGTCCTGTCTATTTCCATGCAGCTTAGAATATTTACTTTTCAGATCTTTGAAGGTTAGACTCTGAGAAGACTTACAATCTAAATGAGCTTTTGTTCAGGGCACTCTTCCTCGTAAACAAGAAATGCATCGGCACGCTAACACCGCATGCAGACGTGCCTTAACTTACACTCTAGTTATGTTTCTCAAAGACTTTTGAAAAAGTTGAAGAAAAATAAATTTATGCTCCCCAGAAGTGCTCACTGTTCTTAAGAGAATTTTATGTTTAAAGCCTCTTATAAAATAATGAATCCTGTGTGAAAATTCCTACTGCATAAGTGCAAATGATTGTTATTCTTTACACAGAGAACTGCCCAGTATGTGTTTTAAAAGTACTGCACATCACATTGGTAACATATTAACGTAATAAGCCTTACCTCCCTTAAAAAACATCTTACATATTAACGTAATAAGCCTTACCTCCCTTAAAAAAAATCTTACGCACCAATGCCAGATAAACTTTCCTAAGACGTTATTTTGCAATATTTTCTGACTGGCACTGAGGGTCTGTTGTAAGCTTATCCCCAGGCCCATGAGAGCCTTGAATACACTTGGTCACTCAGCTCGATTCTTTGCTCCTTTAATCATTTCTACACAGAATTCTGGCACCTCTCCATTCCCTGTCTTTGTCCCTAGTACCCTTCATGGTCTAGCTGGGATTTTCTCCTCGAAGTTTTCTTTGATACTCACTGCCTATTCCATACCCTGCTGTACCACTTACAGACTAACCTTCCCATTTTGTGAATACCTATGGTGTTCATTACCTCTCATTTGATTTCTCTTAAATTCTTCCTCATGAAATAGTTCTTTTCACAAGTCTGAACTATGCACCAGTTTGATCCTTTTGGGGGGTAATAGCGTACAGTCTTTTATTGTGTCCACCCAGTGCCTGACATAAAGCCTGCAGTCACTGTTATTTGAGGGTGGGTTTAATGTCAGACACAGATTTCATGCACAACACTGCACTGGATGCCACTAGAAATACGAATAAGACCCCAGTCTCTATCTCGAGTATAATCTGCTGGAGAGAAGAGGAAGACTCAACTAAATATTAAAGAGATCTGAGAAGGGCTATGAGAGGCTGTAGACAAAGGGACGGACGGGGAGAAGCAGCAGACTAGATGGCTTGCAGCAGCAACAATCAGGGGAGGCTTCATGGAGAAGGGGGCTTTTGGAATGGACCATGAGAGGAGGTTAGGATTGTAACAGGCAGCAAAGGAAGCCCCTGGAGGAGCCGAGACCAGGCTGAGCATGAGATCCCCTCATGATTCCCCCTATTTTGGTAGGAACTGAGCTACAGGCAGCAGTAAGCAGAAGGCGGTAAGCCTGAGGCTGGTTAACATAGGCAATGTTTTAAGGATCTTCGGGTCTAACGGAGAACATACAAAGAAGTAAGTTGTGATCCTCTGCAAACCAGCGGGGCTCAGGAAGAAATGTTTGTTTTGATTGGTAACACTGAGTTACTAATACTGGAATTATACTGTGCCTGAAATCCCAAATTAATTGAAAAGCAAAGCCTGCATTAACCAAACTCAGGAAGTCGCACTGTTATTCCTCCAAGCAGTAAATTAGAACAATTCACCACAGAGACAGCTGGTAGGGCTTCCTACCAAACATTAGTGAATCTCACCTGAATCGTTCTTTCTCGGAGAGGGGGGGGGAGGAGGGGAGAGAGAGAGAGAGAGAGAGAGAGAGAGAGAGAGAGAGGGAGAGAAAGTTTCCAGTTCCCTACATTTGCCAAGAGGACAGATTAGCTGTGTCTAAATCCATCTGCTCAGTATCTCATACAGTCAGATGCCTGCATATTGTCAGGTAATTGACACTTTTCTCATCAATTAACCCAATGGCTCATTTCTAGGACAAAGCCATAACATATCTGGTTGAAATAAATTTCTTCTCCACAGAAACAAATATTTGATCTTCATTCCATATTTTGTATTACAAATAACTCATTGTATTCATCACAGTTCCAGGAGGAGAAAAAGATTAAAAATACATTTCTTTGTACATGTATAGTTTTAACCACAAAAAGAAGAAAAGAGCAACAGTGAATATTTATAGTAAGTACCAAGATTTTTCACAAACTTGTTACATGCGTCTCCAACTTAATAGATTTTTAGATTTCTAAAAATGACTTAGAAATCCTCAT
>NW_017731351.1:1925247-1931911 GCF_001890085.2 Hipposideros armiger
AGAGAGAGAGAGAGAGCGAGAGAGAGAGCAACCAGACCCGGAGAAGGACAAGAGTCGGCAAGCTGCTGCCTCAGACCAACCACACCCGCCTCGCTCAGCGTTTCCGATGCCGGTAGAGAATCCCCCCGCCCCAACCCTCTTCCCCTCCTACGAGACCTTCCTAACAGCTCTAACCAGCTCTCTCCCAAAACACAGCTAACATCTTCTACCGAAGGCAAAGGGAGATAGTTGCCCGTATGAAAGGTTTCAAGAGTGGGAGTCAGGCCAGTCCTGGCAGATGGGAACAGAAGCGGTGCGCAGGCCAAAGCGCGCGCGGGCTCAGGGAAGCAGAGCTTCCCCTGGGAATTCCGGGGCGCAGAGGAGGGGCTGACCTGTGCACACAGGCTGCCACGCACCCTCTCCATTGCTCCTCCAATTAGTTCCAATTATCCGATTGCTGCTTTGACCGTGACGTTCGGATGACACCCACACTCCAATTGCAACATTTCTAACGATGAAATATCACAGGTTAGATCAACCCTTCTGCTAGCCTATAATTTACCTGAAGCCTCAAACGTGACTCTGACCCGTACAGGGGAAAAGGAACATAGTATCGTGTCCACCCATGTGCAGCAGGAAATGTACGCAGCATGAAAGCAAGGAGGTCCTGCGGGTTGGGTGACTGCGGGCTTTTTCTGGGTTTATCAAGTTTCAGGCTGCTGTGTGTGGGAAAGAACAGAGTCAGGCGCCTAGAGGTGTTTCCGGTGAGGCGACTGCTGTCTCCCACCAGGCAACAGTATTTGCAGGAATGTAATTATTATTATTTGCTTTTTAAAAAAAGATCAGTTCAGAAATCCCGAATAATAATTTACCTCACAAGAATTTTCTCATTATGTCGTTATTCCAACGCTTCTGCTCTTTCAAAGCCTTATTTTTGTAGCTAAGCATGAAATAATCTCCTAGAGTTTCTGGAGCAGGTATTTTTCTATTCATGTGATTGCAAACAGAAACTCCTTATTCAAGAAGGAAAAGGTTATTAAACCGAGTGAAGGTCTTTTCTACATGAAAATAAAAAGAAAGAGCTGTGACAGAAATCGTAATGGTGAGGCACGACGCGAGAGGTGTGCGGAGGTGCAGCTCCGGCCGGCCTGTCCAAACTGGCATGTCGCCAGCAGTCAATTTAAAAGTCAATTTGTTAATAATCTCATTTGCAGTGTGTTGGGTTATTTTTTAATATCTGCTCATTCTGCTGGGGTGTCCAGGCTTGTTTTCTAAATGAAATTCAAATCAGTTGTTAAAACCCTGAGCTGCTGTATTCTGAGATGCCCGTCTGAGAACTGTTTGATGCCTAAGCAATGCTTTCATCGTCCATCTCAGGCCAGGACATGAACTACCCTGCGTTTAAGCAGTCTTCTCTTACTGGCTCTTGAGCCTCCATTCACATCACACTGTTTGGGGGGCAGCAGTTGATGCTGGTTATATGTAAAAAAACAGTATTATCATTTGTGCCATTCTGACTGTCACCTCCCTGTCTTCTGTCAGACCACAATCTGGACCATTTTCTTTTATAAAACATGTTCAACTTTGGTGCAATTCAGAAATTTTATGATTCTGTCCATCAGCCCCCTCCCAGTGCATAAATTGTCCCAAAAGCATCCCAAATGCCTTCGTGATACAAGACACACAGAAATTACCAGCCTGCACTCTGAGCACACCACGGGCATCACTAGGAAATAAAGTGGAAAAGCCATATTAAGCCATCTTATTGGGTGTTATCCAGAAACCAAGTGAACTCAGTATTATTTCTTTTCTTTTCCCAATGATTTGCAATTCCTGGATGAAGTCTGAATGATACCAAAATGTTTCAAGACAACCCTTTAGAAAATAACCTTTTTGCTTTCCCCATTTCATTTGCCCTATGTGTTAATTGACTTTGAAAAAGCAGTATATTATCTGGGTAGAAAAAAGAAAAACAATAGACCTGATTTGTGAACATTAACATCCTACAGCATCAAAGTGTTGTTTAAATCATCGCCCAGCAGATCTGAGAACTATCCAGAAGAGTGAGAGAACGAGTTTAAAAAAAAAAAAAAATGGCCAAACGGTCTCAGAATGAAAGAGTGCCACTGCCATCTAGAGGCAGAAGTGATAGTAGCCAGCTATCAACTCATCAAGCAGGGAAATGATTATGATTATCATTCTGCACTGCCAGTAATTTTCCTATTGATTTGGTGTGCAGAGGTCACCTTTGCTCTGCCTTTGTTCTAGCAAAAGCATGGACTTGGTGGGGACAAATGGATATGCGAGTTCAAGAAAAATAGTTCTCTCCTAGCAAGAGGCTTCCCTGAGTTAACTGACAGGCACACAACAGCTGGTATGAGCACCCGTGTCACTGTATGAAATGACTTTGCTCTGATACCCAAAGGATCACACGTGGGATTCCCATAGCTCTGGACCCAGAATCGGTGTTCCTATGTCTTTCCATTCCTTTATGATATTTCTTCCTTACAGAAGAATTTGTCTTACAGAATAAAAACTATTTCCTTTTTGAAAAAATTGCCATTCACCTAAATGAAGTTGTGACAATGTTCAATATACTTGAAATTAAAATAGCCTAGAAAATTATGAAAACAAGAATAGCTATAAAAAATAAGAAGCCAACTTTGAGGACATTATGAGACTTATAGACCTATGGGGGTGGGAGGTAAGACAGCAAGGGTGTTGATGTGTACACTCATCTTCAGGCAAGGTATGATGAGAAAAACAGGAGCTGTTATGGTATGTTAGTAATTGCTTTAGACATATAACTGTTTAATTTAGAATGTAGGTTTAGTTTAGAAATGGAATGGAAGCAGTCCACATGGAACATTGGAAGAGGAAGTACCTTCTTTCTGTTCTTAGCAGTCTTGAGAAAAGGAGTTTCTGTGAATTATAATTCTGATCCCTACATTTAATATCATTATGTAATGGTTAATTAAAATTCTGTTTATGACTTCAAGCTAAAAGTCAATACTTCTTCCCACTGTGTCCATGAAATTCCTATTTTAAAAGACTTCAATTTTACTTCAGTTTTACCAACACTGTTTCAGCAAAGAGCATTTTACCTGTCATGTGGGTCTTGTCAGTGTTATAACTGAAACTATGGTGGTCTTTCCCTTTATCAGAGTAACGAAGGGTAATACCGTGTTTTCCCCAAAATAAGACCTAACTGGAAAATAAGTCCTAGCATGATTCTTCAGGATGCTTGTAATATAAGTCCTACCCTAAACATAAGCCCCAGTTAAGATCATCAGCCAGACATGACTGTTTGAATAAATGTAGATTTTTTTACATAAATAAATGAATACATGTAGATTGTTGGAGAAAAATTAATATAAGACCTAGTCTTATTTTCAGGGAAACATGGTAGCACCAACCAGTGATTATCATTTAGAATGATTTTTTATTTGAAACATGTTTCTGCAACTCTTACGTGGTTCTACAATACAGGAAAGCAGTAATTCCATTTCCTCATTTTTTTAAAAAAAGTAAGAACAAGACTAAAAGACCTTTATAATCTCTTCACTCAATGAGTCCAAGGTCCTACTTATATTACCATATGGTCATGTGGTTAAAAATCAGATACAATCTAAAATTAAACAATAAATAAATATAGGTAAATAAATGAATAGAGTAGAACCAAAGTTTTACCCAAGATGTTTTTTTGATTAGAAAATTAGTCATAATTAACTACTGTGATAATATGGGGAAATCTCTATATATAAAAAATTATGATGTTGGTATGGGTAAAATTTATCCTGACAAATATTTTTATATTGAATTAAAGTATTCCTATTTTGACTCTGAAGTTTTATGATGATAAATCTAGATACAGATTTTCTTTTATTTATCCTTCTTGGATGATTCACTAGACTTCCACGATTGCAGTGTTGGTATCACATATCAATTCTGAAGAATTTAAAGCCATTATTTCTTGAAATATTTTATCTCCCCATTCTCTATGTTCTCTTCTTCTGGAACTTTGACTGGATATATACTACAACTTCTCTGTATCTTATGCTCTTTGCCTCCATGTTTCCCATCCCTTTGTCTCGTGGTGCCTCATTCTGCATAATTTCTTCAGCTGTGTCTTCCAATTCACTAATTTTCTCTTTTGCTGTTTCCAATCTGGTGTTAAACATGCTCATCGAGTTTTTAATTCAAAAATTTGCATTTTCCATGCCTACAAATTCTACCTTTTCATATTTGCTTAGTTATTTTTACTAGCTTGCTCCTTATTCATTTTAAAATACCATATTTCATATCTATAAACACACTAAACATGCTTATTTTCTGTGCGGTCTCTAATACTATCAACATCTGAGGGCGTTTTGAACTTGATACTACCATCTGCTCTTTCTTATTTTGTTTCTTTTGCGTTTTGGGATCTGAGCTGTGAACTCAAAACATCCATGGGAATTTTTTGAGAATTGAGTTGAAGATGAATTCCTGAAAGGATGATTGCATTTGTTTCTTCCAAAATCCTAAAACACACCAATCTCACACCACTTCAAATGTATCCAAGTGTCATGTGGCTAGAAATTGAAGAGATCTTTTTTTCTTTAAATCAATGTCAAACTTTGAGAGAAGTGCTTTCCCTTGCTGTAATAAGAGTGGCAAGGCAGGACTATTATTTCTAGTTTTTATCCCATCCTTGCACTAAGGGTACAGGGCTTTGGGGTCCCATTTTTATAGTGGGCCTCTTTTTTAAATCCCCATATGTAGCAGGCCCTAGGCCTTTTCTCCCATTTTCCATCCCCTGTGGTGACATAAAAACTAAAGATTAGGTCACCTGGGTTTAGTAAATACTCTCATAGTAAAATATGGACTTATTGCTCTAGTTAACTGAGTTCTCACTTTTGCTTAGTTTTTGCCTCTGCAAATTTCTTAATCTCTTGCCAGAATATCAATGATATAATAATAAAGGATATTTCCAGTTGTTTTATCCAGGAAGTCTGTGAAAGAATCTATACTGCCTTATTGCTAAAAATGGGAGTCTGTTTATATTAAATGTAAACAAAAATCTATAGCACATGTATTGTGTTCCCTATGACTCAAGATACAAAAACTCAGCTTCTTGCTACATGTTGCTTAACGATTTGACTGATCTTTCAAAAATAAAACTAATTATGCCATTTTCCCTTTAAACCTTTCAATATCAGTCCCTTGCATCAGGGTAAAACTCAGTCTCCCTAACATGTCTTATGTGTGTAGATCTTGTCCACCTGACTAGCTTTGCCTTTCTCTACCATCAACACCATTACCATTATCACCACCATTCAGTCCTACTGGGTCACACTCACTATTTCTGCTCCATGCACTCTCTTAAACCTTCTCACATGTTGATTGCTAGAGCACTGTTGTCCTCCTAGTCTTCCTGCAACTTTCAGTTTATCTGTCACCTCCTATAGGAAGCCTTTCCTAAATCACAAATACAGGTTGAGTTGTACCCTTCCTTGGTACTCTCATGGAGCCTTACACCTAATTCCCTTTCACAGCTTTTGTCACACTGTTATATAATTGCTTGTTTATATTTCTGAATCCCCCCACTATAACATGGGCTTTATAAAAGCAGGTACATTTGTCCTGTTCAATTATATACTTGGCATTTACCACAATCCTTGCAACACAATAGACACTCAATGAATATTTTTATGTAAAAATGAAGTATATTTTAGTTTTTTTCTTAATTGTAAACAAAGGTATCATTGTGCCTGGGACTGAGTTGTAAATTATTAAGTGATACAAAGACATGGGGATTTGTATTCATTCACTCTAAGGACATTGTTATTTCAGAGCCTCATTTTTATCCTAAAAAGGCAATCTTCCAAAATATCAAATACAAATTTGAAACTAAGCTTAGCTCTTGCCAAGAGGATATCAAATCATGACAGTTTTGGGAACTGTATTCCTATTGTCTATGAAGAATGATTTAATTTCTTCATTATAATTCCTGCTCCATTGAAAGAAGACAAGGAAAAAGACTCACCAAAAGGTCTTTCTAATTGAAATCTTAGGAGATTGTAGTAATTTGACATTCATTAGAACAACAACTAAAATGATTAGAGGTAGTTAGACCCTAATCTAGCCGGTGTCTAACCAAAGGGAAGAAGTGTAGTGTGATGCACCTGTGGGTCACAAAAAAATTTACCTTCACTCTCCTATGGTCCCACTTGTTTTCTTTTAGTGTTTCTAATTCCTTGTCTTCAGGATTCATATGATGTCCTTTTTTCATCAAAATTAACCAAAGATTTTGACTTAGCCAATATTGTATACATGTTACAAACCTATCTGACAGCTGAACAATTTCAGGTTGAAATTTAATCAACCACAATGATTTTTTTTAAAAATGCTGAAGTAGTTAGTCATCCAACCCTTTGGTTTTCATGAAATAAGAGCAAAGTAAAGATTTACAGACACAGTCCAATTGTAGGCAACGCACATTGTCCTTTATGCCAAATGAAGTGTGCCAGGTTGTAGATCTCATAAACCAAACTCAAAGTATCACAGGAAAATAGACTGAATTTAAACATCATGTAATCTAGAACATAGTGCATTGAAAATCCACAATATTATCAGTGACATGGAGGTGGAGTGGGGAGTCCCTGGAAAATCTTGGGTATTTTATTCTTTGACTCTTTAGAAA
>NW_017731351.1:1933936-1934890 GCF_001890085.2 Hipposideros armiger
ACAAGATAATAATAACAAATATTTTTTTAAACTCTCACTCATGTGGCATGAAGGACAGTGAGCAAAGCTAAGAAAAAGGGGACTGGACCGTGGACATTTTGTGACTGTGATTCATTTCCCTCTGACTATTTATTACTTGGTGCTTGAAAGGGAAAAATGGAAAAAAACCAGTCGTAGCTAAAGTAGAACAGGGACATTCTGAAACCACTTACTTGCTGAGTTAAAAAGGAAAACATAATCAACCATTACACACAATTAGTGTTAAAACACACGGATAAGGTCAAGATTCTGGGTCATGGAGAAAAATACCAAATCATACAAAAGATGATTTACTTAACTAATTTTAAACTGTTTGTATTCGTTTTGCTTCAGGTTTGTCTTTGTGGTGAGAGCAAACATTTGTTAATCATCTATCACATGCCAAGTGCAATTCACTCTA
Source organism: Hipposideros armiger (assembly GCF_001890085.2). NCBI lineage: Eukaryota > Metazoa > Chordata > Mammalia > Chiroptera > Hipposideridae > Hipposideros > Hipposideros armiger. Next base: position 1,934,376 of record NW_017731351.1, read on the forward strand.
TGCCGATTTCACACCGGCTTTATGGGTTGAACATTGTTAGGCCTATTTCATACATAAATTAAGGCTCATAGTGTAAGTTGTCCATAGCAAAACAATAAGTAGCACAGGGGCCCCCTGGCTTTTTGAAAGTTTTCATTACACCCCATAGCTTTTATGAAAGGCCTACGTTAGTACCTGTTTCCACTCCCTGGAGGGAATCCAGAGAGGATTTTTGCTTTTATGACAAAAGGCAAAAAGCGAAAATATCGTTCAGCATTCGTTTTTCAGCGTGCCATTAGGCAGCGCGCACACCAGCAAGCGAGCACAGTTTCTACCGTGTGTTAGGGGTATTTTACGTTTTACGTGGTGTTTGGTATGATCTGGTAGGTTATTTTTGGGGTAGGGAACACTCAAAAAATGTTCCTTATAAATGACTGGAAATTGCTTCGCTTTATACCATTTCAGCTTACAAAAGATTCCATATAGGAAGGCTCTGGTGCCAGGCTATGGGGGAGCCTATGACTGTCAGAGCCAGG
>NW_017731351.1:1935676-1942320 GCF_001890085.2 Hipposideros armiger
TAAAGTTTCGGAACTACTTCCTGAAAATGCACAGAAATACAAAAATTTGCGAACAATTACAAGAGTTCACAGACCTCTCTCCAAGGCCCATTCATAGATTGGAGCCTTGCATTACGATTCATTGTAAAACGACGTCTGTCTCTAAATGAAAAAAATCTACCTGAGAGATGATTTTCTAGCACATTCTGGCTGTTGCCTTTGACATACAGCAACTTGATATACAGAGACCGGGATGTATAATACACAGGGGGAAAAACACAGACAGAAAGGGCAGATTACATAATAGCCACCAGAAATGCCTGAAGGACGCTATAGGAGTCAGTCGGACCCTGCATGGCATCACATTGGCAGGTATGGTTTCTCATGACACCATTGAGTTCTTCCTGAAAGAGCTTGCCCCAGCCTATTTTACCTCCACCGCAGGTGGCTTGAGTCATCCATTGCTGTAAAGAATGTAATCTGCTCTCCAACTGGGAGCAAAGGTGACTTTAGTTGGGCTTTCTTCTCTCATGAATAACATCCCTGACTGCTTACTGTAATGCCAGCACTTCAGGCCTCTACCTCCTCACCCTGTCAGCATCCCGTCAATTTATTGGGGGTTGAATCAGTCAGATGGAATTCATCCAAGAACATCTAGCAAAGTGACATCTGGGACAATGCTGTTTCTCAAGGAATCTGTTGAGATTTGGCACGCCTGAAGTTTGTTATGCAGAGCTATGTCCTGGTACCTTTCTCTGATATAACATTGCATCAGGTCACTATTAGACCTAATCTTGAAGTGAGCCAAGTGTGGATAATACTCATGACAATAAGCTGCCCAGTCTGGTGGGTTTACCAAACTAATCAGAGAAACAGAGAATTCTAAGAGCCCCTCCCCACAAAAGGGTGTATCCAGCCTATGGATGAGCAGCAGTCCCTTGAGAAAGACCTTCGGTGGCTCCCCGTTGCCTCCTAAATCAAGGACAGACTCTTCTGCAGGGCTCTCCAGGTCCTGCACACCTGTTCCCATTTCTGGTCTGTTCTGAAATCTGGTCCCGTTTCCTGCCTTCTCTCTCCCTGTGGGTCCACTCTTAGCCTGGCTTCAACCAGCTTGCTTTTAAACAAATCCTCCTTTTTTTTCCCTTCTGTTATCTTTTGCTTTGGGTGTTCCATTCCCATTCATCTTTTTAATTTTCCTCTTTCAACATCCCATCCATTTTTTGAAGCCCAACTGTGCCCCTCGACCAAGAAATCCTCCCTTAAGCTTCCCATTTTCATCACAGGAGAAAACTCTTACAATCCTTTGAGTGAAACACAGCACAGGCTATGGACTCAGACAAATCTGAGTTTAAATCCAGGCTGTGTGTCATTGGAAAAGTTACCTAGTTTCTCGGATCTCAGTATTTTCATCTGTAAAACTGGGACGGATAAGGCCTTTTAGGGATATTGTGTGTGTTATCCAACACATAACCACACTCAATAATTTCTTTCTTTAAATCCGATTGTGTCCTTTTCAGTATTTGTCACATATTACCTCATTCTGTGGTTGCTTCTGCACATGTCTGATCTCCTCTATCAGGTAATGTTACTCAAATATCGATTTATTGCAGAGGCCTTCCATGGTTTTCATATGTAACACACACCATTTGCTTTTATCCTCTTTCTCTGCTTTTTTGCTTCATAGAAATCCTTACTACCTAGAATAGTTTCTTTGTCCCTTTGCTTTGCATCTGTTTCCCTCTATTTACAAGCTCCACGGAGCAGGGACGTTTTCTATGTTGCTTACTGTTGTATCACCAGCACCTAGAACAGAGCCTGGCAAATAGTAAGTACTTAGTAATTTTGGCAGCTTAGTGAAGGATTTAATAAGCTCCTTGAGACTAGTGAGAATTTCTTAACTAGGATAAAACCTCCAGGCTGGGTGGGACGTTGAAATCCCTTTACTGACCGCAGTGCTTCTCAGACGTCCCTGCACGCAGCCCAGCCCCTTACCTTCTAATCCAAGCAGATGCTGACCATCCTCTGAGTTCCGATGCTTTCGGACGCCTCCCTCGCTGTGAGGTGCTGCCCCTGCTGCTGAGAATTCCCTCCTCCTGCTCCATACCTGCCTGATGAATTCCAGAACCGGAGACAAAGTGGCAGGAGCGTGTGCTTTGGAGCCACACAGGTGGGCTTTGATGCGCTCAGCAGCTGGGTCGTCTTAGACAGCTTACTTGGCTCCTGGGGTCTCACTGTCTTGTTTGTGAAGTGGAAGTAGCAGAGCCACGAGGTCAAAGATGCTGGATGTGAAGAGCCCATCAGAGTTCCTCGGGGATGGCTGCCTACAAACAGAAAATTAAAATATGAAACAAAAAAATAAAAACAAAAAGCTCTCCCGCTCTTTTCTCTGTAAAACCTTCGGTAGCTCTGCCAAGCAAAATCAGTCACTCCCTTTCCATGTGTTTTAACAAATCTTACAGACGTTTCTACCATAACAGTAGCACGTTGACAGCATTAGACGTCCTTTTGAATTACACCCTCCTTTTGAACCGAGCTCACACAGGAGCCATAACTGCAATGACTTCTGTAGCCTCAGTCACTAGCCCTGTCCCTGGTGCAGAACGACAGTCAGCACGTATGTGCTCGTTAAACAAATGAACCTGGGAGAGTGTGGCTGTCCTCCTGGACTCAATGTCTTTGCCTTTTCTCCAGGTTATTTTCCTTTGTGGGAAATTTACCCATAGACTTCACCTACTTAGGCATGGCTTTTCCCACCGGAGTTTTCCTTAGGTCAGTGAATACAGTCTTGGAGGCTGTCCCTATTGATCTCTAACAAGTGTCCCATGAAATGTCCTCCAATATCCAGTGTATCTCCATTAGCTGCCTCTGTCCAACTCGGCTTCTATGTTCATTCATTCATTCACTCACTCATCCCTTCACTGTACACTGACTGAACAAGGCACACAACTAGCAGATAGGACCTCTCTTCTCTTGGGTCTTCAAGCACATCACATAGCTCCTGTTTAGCTGTGATTAGCCTTCATTTTTAAAGGAATCATAGAAGACAAAAACCACATTCCCTAGCATGATGGCCAGCAAGCACCAGTCTGTGAGACTAACTACCTGTAGCTTTTTACATGGAAAACAGCCATGTTCTAAGTTTCCCTGAGCGCAACTGAAAACAAAACAAACCTTGGTGAATATGTTTTCTGATTTCCAATTAATTTTCTAAGATTGGCTTATCTATATTTATGTTTTTTATAAGCAGCACTAGGAGATCAGATAAGTTAGGTATTGTATTACAACTTTAAATGGCACTACTGTGGGTAATATTGCCAGTTCTATCAAATCTAAGCCTTCAGCATATGATAAACCAAGCAGAGTTAAAGGCAAAGAAAATGATTTATTTTGGTGCAGGTCCTCCTATCAACCACAAAAGAGAGAGGGAGAGAGAGAGAGAGAAAGAGAGAGAGAGGAGAGAGAGAGAGAGAGGAGATATTTCACCCTGATCAGGCCTCCTACAGAACAAAAGAATTTACAGAACTGACAGTGCAAATAAAACTTGAAACTATCATCCAAAACTAAAAGATGAAAATGTCCTGTGCAGATGAGAAAGCAAACTACAAATCACACAGAGCAGGAGCATACAAGAGGACCCGTGCTGTCATTATCAGGCCCTGAAAGTCAGAATGCCCGAAGCCTCCCTCAGCATAGCCCCCCACTCAGCCTGTACACCTATAAAATGGAGATGAAAGCTGTACCCCTCTTCCTCATAATAGATAGAGGGGGAAGGCTTAATAGAATTGGGCTGGAAAGGCATTTCAAAACGCACAGACGAAGGATAGTAGAAATAAAGCGTAAAGACTGCTCTTCAGAAATGTTCTTTCAAGTGTTCTTGATACTTGGGCAGACTTCCCTAGAAGCTGTAGGCTTTGTCCACATGTGTAGGGTTTTTAACTGCCTCTGCGACAAAAACAAACAGTTCCCTGTTTGATCTGGAGAACAGAATCAGACCTCAGGCCCTTGCTGGCTGTTCATAGTGCTGTCTCAGCTGCTGTACAAAATGCAAATGGCAAAGGTGAGCATCTCTGCTGACTGACATCACACAAGCTGGAGGAAAGGCAAGAGCACAGGACTAACATACAACATCCGGAATTCTGGGTTTGATTTCTTATTTCTTTTTTTTTATTATTAAACTATTTTTTATTACAAAATACACATTTTTTAGAATTAGTTTCAGCTTGATTTCTTATTTCTTATCACTCTACTTGGAAAATCATTTACGTCTTCTTTCTTTGCAGCCGGTAGAGAACTGGGCTACGGCTGGGAGCCCTGAGTTAGCAAGTATTTGGCCATTTACATAAGGCAAGTCTCAGGTACGTCAAACCGACGCACCCTCATCTATAAAATACACATACGGGACCCTGTGCCATGAGATGTTTAAAGGATGAGAACACATGATTCTAAACATGATTTCAGCTGCAAGCACTCGGTGTAAGAGGCTGTTAGAGAAAGGCTGCCCTATGCACGGCCTTCTAATTTCAGGAAGACAACAGCGAAGTCATTCGTTTGCCATGTAAGGAGAACTAAGCACCATGCGGATTCAGGGTAGAAAGAAGTTTGCAGAGAACACAGAAAGCCTGGTCTCACAAAATGAATCATGTAGTCAACTTCCCCAAAAGAAACCCACTCTAGAAACACTTGAGAGTCATATCACTACAGGCATAGTGTGTGGGCAGATGTGATATATATCCTAGCATTCTGTAATCAGAGGAAAGGCATGAGACAATCATCTTGTCCATTCCATTAGGTGGCAAAAGGAAGATACGCTAATAGGTGCCAGCCCTGCAATGAGCAGACAAATGACCCAGTCAGGGAGGGTGGCAAGGAGAGCGGGTCACACAGTCACACTTACTCGCACAGATAGAAACAGTGTCAGCAGAGGCTGAACAATGATAACTGTAACTGGAGGAATAGATGCAATTGGAATACTGAGACGTTACTGGGTGTTCCTGATATTGTCTGTGTGTTCATAACACACTAATCAAATCAGCGACAACGACGGCTTTCGAAGCCATAAATATTTTCCGTAGCTGCAGAAACACAATGCAGCTGTGTGTTTATGTGATAAGCCCTTTGTAGAGAAGGCAGACCCATAAGCTCACAGAGATAGGATGCAGGGGCTGATGGGGGAGCCGGAAAGTGGCCCTGCCCTGCTCCCTCTCTGGCTCAGCAGGGGCCTTGTGTGATGTAACAATCTGTACATGCATTGCCCCTTTCTTACTGGGGAAGCAAAAGCAATTCCCAGGCATTACCTCATTGCTGTTCATCATGCCTCCAGGGAGCAGGTAACAAGTATTATCCAGTTTTGCAGGCAGTGAAAGTGAAGCTGTGATTGGCTGAACATCGGGTAAAGGTTATAGGGCAAGCCTGTGTATTGCAGAGATTAGAGCCAGCTCTCCTGCCTCCCTTTGCAGCACCTACTACTTAAACACACTTGAAATCTCATTAAAAAGCGAGAGAAATGTGCTCAGAGAATAGAGCCAAGTGAAATAAAAAATGAAAGCAAGGACGGGAAACTTCACATTCAATATTATGCTTAGTTATAGAAAATGTATGTATTTATAAAATTGGTCTTAAGGGTAGCCAATATTAGCAGAGATAACGTCTGGGCTGCAGGATTAATGGTAATTTGGTTTTTTTGGGTTTTTTTTCTTCTTCTTCTTCTTCATGCCACTCTGTATTTTCCAAGTTATAAATTACGAGCAATAAAATTTTTTATGAGAAAAAAATTCAAAGTGCAAAATTCATTAACAGTGCTTTGTTGATCATAAAAATGTGAAAGTATTAGTCAATAACATTTTTAAGAGTTTCTATACTAGATATGATGGGTGTTAACAAAGAAAAAGAAAACATTTCTACAATAGTCTCTTCTGCTTTCAAACACACTTAGGCTGTGCACACCCACCCACTCTAACCCACCCTACACTGGCTTTGTCTCCCTAACCTACAGCCCTAATCATGGCACCATAGTCTCTACCAAATTAAGTCCAAACCATTGAGCCCAACATTCAGCCTAGAAGATAACCACAAGGGAACTTGTCAGTTTGCTCTTTGACTAGATCCTTAACTATTCCATGCATGTGCCATTCTTCAAAAACATTTCACTTGTTGGGGAAAGGGCAGTCTTTTCAACAAGTGCTTTTGCAAAAACTGGATACCCACTTGCAAAAGAATAAAGTTCAACCCTCACCTGATAGCGTATACAAAAATTAAATCAAAGTGGATCAAAGATCTAAACATTAAGATGGAAAACTACAAAACTCTTAGAAAAAAACACAGTTAAAAAAACATCATGGGCCTGCCAAGTGGCGTGTTTGTTAAGAGTTGACTTGTGACATCAGCTGTAAGCAGCAGGGCCTCGGTTCGGATCCCACATGAGGGCCAGTGACACTGCGCCCTCTACAGCTAAAATGGTGAACAACAACAGCTCAACCTGGAGCTGGGCTGCCCTGAGTGGCCAGCGATGGCGTAAGCTGCAGTGGGGCTGGCCGGCAGTGGGCGTAAGCTTTCCTGAGCCGCTGTGAGCAGCCATCCAATGGCTGGCGAGCGACTGCCTCACCCGGGAAGAGTGCAATGATCACAATACCAACATGGGCCAGTGAAGCAACGTCCTCCACAACTAG
>NW_017731351.1:1942455-1976657 GCF_001890085.2 Hipposideros armiger
CCAAAGCATAGGCAACAAAAGAAAAATAGATAAATTGGATTACATCAAAATTTAAAATTTTTGTGTATTAAAGAACACTATCAACAGAGTGCAAGTAACCTATGGAATGGGTAAATAGTTTTAAATTATGTGTCTGATAAGGGCTTAGTATCCAGAATATATAAAGAACTGCTCCAACTCAAAAACACAAAAGCAGGACCTCAAAGAGATATTTATATATCCATGTTTATAGCATCATTATTCACAATAATCAAAAGGAGAAAGCAACCCAAGTGTCCATCAATAAATAGATAAACAGATAAAAGGATAAACAGAACATAGTGAATATATGTGATGGAATATTGAGAGTAAGGAAATTCTAACACATGCAACAACATGGATGGACCTTGAAGATATTATGCTAACTAAAATAAGTCAGTCACAAAAGGACAAATACTGTATGATTCTGCTTATTTGAGATATGTAAAGTAGTCAAATTCACAGAGACAGAAAGTAGAAAGGTGGTTACTGGGGGATGGAGGTAAGAGGGAATGAGGAATGTTGCTTTATAACCTTGGAAATTTTTGGGGTGAACTATGGAACTGGCCCCCATACAGGAAAGGCAGAAAGAGGCTAAAGGAAAAGGCAGACCACTCCAGATTTGTAGGTGACAGGTTTAATTCCTAAAGGGAACTTAATTACAAGGGTTATCTTGGGCAGCATCAAGACCAACAGATCTCCTCACCACACACCAGAATCTTAAAAGTTTGTACGAGTAGAGAGGCCTTAACGGGGTTCAGTCACATGTGCTGTCCAGATGGTCTCAACAATGCTTTACTATCTCAAGGCTGCATCCTTGAAAATGGCTCCCACTGTGGGCAGAACATACATTCTAAGGATAGAGCAGGGGGTAAAGAGCCTCTGTTTGTCCAGGTCCAGCTCTCAGATCAACTGGTGATCACATCATCTCAATGACCTCCACCAATAAAGAGTCGTTATTAGATGAGTACAGAATTTCAATTTTGCAAGTAACAAAAGATGGCTGAAAAATGATAGAGATGGATGGTGATGATAGTTACACAGCAATGAGAAAATACTTAATGCCACTGAACTGTACACTTAAAAATGGTTACAATGGTAAATTTATGGTACCACAATTTTTTTTTTTAATCTCACGCTTTCCTACTTTGTGTCGCTTTCTTCCTTTAAGCTGAAATTTCCCTAACCACCTCCAGCTTTTGAAATCCAACCTTCAGCTCAAGGTCCCCAATTACAATAGACACCCCGCTTAGTGAACTCTCTCAACCAGATGCAACATCTCCCTCATACGGATCCTAGATGTAGTCCAGAACATAGCAAAGTGCAACACAGAGCACTTTTTCACATATCATTTGATACTCACAAAAACATTATAATATCCTTTTTTAAATATGTGACATTTGTCTGAGGACAGCTTTGCAACCTAATAAGGTCAAACTAGTGGCAGGTAGCTGAGCATCTAGTCAATGGCTTCCAGTTTTAAATGGAGTTACCCAAAGCCTACTGGATCTAGCTTTTGGCATTAATTAAGCACTAATTTGACTATTAATTCTTTATTTCTAAGCCTCTTTTTTTGTATCTCTACTAAGTAGTAAACTCCTTGAGAACACGGACCAAGTCCTAAACATTCTTGTAATCCCTTCAGTCCCAAGCACGTACGTATTTAATCAAAACTTGTGGAATTAATGAAATAATAATCTGTGAGCAATTTATACAACAGAATAGACCCTACTAACCAAACACACATTAATAATCTGGACTTGAAAAATATAAACATCACAAAGAGACACTGCATTCCTAACTGACACCAATGCATAGCAGTTGTCTGGATTGATACGATAGCCAACTAGTCAATTCACACACAAAAAAAATTTTTTTGGCTAAAAAAAATGTGACTCAGAAACATCATAACTGGCTTTAGCTGAGTAATACTCAGTTTCTGCATTTGCCTCAACTCCTCTGCCATTTACTAGCTGTGTTATTTTAGGCAGTCATTCTCAATGTTTTGATAAGGTTATCACCACATTCTTACTCATTCATTTCTGCAAACTATTTCACCCTGTTTCTTCTTAAGAAAGTGAACCAAACCATTGGTTTGCATTCCTGATTTTGTTAAATAGCAACACCTGCACCTCAATGGTTTGTCAACACTCCTTGGCTACATCTGATGGTATTAACGCAGCTGGTCTCTAAAGTGGACCAGGTGTAGTACTTCTGGATCTTTTCTTTTCTAGTTCTTAACATGTATTCGAGGATTAATTGCAAATGTATAAATATCAGCAGCATGTTATATTAATAATATAATCCCCAGCAGCCTAGACATACAGATTTTATGTTCAATTACTTTACTAGTTTTCATACATTGCCAGTGCCTATCATCAGCTAGATTTCCCTTTATCCTCCACTTCTGATAATTATACTCTAATTGATCCTATGATCTCATGAGAAGAACAGAGTGAAGATTGTAGGATACATTGCTAAAGTGATACACATTGTTTCAATTACAAGCTGCAGGAGAGAGATCCAAAATGCTGCAGTAGATAAACACTGTGCCTGCTTCCTTCCATGAACACATTAAAATTACAACTAAATTATAGAACTATCAACCTGGAGAACCATCTGAAGTCTGGCTGAACAGAAGTTTTATAACTAAAGGTATAAAGAAGCCACATCGAGACTGGTAGGAGGGGGCAGAGATATAAAATGGGCCCCAAGTCTTCATGGGGTGATTGAGAATCAGGAGGGATATTTCAGCTGCAGAGCTCGCCACCGGAGGAGCGAGGAAACCCAGCCCCACACCAGCTCCCCAGCCCAGAGTACTGGTGCCGGGAAGAGGAGGCCCCACAAAATCTGATGGTGAAAAACAGTGGAGAGTCCCACCATCCAGGTGGGATGGAAGGCTGCAGGAAACCCAGTCATTCTCTTAAACAGCCCGCGCACAGACTGACTCTCTTGCAGGCAGTCACCCTGGGCTCCAGCGGAAAGATGACTTGGGGCATCCGTTGGAAGCATATAGGAGCAGACTGAGGGGTGTGGCCTCAGAGCAAGGGCTAGAGGATAGTCGCAATTTTTCCTGTGTGGCATCCTTCTCCTGTGCAACTGACAGGTGAGCACCATTTTTCTTATGTTGAGCACGCCCCCTATGCTTACAGCCAAATCTGAATCTGATTGGTCTGGTGAGATTCACTGCTCCACCCTGCTGACTCACTGGAAACCCACCCTACCCAACTTCCCCAGCACCAGAGACACTTTCTCTGCAACCCACCAGCTCAGCCCACATTGCACTCTTACTTGGAAAACTATCAGAGTCCATGGCCCCCCAGTGGGTGGTGACTGGCCTCGGGGTGCTCTGAGACTTTCGCTGAGTAGCTCCAGGCTCAGTGCCGGCACCAAACCAGAGTCTACATTAACCTGGTGACCACAACTCTTCCCACACCAGTGACCCACTGAGACGCTGCTATACCAAACTCGCATTCTACATGAGGCTTTATTAGTAGCTGAACCTTAAGGGAGCCGGCAGGTAGCAGCAGACCTTGGGGTGTCCTGGCTTTTTGCAGAGCTACTGATAGCAGCCATCCTCGGTTCACAGCATGGCCTCTCCATGTGCTTTCAACTTTAGCACAAGCAGCAAACAACCATGGATCACTCTGTAGCACCTACCAGATAGTCCCCAGCTGGTCACAGGCAGTGAGTAACCTGGGCCTGCACCAGAGCCCCTTCCAAGAGGGCCCAGAACAAACATGCATGGAAGTTGGCTTCAGACCATGGCAGAGCACCACCCAATTAGCCCCACAAGTGGCACACCCAAAAGGCAATCTCAACAGGTACCAGAGCCCACTGGGGCAAATCCCACTCAGTGGAGTAAGCTCCCTGCATGGCAGACTATAAAGTATGGACATGGCCAAACCCCACAGCCAGTCAGCCTGAGGGTCAATCCCACCCACAGAGGTCAAAATAGCAATCAAGGCTCAACTATAACAGGAGGGCACACACAAGTTACACAAGGGACACTCCTGGAGCACCCCAAGCAGGAGACCAGGAGACTGTGCCAGGGCCCCGCAGGGCACATACTATATACGACAACCTGGCCAAGATGAGGAGACATAGCAGATCTACCTAATACATAGAAACAAACACAGAGAGGCAGTCAAAATGAGGAAACAAATAAATACATCCAAATGAAAGAATGAGAGAAAACTCCAGGAAAAAAATAAATGAAATGGAGGCAAGCAATCTACCAGAGAAAGAGCTCAAAACAGTGGTTATGAAGCTGCTCAAGGAACTTGGTGAGAATTTTAACAGAGAGATAGCAAACATAAAAAGAAACATAGAAACCATAAAAAAGAACCAGTCAGAAATAAAGAATACAATAACTGAAATGAAGAATGCACTAGAAGAAATCACCAGCAGACTAGATGAAGCAGAGGATCGAATCTACAATTTGGAAGACAAGATATTAGAAAACACCTAATCAGAACAGCAAAAAGAAAAAAGAACCCCAAAAAATTAGGATAGTTTAAAAGACCTCTGGGACAACATCAAGCATAACAAAATTCACATCATAGGGGTACCAGAAGGAGAAGAGAGAAAGCAAGGGATTGAGAACCTATTTGAAGAAATAATGACTAAAAACTTTCCTGACCTGGTGAAGGAAATAGACATACAAGTCCAGGATACACAGAGAGTCCCAAACAAGATGAACCCAAAGAGGCCTTCACCAAGAAACATTATAATTACAATGGCAAAGGTTAAAGACAAAGAGAGACTCATGAAAGCAGCAGGAGAAAGGCAACTAGCAACTTATAAGGGAGCTCCCATAAGACGGTCAGCTGATTTCTCAACAGAAACTTTGCAGGCCAAAAGTGACTGCCACAAGCTATTCAACAGAATGAAAAGAAAGGACCTGCAACCAAGGGTACTCTACACAGCAAGGCTATCATTTAAAATTGAAGAACTGATAATGAGCTTCCTAGACAAGAAAAAGATAAGGGAGTTCATCACCACCAAAACAGCATTACAAGGAATGTTAGAGGGACTTCCCTAAAATGGAAAAAGAAAAGATCAAAATTATGAATAATAAAATGGCAAAAAGCTACATATCTATCAACAATTACTTTCAATGAAAATGGACTAAATGCTCCAATCAAAAGACATAAGAGAGCTAAATGGATAATAAAACAAAACCCTTACGTATGCTGCCTACAAGAGAATCACTTCAGATTGAAAGACACACACAGACTGAAAGTAAAGGGATGAAAAAAAAAACATTTCTTGAAAATGGAAACAAATAAACAAACAAAAAGCAAAAAAAAAAATAAAACCCATATAATCATCACAACTGACAAAATAAAGCATTTGAAAAAAATCCAACATTCTTTCATGATAAAACAAGAGATACAATAATCCCACTTCTGGATATTTATCCAAAGAAACACAAAATGCTACTTCAAGGGGACACGTGTATCCACATGGTCATTGCAGCATTGTTTACAATGGCCAAGATGTGGAGGCAGCCTGGGTGTCTGTTGATGGAAGAATGGACAAAGAGGAGGTGGTACATATATACAATGGAATATTGCTCGGCCATGGAAGGGAATGGGTCCTTGCCATCTGCGGTGGCGTGGATAGACCTGGAGGGTATTGTGCTGAATGGAGTGCAAGACAGAGAAAGAGAGAAACACTGTGATTTCATTTGTATGTGGAACTTAAAGAACAAAATGAACAAATGAAACAGGAAAAGACATGACAAGCTGTGGTCCTCTGCTATAGACGCTGAACACAGCATTTCCACAGGCTCTCATGACATTACGGTGACACCTTCACCCTAGTAAAGGCACTCTTCCTCTTATAATAATTACTAGAGATCTCTGAAGTTGTCCATGTCACTGAAGCACTGAGTATTTTTAGATGGCCCATGAGTGCATAATGGTCTGCCGTTAGGCACTGCCTGCGTGTAAGCCTGTCACGGTCTTGTACACTGATGGTGTGCTGCAGTGTGGATCAGAAATGACGGGAAAGGCAGAAGTCAGAGCTTCTCCATGCTACCCAGCACTTGTCCCAAAGGTTTTCCCCTTGACTCAGGACTCAACTCATCTAATGACTTAATATTGCCCATGAAATAAAAAAGGGCATCTCCAGGACCTAGCTGATGTCCCAAGGCATGGTGGAAAGCAGGAATGTGACTTGGCACTGTAACGAGGTGACTCCCACACCAAGGATCCCACGCCAAGGCTCCCAGAAACACAGCCCCTGGGAGCCCACACTTGGCTTTTTGCACGTGGTGTGTAATGGTTTGGAGGTAATTGCTCTCAGGGTTTGCTTTAAACTCGTTCCTTCACATGAAACCAAGGCAGGCACTGCACACCAAGGAATGAAAATCTTGGCTCAGGAAATAAAAAAGGTCTTTTCTGTTTCAGAGCCAAAGAGACTGAAACTCAAGAAAGATGGGGAGAACACACTTGAAACAATTTGTAGCTATTTTGCTTGATTTTCCCTTGAAGCAATAAATAACTGTGCTCCCTGCTGCTGGTATTTTATCAAGCTCTGTTTGTTATAACTGTGCATTATGTTCCATGCAAGACAGCATCTTTGAGCTTTCTTTTTGTGTTTCCCTACTGCAGTTTAACTCTGTGAGGAGCAATTCCGATGGACCACCAGGATGAAGAAAAAATAGCAGAACCTGGGGATACATCCCACCACCTGAATGCAGAGTTGCCCAATTTGGAACAAAGGAGTGCCAAGCGGCTTCTTTAGTGCAAAGTAATGTGGTGACAAAAATACGCAGGAGCCTCTAGATTAACAACCACTCCCTGCTGATGCCGACCTTTGTCACTGAGAAGGCTGGAACAAGAGAGAATTATTTCAGGATAATATCTCTCCCCTCTCCCCCCTCCATCTCCTGAACACAGATCAGCAGCCATGGGAGAGGGTCTCTGAAGATGGTCCTGTTACTTTGGGGCTTATTGAAGGATAATCTATCTAGTTGGTTTCTCTGTAAACGGTAGAGAAATCAGACAATATTGTCCCATTAGTGTCATAATGACCTGGGCTGCATCTGACTTGAATCACTGCTCCTCAAACCATGAGGCCTACGACATGGAATTTGATGGATCTGCTCCCAGGGCCTGTACTCACAATTAATAATAATATGATTAGAATGTGAGCACACCTACTCATGTTCAAAGCATTTTTTTAATTTCCACTTTTTCATCTGCTCATTGGTGGGGGTGGGGGACAGAAGTAGGTAATTATCTTCCTCGTTTCTACCAGAAATGGACCACTGACATGTAAAGCTCCTTAGGTACCTCAGTTGTGCTCCCTATAGAACAGGCATCCCAGCGCTTTCATTAGTCACTGGTCCTGCAGGTATCCAAATCACGAACATAAATTGCAAGACACTTTTCAGATGCCAAAGGCCGCGGCAAAGTCTGTGTTTCTAAGTCAGCAGCCTCTTCCTTCCCTTGTATGAATTACATTTAAATGAATGGTGTGGAAAGAAGACCTGCCAAGGGGAAGACCTAGGAGTGTGTGGGTGAGAGCAATGCCTGAGAGCTAAGCAATCACATCACACGCAGAGCACATGCACCCGGGCCCTGGGACCCACCCTGCCTGCCCAAGCACTGACACGAAACCCTCATGCCAGGAAGAATCCATCTCCTCTAAAGACAAGAGGGTCCCGGAACCAGTTCCAGAAGGTGCTGTTGCAGTGGAGAATGGGAGAAGCGCGCCACAGCAAACCAGCCAATCGGGTTGTGAACACAGGTGAACTTGAGTTGTGGGGGGAAGCGTTCTCCAGCTGAAAGTCCCCAGGGCTCAGTAAATGCTTTCGTATTAATAATAGTGGATAGACGGTGTCTCTCAACTTAGAAATTTTAAGCTGTCATTTAGTACATCATATAATAAAGAATGCTATGTGACATAGAGAGTAACATAAAGAACGGAAATGTAGTCCACGTAAGGGCCATTTGGGTAATTACTTCATCTCTTTCCATCCAGACATCAGAAATGAAATAGTCTTTCTTCACTTCTTCTGCAATAAATCATTAACAAAAAGTAAGTGGTTTCACAAATAAATGACTGTATCTATAACTACTCTCCCCAAATCAATAACACATTTATTGATAATTCTGCATTTAAAGGTTCATTTCACCTTAGTATTGACATTCTGTCTCCCCTGCCATTTCATTAGATTTAAATTTTTTCATTCTTGGTAATGAACTGTAAGAAAGTTGCTATGTTAGAAGGTGGCCCCATTGAAGAGCTGGGCAATGCAACTCAATATATCATTTTCTATTAATTACTATAATCAGTAAAGTTTCTTGTTTGTACGCTCAGCGAAATTAAAGTTAGGAGTCACTGGCTTCCCTCTGTAAAGCAAGAATTCCTGGCTTCTCCTGAAAGGCATCCTTCGGCTGCTCTGTAAAATGGAGCAATATACTTAGCTCCCTGTGAACCGTCACACAGACTTGTATCAGTTCAACCAATCCTTTCGAGTAACTGCAAAATGCCCAGCCCTGGGTGGGGTGTCAGAGATTCAAGAATTAAAATGTCATACTTGTCCTTGGAAGCTTACAGTCTGGTTAGAAAGCAGATACATACACAGAAAATCTCAACATAAAGCAGCAAGACTCTAGGCCTGTACACAGGAAAACCATCACAGAACAGAAATGCGAGCCCAGTGGGGTAAGTCAGGGACTGCTGCCTAGATGAGACGACACTTGAGCTGAATGATAACCTTTCTTAACACTAAGATTTCATAACAGAATATAAAACAGGAATGAATGTCTCAGTCAGTTTGGGCTGCTATAGCAACATGCCAAAGACTGGGTGGCTCAAACAACCAACATTTATTTCTCCCAGTTATGGCGATTATAAGCCCAAGATCAAGGTGAAGATAACCATCTTTTTGCTGTGTCCTCACATGATAGAGAGGGAAACTCTGGGTCTCTTCCTCTTCTTGTAAGGTCATCAGTCCCATCATGGGGGCTCTATCTCATGACCTCAAATAAACCTCCCAAAAGCCCTCACCGCCTAATACCGTTACATTGGGAACAATGCTTACAACTATGGGTGTGTGGGGGGGGGTGGAGACACAAACATTCAGTCCACAACAATGAGCATGTCCAACTGTATCAAATCACTAAGCAATTTAATAAAATCATTACCCAAATAATTCCGCATGTGACCATTTGACAACCAACATGGGAGCATCATTATGTGGAAGAATCAGCCACTCCTTCTGCGGCAGATCACTACACAGAGTCACCGCACAGCCTCAAAGGGAATGACACAACCAAGGGAAACGCGTACGTTTCCATCTGCACCCTCCATGAATGCTCTGTTGCCATAAAAATGGCACTGATGTTAAATGCTGGCGCAGGCTGGGCTGGAACTGCAGGGTTTTACCGCCATCTGCTGGCCGTTCTCCATGATGACTTTCAGTGAGAGGGCATTGACTCTACCTGCAGGCTCAGACGTGGCTCTGCCAGCAGGAACAGTGCAGGTAGGGGGAAAATACTTACCGTTAGCGATTTTATTAGAGAACATACATCTACAATTCATTTTCAATAAAATGTGTTTTCTGAAACCCGTTTGTATTGCATTCTAATCAGATAAGGGAATGTTAATGATATTTTCTTAGTAAGTTTCAAAATAGTAACCTCAGAAGTAAGCACATTTTTCATTCGCATCTCCTGAATTTTTTATGTATACCTTGTTATTCCCAATACAGTGTAATAACATACACTACAGGGAGAGCGCTGTATTTGCCATCAGATTTTCAATTAGGTGAAACAAGCTATTGTTGGCACTTGAATACAATATATTTCCTATGTTGACAAACAAAATATTTAAATGCATTTTTTTTTATCTTGGTTTGAGAGCATGTTTTATTGCACCAATAACTTTCCCTGAGGCCTTCTTTTAACTATAAAACCATTTATGGCAAAAAAAAAAAATTAAGCAAACCAATGGTTCCATTACTTGCTAGTTTTCATTATATACTGAAACATCCATTCAGCATTTTTATCTGCTAATGTAACAGAAACTCATCTGCTCAATGAGATTTATTACTTGTTTTTTTTCACATGTTCACAAGATATTGTTGTACATTTTGCAATGGGTCTTTATTATCTCGTAATGATGGCTTGCAAATTAAATTAGTTTTTAATGGTATAGTTAAATTCTAATTTATGTTTTGGAGCTTTGTTTAATTCATGTCTCTATAATGTAATCGTTTTCTTGCTATTTTTTTACATAGCATGGAAAGAACAAAAGAATGGGGGAGTTCATCTTATCATATTCAGTTGTTCTGGCATTATTAAATCTTGTCACTAATTGCATTTCTCCCCAAGAAACTTTCAAAACCATGGCAGCGCGATCCTCTGGGCAAAACGGTCTGGTTGCTCAGCATTCTGTAGAAGAAGCTGAATCAAACTATGACTGTAACTCTAAGGGTTGGTTAGCTGTTCTCATGCTCATTATAACCCCACCGTGCTGGGTAATGTACTGGGCAATTATTCTTCTGCAACAAATTTCTTTTCTGTGAGCTCTCTTTCTTTCCTGAACATTGAGGAAAACCGAAACCAAAAGTGCTCATTAGCAGCACAGAAAGTAATCTTTTATAATGTCTACTTGCATTTTCTTCCCTCTCAATCGATAGGCCTTTCATAGACCTGGCTGCAATAACCTTCTGTAATACGTTTTTGTTGGAGTCCACACTGCAAGGGCAAAAATCCCTTAGCACGTTTCAGCATGTTAAACCAGGAACTGGATTCTGGATTGCATCGGAGTAACTGATGTGATTTGGAGTTTCCTGAGCTCACCCGACCCTCCCCTGGAGTTAGCAGCTCTCCCGGGAGGACTGAAGCACCCAGGTGGCATTTTAATGAGGACTATTTGCATCGCCAGCTTTTTAAGTTCCCATCCAGGTAAAGAGCACCTCTCAGGCCCATTCTTCCTTTTTTCTAACGAGAAAATAAATCTCTATCCAGATAATTCTCCATTCCCATTGCAATTTGGTTGTGTTTTTCTGCATATGATTCTCTGGGAGTTTCTAAGTACAACATACAGATGCCAGAGGCAATCTGATGATGAACTTTGCTGGTCACCCTGACCTCAGGATCTTTTAAACTCTTGAGATGGGCCACTTATGGGGAAAGAGTCTGATTAGCAGCAAACCATTTTCTTGTCCTGGAAAAGCAAGTTGTCACACCAGTTCTGCTACGTAGGAACTGGCAGGGGTAATATCACAAATGAAAGTAACACTAAAAAGAACATCTTGCCATGTTTCTATGCAGATAAAACAAGACTACGTACTTGTGTTGGGCTGAGAAGGAGACTGGCTTTTCAGGATATACTTTTTTTACTGTTTTCATTTCTTTCTCTGCGCATGTTCAATTTTTTAAGCCTGCTCAAAGTAACAATGTGGCATAAAGATGTGATATTACTCCAGGTTTTAATTCAGTTTCATATCTTATCTGTAAAAGGATAAGAAAGACATAATATGGGGCATCAGGGTCATGTTATACTAAAAAAGACCAAAACATTTCTCTTAGAAACCAAAGAAGAGTGAAAGTTGCCTAAATGTTAATCCTGGTGTCACCCTGCCTGAACCACAATCCTTAGTGTTTTCGGGTCCCCAAATTGGCTGCTGACAATGACTAGCTCAGCATCTACAAAATGGATCCAGGATTGTACCTTGACCCTTGAAATTTACTTATTCAGGAGACCCATCTGCTGTGAAGTGAGCTTGGAAAGAAAGGAACATCTGCAGAAAAAGTAACTTGCCTCCAAGCTCACCCCCGCTTGTCACTCCTACACTCCTGTCCATGGCCCAGTGGCTGTGTGCTGAGAACCCACTTTGGTTCACAAATGGCAGCCTTTGTTTACCTCGTCTGTCGCTCACCAAGCATTACACAATGCCCCCCCCCCACTTTTTGCCTGAACCTCATTGAAGCCATTGTCTTCCTTCCCTAACATCACAGCTCACGCTGATGAGCCATTAGATCCTTACAGGAGGAATGAGACCTTTAAGGACACAGTTCCAGTGAAAATTTTATAGATTGTGACTGTAATTCCTTTAAACATACAATCATCTTGCTTGATTCCACCCAGTGTAACTGTGACCTTCAAAAGAGAAGCATCCGTGGTTTAATTGGAATATGAGCCGTCTGCACATCCAAACAGTGAATGCTCTTTAGGTCCTGGCAATAACGCATGAGTCATGGAGCCCAACCCTCAATACCAGGGTTCTGCCAGCTAGAGCCTTCCTGGGGCTTCCCAGTTACGAGTTGAAT
This sequence comes from Hipposideros armiger, assembly GCF_001890085.2. Taxonomy (NCBI): domain Eukaryota; kingdom Metazoa; phylum Chordata; class Mammalia; order Chiroptera; family Hipposideridae; genus Hipposideros; species Hipposideros armiger. The sequence continues at coordinate 1,954,770 of NW_017731351.1, forward strand.
TGCATCCCTCAAAAAGAGATGTTGAAGTCCTAACTCCAAGTATCTCAGAATGTGACCTTATTTGGAAACAGGATCACTGAAGGTGTGATTGGTTAAGATTAGATCACACTGTAGCAAAAGGACCCTTATACTAACATGGCCAGTGTCCTTATAAAATGTGGGCACAATGAGAGAACACAGAGATTGGAGGTTTGCAGCTGCAGGCCATGGAACACCAAGGACTGACAGCCAGCATCAGAGCTAGGAAGAGACAGGAATAAACCTATCCAGTCTCAGAGGGAGCATGGCCCTGCTGACACCTTGACTGTGGACTTCCAGCTTCCAGAACGATGTGTGAATCACTTCTGATGGTTTAAGGCATCCTACTTTGTGTTACGTTGATATACCGGTAGCTGTCCTAGAAAACTAAGAACCCATCCACCTAGCAGAGGCTTATCCTGGCCTAAAATCAACCCACCAACAACAACCACTTCCCACTGCCCAGGGGTCAAAGGGACTCAGAAGCAATTATGAGTTTGTTTTACTCATATTACAGGTGCACTCGATCCCAAGGGCTTGCTTAAAAAGCAACCCATCAAATGATAACATGGAGGCATGGTTTCACATTTCAAATAATTTTCATAAAAATGGATTTTTGAAACATAAGCTGCTAAGTAGAATATACCGATTTGAATGAAATGTATAGTTTTTAATATGTCATTAAGTTTTGCTATGGAAGTATCTAGGAATATTTCACTTTTAATCTAAGAAATCTGACATGTTTTGTAAATGATGTTATTGTGGCCATGAAAATAAACACACAACTGGGAAAATTTTGGTTTGGGTTTGAAGGAAATCAGGGGTGTGTGAGAGAGAGAGAGTGTGTGTGTATGTGTGTGTGTGTGTGTGTGTGTGTGTGTGTGTGTGTAACATTCATTGACTATATATTCGGTGAATATATAATTCAATGAATATAAAAGGTTCAATAAAAAAGTTAGGTTTTTATTTAATTTTTAAAGGAATCTATACTTATAAGAGACAGGATAAGAGAAGAATAGCTTTAAAGGTATTTAGTTTTGAAAAAGGCTTGCAAATTTGACAACAGAGTTATGAGTTGAATTGCGGTGGTTGTTTGGTTTGGATGTATTAACTTTCATTGCACACAACAGGCTCGGAGATTGGCTGGCTTTTTCTAGACTGCTCAGGACCCTCAAACACCTCCAATAACCTTATCCTCAGCTACTTGCTTTCATGAACAAACCCTAAAGTGTATCCCAAACTTTTTGACCTGCTCTAAATGAAGAAATACATTTTACATTGTGACCCACTGTAAACAAACCTCTATATGTACATAATGTATACAAACATACAATATATATTTGAAACACGCATTTCACAAATTAATAACTGTCCTTATTCCTTGTAACATACTCTAATATTTTCTATTCTATCCTGTTTCAGACGAGATCGGGCGCATTCAGAGGGGTATGGCCCTAGACTCTATCCTGTTTCATATGCTCGCCTTGTTTTATTTTTCTCCTTAGCACTTATCATTATATAACATGCTATATAATTTACTTAGTTATCTTGTGTATTGTCTGTCTCCTCTGACAAGACTATAAGCAACATGAGATAGGGATTTTTGACAATTTTGCTCTTACTGTAACTCACTTGTTATGTAGCACAATAAATGCATTCAGTGAATGAATGAGTGATGAATGGTGTCAGTGTCATTCAAGTCTACACACTGCACCCGAGTTCCAGAGGTGAAGCCAATTGTCCAGGAGTATAATTGGGATTGTCATTACAGAACCTTGTATAACCTTATAACCAGTATGCAAAGCGTGCTCTCTTTTGCGCTGCTCTGAACACAGAATCAGCAGCTCTTGCACTAGTTATGACATTGTCCCAGACTTACCTGGGAAACACACACACACACATACACTCACTCACACACACTCACACACACGTGTGCACACACAGGTTTGCAAGAAAGGTGGAGATACCTTGATATTCCTACATCTCAAGACTATGTTCCCATTCCGAGGATACGCATATGTGCTCAGGAGATGACATCTCCTTCCAGATCCTGCTGAATGCTGGGAAAGCACAGATTTCTGAGAGCTCGGGCTGTGACTTAAACTTGGCCCAAAGGTCTTTTTATCTCTGATAGGAAAGGTGAAACCCAGCAAAACTGCAAATCAACGGTTCAAGCAGATCTCTGGTTTGCAAGAAGTTTGAATTTGCATTTTGAACAGGCAATTTTTAGGAAAAACTACTCACTCTACAGAACTTTTTAATTGTGCAAAATACAAAGCTAAGTACCTATTTTGGATTTGAGATATATAAGTTGCTGTTGTTCCAAGGAGAAAATACTACTGGCCTGGTTAGCATGAAGGATAGTTTGAAAATTAAGAAAAAAATAGTTTTGGGGATAAAATGAGTCACATCAGGAAGATTCTGTTGCTCTAGGAGATAAAGATGGAGTGTTGAAAACCTCACCCATCTGGCTGCTTGGAGCAGATTTCAATACCTATGTGACTAACAGATGACTCTCCAGAGAAGCTGGTGAGGGGTGGAGGGGCTGGCAGGAATGAAACAATTCATTAAAGCTTTTGTAAGAAAAAGGAAAAAAAAGCAATACTACATAAAAAGCATGCAAAAGTTGTAACTAATATTTAAATGTTGACACAAATAGAGCTGCCTTAGAGCCTAAATGACCAAATAGAGCATAGAGCTTAAAGAAAGTCATCCTCCTCATCTCTGCCCACCTGAAGACTGGCGCTTTGGGGTCTCACAAACACAGCACCCTTGACACAAACGTGAGCCCCATCAGCAGAAGCTAAGGTGAGACTTTCAGAAGCCCCGTGACCTGGAAATAGAAGAGCATAGTGGATGTGTCTGTGCCTGTGTGTCAGATCCTCGTTCAGGGACTCCCAGAGGTAGCCTGGGAAACACTGAGGGAGTAACTTCCAGATGGATGAAGTGGGTAGGGGATCAGCGAAACGCGATTTGGGGCCTCAGGCAATGAAAACCACAGGCCGCTGAAGCCAGGCAATGTTCTGGAATGCACTCAGGAGACAACTGAGAATAATTCTTAAAAGCACGCATAAGTGCAAATCAATTGAACAAATCCGGGACCCAAGGTGGGCTAGGGGATCAGTCTATTCACTCCTGGTCTAGTCAGTTCCCAAAGGGAAAGAACAGTGGGATTTTGTCTAAGAATTCCAAGGAGTGGGCGAAAGAGCTTCATGCCAGCTTCCCAGATTTCCTGAGGATTTAGGTGGAGTAATTAGGATGCCCTGGAACTCCTTCAGACTGGAGCCTAGAGTCTCACACTTGGAGAACCACTTTTGAGGGGAATTAAACATGATTCTGTGTATAGAAAGGCTTACCTGGAGACATCAAAAACCAAAACCCTCAAACCCAAGGTGACAATCCTACAGATGCCCTAGTATGATCAGTTTAAATTTGGGTTGTAACAAGATAATCCTAGCATGAAAGACAGAGAGAGAGAATTCAAAAAGAAAAATTCAAAAGGAAACACCCCCACCACCACCACCACCAACACACACACCCATTGCATAACATTTTTTGAAAACCTAGGGTTTTCTAAGGCCAAGTCAAGTTACAGCAAATTCTGTAACTGAGCAACAATGAGTGTATCACACACAAAAAAGAGTGTTTCCACTTTGTATTTTGGTATTCATTTCTTTCCTTTCTTAAATGAAAAATTTAAACCACCTCTTGTTTTAATTTTGCCACCTGGAGCCTTAACATTTGTCCTCAGCTTCATGAACAATGCCGAGCCATCTGGGAGCCAGCCTCCTGTTTTATCCAATCGCTCTTGCTAAGTAGATATTAAGATCAGTTGTTCCTGTCATGCTGTAAGAGTGTATATGCTGTAAACATGTAAATGTAGCAGTCTTTTAAAACATCACCCTAAATATGGGGATCCTCTGAATTTTCGTGCCCTTCACCCTCCTTACAGCTCAGCCCTTGAAATTTGTTTCATTTGCATTTGAACTAAAGCATCATTGAAAGGATTGAGGAGTGGGGAATACTTGTGAAGCCTTGGAGGAAGTAAGGGATAAATGTAAGTCATGCTAAAAAGAGATTTCCAAGATCACCGGATACCATCAATCCACTGTTTCAGCTTTATCATCAGCTCAACTATGAACATACAAAGCCGTCTGTTGCAGAGAGATCAGTATCGTATGGCACAGATATTGGCCCGGCGCAATAGCTAGCTAAGTAAAGCTGCTGGACAACTTTCTCAAGAAACTGGGGAAAAAAAACAAACACCCTGATATTTCAAAACAGCGCAAAACTTAGCTCTGCTACTTGCACTGGCTGTGCCGTGAAGAGATGCACTCCATGTCAGTTGCTGATTATTCCATGAAAGAGCTTTATAGCAACTTTCTTTTCTTTTCTACACCCAGCTGGTATTCCACAACAACAACGAAAAGATTGTCCACAGACTGACCTTCAGTAACTTTTCAAGTGTACAAAGAGCCCTAGACAATGTCAGTGTCTGAATACCACAACAGCAAGAGGGAGGAGAGAGTGTTGGGCTGGAGGCAAGAGAAGAGAAGAGGGCACACAGCAGGGGAGGGGCTTAGCTGGAAGCGGCCATTGTGGTCCTCAGTCGATGCAGAAAGACAACAGAAGGTGGTAGGGAAGACGATTGATGGGTCATGGGGACACGACCAAATCCCTTCTGGGCCTCTAATGACCCAGCTTGTCTCCAGTCATTATTTCATTTCATAAAAACAGGGTACCTCCATTCCCATCTCATGCTATCATGCCCATGTTTTTGGTGGGGGGAACACAGAAAATGAAATCATTTCCCTTTACCTGGGAGGAGGAGGGCTACAGCTTCCCACTTACGTCAGCACATATTGCAGAGAGGAGAAGGGACGCTTTCTACCTGCTGGGATCCAAATAAAGCTCAGTTTATGTTCCTTTGGAGTTCAGATTCAGAAGAAAAAAAGTCACGTAGTGACCCTCAAAACAGCCTCAAAGGGCTACAAGGGGACTTGATAATGGAACAGTTCACGGGGAAAGAGCCAAGGGCTTAAGTTCCCGAGTTCCAAAGCAGCCTAAAGAGAAAGCATTATCCCATGCCAGAGCCATGCCACAGGCCCTGGATGGTGGCTTTCTTTTCCACACTGAATTGTGTTTTCACATCTATTGTTGCAAATGTTTCAGGGACACTAGAGGCTGGAGAGTCCCCTTGCTGACATGGCTGGAGACCAGATTGTTGGGGAACTAGAGGGGCACCTTGCCTGAGGAGTGAGCCCTTTTTCTCAACACTCTAGTTGTCTCACAATCGTGGGAAGGAAAGGATGCAAAGCCCTGTCAGGCTGCCATAATAGACTGTGATTAAACCTTGGCTGAACTTTCCCCCACAAAACAAGGTATCACATAAAGTATCCAAAATCAGGAGTATTTGGGGAAAACAATTATTCACTTGTTCAAGCAAAAAAAGGTTTCGAGATCTAATTGTCACCTGCAGTGCACACCATGCAAAGGTTTCTGGCGACAAGACAGAGTTGTATAAATAGCATGACAAACAGCTGCGGATTTCAATTACTCCATGATCATCAGTGTATAGAATAAAGAGGCAATTTTGCAGAGGAAAAACCACAGGGAATACATTGGACTGACAACTGCCTGGAATTCAATTTGCCGAAGTGATATTGAAATATGGGGGAGAAGTCGCAGCGCGCTGATTAAGTTTCAAGCTGCTGCATTACTAATGCTGTCTCATGAACCTGTGTGCTCTGTGATCACCATAGCAACGTGATCATCAGAGCAATCGGAAAACAGGCTCTACCACGAGTGTTCATTTACATTTGTGATAAATGCTGGAAAAGTCAGGTACATTCATAAGCCCGGGCTCTGGCACTCTAGAAAAATTGCAGAGTAGAAAATACTGTTTTTCTATACATTTAGTGATGGGACACATATAAACAAACAATCAAATAAGAAAGATAAATGAATAGGAAAACCAAATGTCCACTCAAGGAGAAACAAAAACATACAATCTGTTTTACTATAGCACTGGTGATATTTAGATTAGCTCAGAGCACCTAATGGGGGAAAAAAGGTACCCTGCCTTTGACATATTTGAAGAAAACCAAGTCCACACACATACACACATGCACACACCCACACACACACACACACACACACAAATCACTTAAAGGTATTGAATTGTTGGTTCTAATATCACACAGACATGAAAAAAAAGCTGTGCATGGGACTAAAGTTTTATGCTACTGTTTATATTTACTGTGCTTCATGAATGAATGAAAGGCATAACATTACATGAAACATTTTTGACAAACTGAACTAATTAATTTGACTTGTTATACAAATTCCTCATTCTCAAAATTTTTATTTCTATTTCTTCAACTTTTTAACTGTTGACTTCAAAGAAAAATTAAAACACGAAAAAATATATACACCATTTCTGGCTTTTTACTTGCTTTCCTGATAAGAGTATGACACAGAAATATTAGAATCTGACTTGAGAAATATGCTATTTTCCTTCAAAATTAATCAGCAAGAAAACAACATCAGAGCTAAATTTTAAAATGTTTGCTTTTTTCACAAATGGCAAATGGAGATGTCTCCTTTAGAAGTACTAAACAATTAATATTTTTGAAGTATTTCTAGACAGTGTCTTCTGTTCCCATGGAAGGACAGCTGCTTCCTTTGACCTCCGTCTGTCCAAAGGCTACATAGCATCCTTAGCAAAGACACAAGCTATCCTCAGGCTTACATGACATTACAAGTTGGCATTGAGGAAAGTGTATTCTTATGCACTATATCCAAAAAAAAATAAAAATAAATCTGTTTCTCAAAGAATGTGTTCATTGCAGTTCAAACAAAGTTCACTCTGAGTAGGATTCTACAATAAAAATATCCAGAAACTAAGATTTTGTGCATGGCTTTATTATTTTATTAGCATCCTATTCAGAGGGCTGTAGCATTGTATTACTATAATACAGGAACGTAGTCATTTTCATTCCAAAAGCAACCCACATCTCACATGGAGGAGCGGTCAATACAGAAACCTGAAAGGAAAGTAAAACAACCTCCAGTGCTTCCATCTGCCTCTTTCTTGGGCAGACCTCCCAGACTATGTCACCAATCCTCGTACACGTGTCCATGCACATCTCCTGTCACTTTGTCTGATTTCCTAGTCCTCCAAATGCTTCCATATTCTTTTGGAAAGCATCAAGATGCAAAGAAAAACACAAGAGGCTTGGAATATGTTCAGCTTGAGTTACTATCTCAATTTCCGGCTCTGTAACACTAGGCAAGTCAGTCGTTTGACATTGTATGTCTAATTTTCCTCATCTGTAAAATACGGATCACAACTAGCCCCACAGCTAAAGACCAGATGAGATCGTATGCTCAGTGTCTACATGGCTGCGACATGGTGAGCATGCAATCAAGGCGAGTTCCTTTCCCCTGCCTTTCTTCAGTGCACCTGACCCATCCCTCATGCTCACCTGTTCACCAAAGTACCTTTCAGAGCTAACCCCCCCCCCTCAACATTCATTCTTCATAAAGAGTCTCCTGAGCAAATCTCTCAACCACACCACCTAAGCTTCGTCAGCTAGACCCTTTGGTTGTGCCCTATTTCCTTTTCCATTGCAAGCCAATGTCCCCAGTCACCTTCTCCTTTCTCCTCCCCCCTTCTAGAACTTTCTTGCTTCCTATTACCCAGTCCTTCTGCCTGGGAGAATCTATTGTAAGTCCCTTCTCTCTAGCAAGACAAAGGAGATTGGGAAGCTTCCCGGGGAGACAGTGCCTAGAGTGGGAAAGTTATCATCTTAGAACTCTCTGGAAAACCCTGGCAGATTTATGAAAGCCTAACACAGAGAAGGATAAGATCAGAATCTAAGGCAGTCTGGGTCCTGACCCAAGGCTCTGGTGAGAATGGGCAGATAAGTTGGGAATTGATAGCAGAATAAAATGCAAGATAATTCATCACATACTGGGCACCCATTTCCCCGATGGAAGCTGCTCACAAAATGCTCTCCACCACACTAGACTGGAGGATTTACTTTCTCTCTACTCAACCTGTGTGGGAGAGAGAGTTAGAGAAGGAGATGAAACAAGCAGGGAGTCCACCTGCCCATTCCCAAGCAGTCCACTTTCACTCCGTCTCAGTCCAGTAGGACTGCTCTAACAAAAACACGACAGGCTGGGTGACTTAAATGCCACACATTTATCTTTCACAGTCCTGGAGCCTGGGAAGTCCAAGGTCCGGGCACTGACAAACTCAGAGTTGAGTGAGGACCTGCTTCCCGGTTCTCACAGGGTCCTCACAGGGCAGAAAGAGTGAGAGAGCTCCCTGCAGTCCCCTCTGTAAGGGCGCTGATCTCATGTACGAGGGCTCCATCCTCATGACCTAATCACCTACCAAAGGCCCCACCTCCTAAAACGATCACTTAGGGATTATGCTGCGTTTCTCCTATATCCCTATGCTGAACTCTCTGCCTACTAATGACCGCTTTGCAGTGCATTCTCTTGAACAGTCAGTCTATTTGCCCTCTGCTGTTTCCTGGCATCTCTGTGCAGATGACATCCTAACCTGGGCCTCAGGCCTGGCTCCTCAGCTATGTAGGTCCAGTCACCCGTGTGACATTTCCACTCAGGTGGCTCAGTGACCTTCCAACTCTGGATATTCAAAGCCAGAGCCTGTCCTATCTCCTAATGAGGCTGAGAGTCACACCTCCCCATCACGGAGTGCCTGGCTCCTTCTTTTCCTCTTTATGATCATGAATCTAATGAGGAGGGGCAAGGTGTCCATGCCCCTTCCCTCTCTGGAACAGGAATCTGAGGGTAATCAAAGCGCATGGTTATAACTGGGCCACGATGGGTGTTTGGGGTGACAGGGTATTAGTGGCTCACGTTTGTGGGAGTAGCTTCTCCCTCTGGCAGTCTACAACGCCCCATGCCCCACATCATTAGGCTGAGCCAGGACCTGGATCATTAAATAAACCTAGCCATCTTTGTCTCTCTTCTTGCCATGAGTGTTGTCAGGCAATCTGACATTCTCTGTGTCCAGGCGGGGTTAAGATTTGTAAACATATGGAAAAAGAACCCCATTTGTTCTGGGTCACGTGCAGAGCCCTATGCCGCTGGCAGAATGATGTCTCATTTACCACGTGCCATTATTTCTTGTGCATCTTTCTCCCTTGGATCTCACGGGAAAACAAGTAGTTGTGGGCTCGAGGAAGAACTCACGCATTAGGAGAGCCTTTGGTCAGATGCCAAGTATTGCCATAAAATCCTCACTCAAATTGTTACTAATATCTGTACCTCAAGGCCCAAGTCCAATCGTTTTTTTATAGCAACTAATAGCATAAGCTCTGCATTGAAAAAGCCCTGCTTGTGAATCTAAATTTCACTACTTCATACCTGTGGGAATGTAGTCAAGTGACTTACCCTCTCTGAGACTCAGTAAAAATGTGGATTTTTTTTGTGGGGGGAAGACTAAGGGATGTTTCATCTGTAGAACTTGGCACTATTCCTACCAGTAGCAAACCTTCGGTAAACGCCTGCTTCGGCTTCTAGGCCTGTGTCCCAAGAGCTCTGCCTTTCTTCACCAACACTTGCACTTTCAAGCTTATACCTTTTAATGTATAAAAGTATGAGTCTACAGACAGTAGGTTTCCCACCATTTATAGTTTTCTAATTTTCCATGTATGAATCTTGCCTCTATCAAGTATTTTGAATCTCTTTGTGAGTCAAGCTTAAAGCTTATTCTTTTTGGACAAACCCAAGAGTGACCAGCACAATCCCAGCGGGCCTCCATATCATACGATTGGCCAAAATGTTACCTAGCAATACGGGTTCATACTTCAATCATATTGTCAATACGTTTTTTCTACTAAAGATCAAAAAGTAGAGGCTGGCACATGAACAGCAGTTTTCCCCATCATCCTGGGTTGCAGCCATTCTTACTATAACATCACTCTGCAGGGGATGAATGTGCCAACCCAAAATTCACCTACCTACTTATTAAGCTCAGGGAAGTCAGGAAGAAGAAAAAGCATAACATCTATCCTGACTGATGTCTGAAATGATGCCACATCACTGCACATTACGGAGGAATCAATCTAGGATACAACTCCAAAAGTAAGTTGAGTCATATTGAACAAATGAGGTCAAATGGACTTCAAGGAAAAGAAATAGAATCACGAATAGCAATAAATAACACACAGCTTATGCCTCATTATATTATGATTGCTGGAGTAAATAGTACAGATAACTAACACATCCATGTAATAGCAGGCAAATTATGTTGCGACCATATTATTTTATTGAACATATATTTGCATTCCACCAAATGTAATTTAAGTTCAGCAAAATATTTCTGAGAATCTTTTCAGTTGGAGTCTGGCCTGTACATATGCATAAACTCATCTCTGATAAGCAAAAGGAAGGTGAGTTTTAATAACTTCTCGTTTCTGTTTTGTTCTTATTATTTCCCAATCCCCTCAGACTGAGAAACTGCAATGGTTTAAGGAAAAGAATGTCACTTCCAATAGTATGTGCTTCATTCCTTTCAGAAAGGAGAACAAGTAAAGTTAGAGCTTATTCACTTTATCATCATCACACTGCAATTATAGGGTAAAAAAAAATGAATGCTCTGCTTCAGAGTACAAGGTGTTATTATTTTTTGTGTTGTTATTTGGGCAGTTTGTTTTTCTGCTCGGTCCTTAATCAAACTGTAATCAAGGCAAAGAGCCTAAAGCAGACTTTTAAAAAGAAAAATGGTCAAGTGCACACGCCCAATCACCGCTACCAGGTGAGTAACTCTTCTCTCTGGTTCAACAGAGTGGGAGCCCCGATAGTACATCAGGCCTCAACTTCCTTAGTGTGCTTGGCAGCAGAGAGAAGCAATGCAATTTTAGGCTGTGTCCCCGAACGCATCCGTCACAGGGAAGGGGAAGAATGCCCCGATGTTGCCCTAAGGAGTATCACCGAGTGTGAAATACGGTGTGCTGCTCCCGGCCCTGACAAATCAGCAAAGTTTTGATCAACGACAGAAGCGCTCCCAGGGGAGTCACAAATGTGGACGGAGGAAGAACCAAGTTTTAAAAGGCTGTGGCACACATCCCGTGTCGCAACAATAGCTAAGAGGTTCAGGGAAACATCCACAGGCCAAGAAAAAGGGGAACCAGGAAGGAGAGATAGGCATGGTTGGGGTGCGAAAAGCAGAACAGCCGCAGTAACGAGAGGGAACGGAGCGAAGGAGAACTTAGGCCAGACGTTAAGGGAGGTGTGCTCGCGGCGAAGCCTAGGAGACGGCCAAATGGCCTCTCAGGGGAGGGGGGGGAGAGCTCCACTGCCCGGGTCATTTAACACTGGCCTGGACAAAAGCTCTCACAGAAACACTGTGGGCACCAGCCTGCCCAGGCAGGGGACGGTCAACATGACCTGCCCGTTCCTGCTCTCGCTCTCTCTGATGCGTGTGATGTATTACATCACGTCATTACTTCGCCTGCAAACGGGCTGCCCCTTGGGCTGAGGCTATGAGTGGGTTACTTTGCTGTGTGATGTACTCCACGCAGAGGCCCAGCCTGCGGACCACTGCTTATTAACCATTCTGTGCATCTCTGGCCTGATCCTCATTAGAATCGCAGGGCTTTCCCTGACAGGCCAGGTGAAGGTCTCAAGCACTCAGCATTTTACAGTCTGTTTTCCTAGGATCCATGAATTCTGCATGTTTTCTTAAATTCTGATTTTGCCTGAACAGATACAGAGGGAATAAAGTGCTAGGAAGTAATTGGAAAATGACAACTGATAGAAGCAGGTTGTTTTTGGCATGGGATAGGATGCGGCAGCGGCTGATAGAATAAGGCCAGGCACTCAGCAGAACGAGTCCTTTTCCCAGGAATACAGCTCAGCCCGTCAGTATCCTGGAAGGGTTGCGGTACACACACAAACGGTGTGCGGCTTCAGGAGCCCTCATCAAACTCATCAGTGGGGGCTACATGAGCACCTCCTGGTTTCTTCAATGCTGAGTCTTACTTTCAGAGCATCTTCTGATCCTCAGACACGAATCATGAAGAAAAAGGGAAGTTTATCAGAAAACAGCATATCACATTTCTAAGAGTTAGTGATAATACTTTTCCAATGTAGTTGATAGAAATCAGTCTTGATGCTGTAAAGCTGTACCTTAAATATGATTCTCATTACCCAGTGTGGAGACCTACTCTGTGCCCGTCCTTTTCATCCCGCTTGCGCCCTACTTCAATCGCAAGAACAGTTACTTGTTAATGAGTTTGCCTCCCTCAGCAAGGGCTCTATACCTTGAGAAACACTAAATTAATTGAATGTTCACCTGCAGCCTTAATCCATGTTCTGCAACTTCTCAAGTCTCCAGATTAACCATTCCTACTCCCAGCTTCTATGTAATGATCCTGTATTATTGATCTCTGATCTTTGCTTTGCAAAATTTCAGGTATGCCATAGAACTCATTTATCCACCATTCAGAAAATATTTCATTAAGCAAATAACATATGCCAGGCACTGTGTTAGCCCTGGAATGACAGAATAACTGCTACTGCCCCAAGCTCAAGGTGCTCTCCATGTAGCTAGTGACACAGACAAGGCAAACAGAGAACAATGTGGAAAGTGCCTCATCAGAAGAATGACAAGCGACATTGGGGGTACAGGGAAAAAGGGACAACTGACTTCCAGAATTTGGTGTGAGCATGAGAAACACTAGACTGAGCTTCTCTGTGTTCTTATGAGGTTTCCCATCTCTCTCTGTACCTTACCTCCATTCTGATACCAGCTTACAATACATACATTTCAATCTTCCCAGCTGAAACTTATCGCATACCCTGCCTCACGTGTCCTCCACAAATATTCCACCCAGAAAAGCCATCTATTGTATCACAGCTACCTCTTTGATGGGATTGGCAGTTCGTCCTTTGTATTCAAATTTCGCTTTTAAATACACCAATGAAAGTTTGAGGCAAGAACAAGTTTTCCTGCCATTACAAAGTTGAATTTTTCTTATGTCATAGTTTCTCTTCAGATTGGAAGAAATTTTAATTCTACATTAATAATATTTTTGTCAGTTCCCTGAAAGATTAGGTTCAAAAACTTATTTTATTTCTTTACCACTCAGCTTCTCACCTAGACAGTGGGCTTGCTGGTCAAGTTGCAGAAATAAGGGAGGTTTCTCAGTTTACATCACAGATATATCTCTCTTTGCAGGAGTTCTCCATTACTCGTTTTGTGAAAGGATGACTTATTTTCAATCCTCTATGTCTTTGCTCCCTTTCCAGAATAGCCTCTCTCCTCATCTTCTCTACCTTTAAAAAATCCTATTGTTCCTTAAATCTTGGGTCAAATGCCATAATCTCCATGAAAGTTTCCAGAAAAACCAGCCATCAGTTGGGATTAAATCAGGTAAAACTTCTACAAACCTTCACTTGTGCTTTACATTATTTATAAATCAGTGTAAATTTCTGGATGGCAGAAGGTATGAAATATCCATTTTACAGGCCTTTTATTTATTTATTTTTTAAAGATTTTATTGGGGAATTGGGAGAGGGGAACAGCATTGGGGAATTGGAGAAGAGAACCAGCCAAGTTGTTGTTCTTCAATCTTTATTGTGGAGGGCACCAGTTGCCATCTGGCTTCCTGTCGGCAGCTCGTGGCCTCTAAGCTTAAGGTGCTGTGTTCAATCTTAGTTGCGGGTGGGCATAGCCACCATCCCATGCGGGAGTCAAACCAGCAGCCTTGTTGTTAAGAGCGCACGCTCTATCCACTGAGCCATCCGGGCGGCAACTCAGCTCAAGGTGCTGAGTTCAGTCTTAGTTGTGGGTGGGCATAACCCATCATCAAACAGGCAATCTTGTTACACCAGCTGAGCCATCCTACCACCTGTTGGCAGCTCAGCTCGTGCGCAGCGTCACTGGCCCATGTGGGAATCAAATTGGCAGCCCCGTTGCTCAGAACCTGCATTCTTAAGCCAACTCTTAACCAACTGAGCCACTCGGCCAACCCCTCTTACAGGCCTTTTAAGTGCTGAACTAATGATTGTCAAATGAATAAATGGATACAAATTGCTTTGCAATCTGTAAACCAGATGATAATTGTTTCAGTCAGCTTGAGCTATCCTAATAAAATACCATATATGGGGTGGCTCAAATAACAGAAATGTGTCTCTCTCAGGCTGGGAAGTCCAAGATCAAAGTGCCAGGAAAGTAGGCTTTCTTCTGATGCCTCTTCTCTTGGCTTGCAAGCATCTGTCATCTCCCTGTGTGCTCCATGACCTGTCCTTTGTGTGAACACGAGGGGGGGGGCAGAGAGAGAGAGAGAGAGAGAGAGAGAGAGAGAGAGAGAGATTTCTTTCTTCTTCTTTTTCCAAGTGTGTTGTAGGACCCTGACAATCAGAGGCTCCTCACGCCTCCCCTGTCCTTGGAATGTATGTCCTGCCCACTGTTCCCAGAGTAGGAATAGGTTTCAAGGACGCAACCTCGACATAGTAATGTGGTGCAGAGACCATTTGGACGGTATACAGGACTGAACCCGGTTAAGGCCTCTAATAAACTTTTTAAGATTCGGGCGAGCAGGTGCAGAGAGCTACTTGCCTTGCAGTCACCCAAAATAAGCCTTGGGTGGAAGTTTCCTTGTTAACGAAACCTGCCACCCACCAGTCTGGAGTGGTCTGCCTCTTACTGCAGTCTCTCCTTGCCCTCTGTGTCCAGGGGCCGATTAATCCCTCATGACATCCTCTAAGCCAAATTACCTCCCAGAGGCACCATCCCCAGACACCATCACATTAGGAGTTAAGGCTTCAGCATACCAATTATGAGGGGATACAATTCAACCCATAGCAATAATATATTCATAAAGCTACACACACACACACACACACACACGCACACACACACACTCAACTTCATCGCCATTTCATTTTTTCTGTTACTATACCCATCCTTTTTAAACAAATACTAGAGATCTAATGAAATTCTGCTTATATTTAGGATTTGAGATAAAAAAAACTGTGATGAACATCACAGCCCTAAGAGCTGGGACCCAAGGAGGGCTGCATCTCACATATTATTTAATCAAAATCAGACAAAGTGATGTATTGCCATACAATTGAATTTATTCTTTGAACTTCATGTTGCAAATATGTCATTGCACTTAAAACCATTAATGCTAATGGAATAACCTTTATTTCTGAGTAGACTTTGGCATGTACCTTATGCAGCATCTACCCTTACATCGTTTCAAACCTGCTATAGTTACACGTCATAATAAATGAAAGCCTTCAAGCCATCTACACATCTTCATCCTTTAGCGATTACACTCAACCACTTCCTGCAACAAGCAGCCAAAATTATTTCCATAACCTAAGAGAAAACCACAGGACTATGGACTCTAAGAGCTGGATCTAAGAGGTAACTATAATAGGAATAACAAGTAATAGGACTTTGATGCTTTTAGCGTTAAAAAACATTTTCAGAGTTTATCAATTGAATGTATAGTCCAAATCACTATGGTGTACATGCATTTTCTCTACAAAGTTCCAAATAAATGGCCAATCAACTTGTTTTGGAATGTTTCCAGAGACTTAGAATTCGCCACCTTGCACAGTCGTTCATTCCTTAATTTGAGGGCCCTGCTTGTTCGAATCGTCTGTGCCAAAATCCCAGCAACTGCCACACCTGTTCCTGTTCCTGACCACAGAGCCTCACAGAATATGTACAACCTCCAGTCCCTTTGACCTCCTTTCATCTGCCAGAGCTTCTTGTTACCGTATTTGGAAACCATAATTCTTTCCTGCAATTACTGCCCATAGTAACAATGGTTAATATTTATGGAGCCTGTAGCGTAGCATACAACAGGCTCTGTTTGAATACTTTATTTGTATTAAGTTATTTCTAGTAAATTATTTGAGTCCTTAGGACAACCCTCTGAGGTATATACATTATTCTGATCCTCAAGAGGCATTCAGACACATTTGCCAGCACTCAGCTTAGAAATGGCAGAGCAATTAGGGGGACACAGGCTTCAGGCTCCAGCCCCCACCCTTAGTGATGAGCCTACAATCTCCTACTCCTCCTGGTTTGCTTTCCTCGGCACATTTGCAGTCTGTCCTGAACATCCCTATGAGGTTAGGATGATCCATTTGTCACCTGTCAATCAGTGTGGAAGGCCCTCACACACGATGTTCTGTCACTGCAGGCAGCTTGGGGGATGCAGAGGCTAGGACTTCCACTCCAGACCCTTCAGATCAGACTTGGGGGAAGGGAGAAAGGGAAGGCTCGGGCATCGATCGTTTTTCAGTCTCCTCTGATGATCCCAATGTGCCCCAGTGGTCCAGCACAGAGACTCACAAGCTTTAGTGTGCGTAGATATCTGAAATTCTGATTCAGGAGCACACCTTGGAGTTCAAACACCAACCTTTTCATCAGGGTCCACCCCAGACACTTTTGATTCAGGCAGTATTGAACTGCGGAATTCTTATTCTCTCATAACCCTCCAACATGACCTGGAGTGAACACACCTGAGAAATAGGCAAAGGTTTCCTCCATCATCACCATGCTCAGGACCACAGCGGTCAAATGCACTTTCTTATTCCCTCCTGTCCCCAGTAACTCAGTCTCCACATGAGCACTTGGTGTACACAGACATCAGGTATGCAATGTACCCCAGTGATGTAGACATGTTGAAGGCAAGTTTCCCGGAGGGAGGTACAGCAGCCTACATGGAAAATACACATGATGCACTTTTGACAAATACTTAAAGCAGGCTATCTCTTAAGTGTTCTCAAAATGTCATCATTATGTAGACACATATCTTGTCACATTCCATACAATATTTTTATATAAATAAAATCTGCTGACTCCCAGTCAATTCAACAAACATATTTGGTGCACCTGCTAAGCTCCAGACACTATATTGAGGGGGGTAGGGAGAAGGGAAATGATTACACCAAGGTGAATCAGACATGGTGCTTGCCTTCAAAGAGCTCATGTTCATGGGCTGACCTCACAGTCTTCATCAGAGCCAGACAGAGAGGGATGATCATGTGACTAGAAACCCTAAGCATAGGATTGGAGATCACAGCTCTGTACAGTCAGGGAGCTGTACCTGTTCATATCATTCCAACTCAAACACTCACTGTTTCCAGAACTATTCCAACAGCTGATTCCCGTTTTTGCTTTTTTTTCTCCAGTATTCAAAATATTTTTTAAGACTTTATTGGGGAATTGGGGGATAGGAACAGCGCTGGGGAATTGGGGGAAGGGGAACAGACAAGTTGCTGTCCTTTTGTTCTTCAGTCTAGTTGTGGAGGACGTTGCTTCACTGGCCCAAGTTGGCACCATCATTGCGCTCTTCCCGGGCGAGGCAGATCAGTCAACGGCTTCTGGACGGCCGCTCACTGCGGCTGCTCACGCTGGCTGCTGGCTACACACGGTAGCCCATGGCAACCTACTGCAGCAGGGGCTACAGCCTACACTGTCACCAGTGACTCATGGCAGCCCAGCTCCAGGTTGCACTGTTGTTCAGCATTTTAGCTGTAGAGGGCAGTGTCACTGGCCCTCATATGTGGGATCTGAACCGGAGCCCTCTGGCGTCCCAAGCCAGGTCTTAACCAACGCGCCACTCGGCCGGCCCCCCAGTATTCAAATTTTCATTCATTCCTTAGATTAATATAGCACCCTAGAGCCCCTCTCTCTCTACCAACTCAGACATGACCTAGATTCACCCGTGAATTCCACCTATCTCTGGCCACTCTGGCATATCCCAACCCAGTACAATTCTTTCCATGCAAACGGGGATTCTTTCTAATCAGACCCAGGGCCTCCAAGTGAATGCTTCATAGTTCATAATCTACCAAGCAAACATGTGCAGACATGGCCACAACTAATCATGAGACAGAATGTGTTCTAATTATAAGGAAACAAATGAAAATGCCGTAGCAGCATATTGGAGAGAAGGATCATTGCTCACCAGGATGACAGAAGGCAGCCTGTGGAAATGTGACGTTTGTCACTTACCTTAAAGAAGAAGGGAGAAGTTATCAAGAGTTAAGAGCAATCTAGGAGAATGGAAAACAGTGAATAAAGGAATGGGGTGGGAGGAAATTTGGGACACTATCAGATTAAAGGAAAAGATTGGGGTAAAAGGGAGGTGGTTGCCAAAAGCACAGAAGTTAGCTGGAGGGAGATTTGTATGGCCTTGAATTCCATGATACAGAATTGGGACTTTATACCCTATGGAATGAGCTGGTAAAGATCTTTCAGTACGAATGTGATAGAATCAGCTATGCTCCGAGAATACTTTGTCTGCAGTTTAAAACATAAAAGGAAGTTTGGAGGGAGACTAAGAAACAAACCATTGGAAACCCTTAGAACCATTACATATGTGGTCTCCTCCATTTGCCCTCAGGGTCACTCTCCACACTTCTCCACCTGCTCTCACACCTGAGACTGACCACATCACCAGCTTTCTTGCCCTCTAGACCACTACTATGTTCCTCCAGTGGCCAGGAGCCAGGGAGATCTGAGGGAAGCAGAAGAGTGAGCCTATGGTTCCTCAGCTCCCCCCTCAAAGGCTACCTTGGGCTGTTGTGTCCTGTTCTATGGAAGGCCACAGCTTCTGTCCACTGGCATACTGCACACCTACCCCCCACCCCCTCAGTTTCGGGAGCCATTCTCTCCTTTTCCCTTTAGACACAGGGAGCCACAGCAAGATCCTGAGGGGCCACATGGTCCCTGATGGGTTCCCATACTTCAGCAAAGAAACGCTTTACCAAACTCTCCTCCACTTACACATTTTCAGAGTCATTGGTTTCTGGCCAGGGCCCTGACTGGTGCCGGCAGCACTGAGTTCCCTTGAGTCAGGGTGATGACCAGGCACAGAAAGGCAAAGCTAGTGCTCATGGGGACACAAACCTAACAGGGTCTTCCTCGCTGAGGAGATCATTGCTACGGTAATGCGGCCATGGTATCTTAGTTAATTCATCCATTTCAGATGGATGACGCAGTTGTAGAACATTTCTGAAACTCCATCCACGTCTCATAGGAAAGAGCTTTTAGTGGTGAGGTGGATTCATGTTCAAACAATTTGTTTTATAGATAAGGGGGTACACAGGTTTGAAGTCAAGCTGGCATCGCTCGCAGATGCAGCCGCCCAATCCTGTTTTTGCAATCACCAAAATGAGGCCTCCTTTAACACAGGAGACAGAGGTGCGACTGCTTGTATAATGTATGCAAAGGCTGAGTCGGAGGGGAAGCACTGAGAAAAGGAAGGGTGAGGTGCTGAAGCTGCAGTTCTGGGAGCAGAATGGTAGGAGAGAACATTTGGAGTCTTCTCTGTGGGTCTGTAGAGCCGTCTATTCAAACAGATCAGATACTACCTAGAGGGCAGGTGGCTTACTTGTTCTAAATGCAGCAAGAGGTAATGGCATGCTTAAGTCATTTCTGCAGCAGCCTGTAATTTCACAAGTGCTCACACATTCCCTTTGACAGCTGTGCTGCGTGTTCATTATGTTGTCAATGTGTGCTTTAGAAAGGAGAGAGTGCCTGCTAGGAGAAGAGCTGGGGGGAGCAAGTGTTCAATGTTTTTTATCTCTCCAATTGGTTTAAAGCAATCAAGTAAGGCAAGAATCCTCTTTCCTGAAAATATTCAAATTGCGCATTTCACACACTATTCCATCTTTTATAGAAAGATAAAGTTAATCTTCCATGATTCACTTGAAGTTAGCGATTTCAAGAATCTCTTTTTTGACCATCCTTATCACATTCTCTGAATATATATTTAAGAAGAGTGGAAGAGAGAATTAAATGGCCATGGGGGATGGGGGTGTAGAATTTAAACACACACATGCACACACACACACACACACACAACTCATGTAAATTATAAAAATAGAGTTCGAGGACATTTGGAAAATAAAAGTAACTTTTCGGGTTTGAATTACAAAACAATGGGATTTTTTTTTCTTAATTTCAGAAAGGAAACATTATACATACCATACAAGGGGAAACAGAAGGTAGAGAATTGTTCTCATTTCCCATGAGCGGAAGGGGTTCAGAACAGACCTCCCCAAGATGTGCCATTTTGGCATATGGATTATTTTGAGCTAAAGGCATCGAAGCCTGCAGGCTCAAAAGAAACCTTTACTTCTCTCTTAAAGAATCTAAATTAGGGGGTTTGCCCATAATAAGATTAATCACCAGAAATAGCTTTTTATGACCTTCCTATATGGCAGGGCAAACATCTAGTTAGATCTAGTTCTCTTCTTACCCATCTGCGAATTACTCTTCTCCCCTCTGAAATCCCAGGTACCTCACCTCATTCTTTAGCTCAGGATGACACATATACCTCATTGTCTCTTTCCGTTTCTGAACCGCTCATATATGTGGGCTCTCTGACACCCTCATGTATGTGGAGATCACGTACATATGCATGTAATTAGATTTGGTTATTTTTCTCTTGATAACCGCGCCTGTTGATTTCAATATTAGACCAGTCAAAAGAACCTGGAAGGGTAGAGAAAAATTTCTTCCTCCCCCACATGCTCTTCACCCTGATTAAAGCAGCCTAAGGAGGAGTGATTCTGACAGATGCCAATGTGCCTCCCTTTGACTGCATATGTCCCTTTCTTTCTCAATCATCACTGCTCCCCCATGGAGAACTAAAGATACAGAGGCCACAGAGAACCAAGCAAAGCCTCTTTATTATTCCTCTTTCCAGCTTCAGCTCTGAGTGCTTCCAGCTGGGGTGAGGAGTGAAAAGTGGCAATAAAAGTAAGGTAGGTCCTATCTACCACACCAACCATTAGAGAGAAACAAAATTTCCTTCAAATTTGACAAATGTGGATCAACTTAATGACCAAAAAAAAAAAGGACACTTGACTTCAGCTTACCGTCCAACAGATGCCAGTACACCAAGTTAAGTTCCTTTTTTGTTTTTGCACTCGGACTAGCCTGTTAAAATAGTTCAATCGACTGACCTAATTTTTGTTCACCTCTACTCAACTGCTGTATGCTGTGCAATTGGTTCATAACTCCCACTGATTGAAAGGTATCCACAGCAGCTGGTTATCCTATTTGAAGCTGACATCTCTTTTTACCATGTTTCTTTTTGTTTTGTTTGCCCTTGCTTTGATAGCAAGGCAGTCTCATGGTCCTTGATATTTTAAACATTTTAATAAGTGAACTTTCAGCAAGGCCCAGCAGCCAGAAGACTTTGAAGAGTCCACAGGTCCAGAGTCAGCTTATTCTGTGTTTTTCTTGTTTATTAATGGTAACTGATTATAACATTTGCCTTAAATAGTGCAAATTAAAAAGGTATGACCCCTGACATTACACTATTTTAATGCAAACTAATTTGGGTGTTTCTGATGGGATAGAGCAAATACACTAGATTAAATTAATTGAGGGAGAGAGAGCTTGAATGGAAAGTAGGAGTTAGATAATATTTTTAAAGAAAGCCCACTAACAAATATATAGTAAGTACACTTTATATCCTAGGCACTGAGACAGGGCATGGTTCCCACTTTCAGGAAATGCATGAACTAATTGAGGGATCAAGATATGAATTCTTGTCTCACAAGATTTCTAATTCTGTTCAATTAAGAGACAACTAGGTCCTGGGCCCGCTGAGTGGCGTGATGGTTAAGAACTGGCTTGGGATGCCAGAAAGCCCCGGTTTGGATCCCACATATGAGGGCCAGTGACACTGCCCTCTACAGCTAAGATGCTAAACAACAGCTCAACCTGGAGTTGGGCTGCCGTGAGTCGCCGGCAACAGCGTAGGCTGCAGCCCCTGTGACAGTGGGTTGCCATGGGCTACCGTGTGTAGCCAGCAGCCAGCGTGAGCAGCCAGCAGCCGC
>NW_017731351.1:1976662-2018050 GCF_001890085.2 Hipposideros armiger
GGGAAGAGCGCAATGATGGTGCCAACTTGGGCCAGTGAAGCAACATCCTCCACAACTAGACTGAAGGACAAAGCAACAGCAACTTGTCTGTTCCCCTTCCCCCAATTCCCCAGCACTGTTCCCATCCCCCCAATTCTCCAATAAAAATCTTTAAAAAAAAAAAGAAAGTAGCCAACAGACTACTTTGGAAGAAGGAGGTCCTATTCTTAAAAAACAAAAAGAGACAATTAGGTCCTGTAATTTGGGGTCGGGGGCAACTGGGAGGTATAGCCAGAGCAACTAACTAGAGACTCAGATTTTAAATGTAAGCTAACATTTATTTTATGTGTCAAATATTCTTTTAAGCACTTTATACTTTACATAGTAGGTGCTATCATTTGTACCATCTTATAGGTGAGAAAACTGTAGAAAGGTTTGGAAACTTGCTAAAGGTCTTACAGCTCCTATGTGGAATTTGCTGGTGTCACTCACTGCCTGTATATTTTAGCTGGCCAATAGAATACAGCATATATTCAGCCCTAAAGGGAGAAACTTCCATATGGAACAGAATGAAAATTGCATTGTGTCTGAGCAGAACAAAGACCTTCAGGGAAGTTGTCAAGAAATATCCAGCTGAAGTTGCCAAATAGTGGGAGTTATAACTTCCTACCCAACCCCAACTAAGAGTTATAAAACATCAGAAAGAGGTGAGAAATGTTAAAAGAGCTGAGCTATAGATAGAGAGATCTGTCTGCAGCCAAGAAGCAGTTTAGAGGGGAAAAGCCTCTAAAACAGTTTACTCTTGTTTACAGTTATTATCTTTAGACTAATGTGATTATAGAATGTTGTGACTCTCTATTCTTAATAGTCATGTAGTGAGTCTGAAACAGTACGTAAGTGCAATATGGTGAAGAAGTATGAACTTGTATTTCTTTGCATTCATTTATTAAACAAATTTTATTGAGAGTCACTTCATGTTTGGTATTCCATGAGAGGTTGTTGGTACCACGTGAACAAAACAGGCACAGGTCCTTGGGTATGGAGCCTACACATCAGGAAGGAAAACATCAAACAAGTAGCTACATGATAGGAGCCATGACAAGATATGGTGTACTTGAAAGCATGTAACAGGATGGTTCTTAGGAAGTCAGGGAAGGTATGTGTTTCAGGAACTGAAAAAGGATCCTCGTAGACTGAGTGGCAGAGAGTGAAACAGGGTGGTGAGAATGAGCCTGGAGTGTCCAGGGAAGATCAGGCCCAAACGACTTGTCTGATGGAATCTACCAAACATTTAAGGAAGAAATAATACCAATCCAATACAAAAATCAATCAAAAAGTAGATGAGAAATTCTAATTCATTTCACTAGGCTGTTATTACTCTGACAAAGGCATCAGAACAAAGGAAAGCTAAAACCCCATATCCTTCATTAAAATGGATGCAAGTATCTTTAACAAAATATTAGCCAACTGAATCGGACAAAATACAGTACCCACTGACACTAAAAATTCTTAGCTGACTAAGAATGAAAGGGAACTTTCTCAACCAAATAAAGAGCGTTTGTGAAAAAACGTACAGCTAACCATGTTTAACTAGAATGCTTTCAGACTAATATGAGAAGAACAAGTCAGGGAAAAATCTGTTCTCCCCAATTTTATTCAATATTTTGCTAATGCTCCTAGCTAGTACAAGAAAAAGAGAAAAAGAAATAGTAGACATACAAAAACATTCTTTTCTTGTAGACAACATGATCCTGTATGTAGACAATCCTAAGTAATCCTAAGTCTATTTATCAAGGTCACAGAATAGTAAATCAATATATAAAAATTAGCTATATTTTTATAGATCTGTAACAAACAATTTAAAATTAAATTTTAAAAATTCTACAATAAAATAAAATACTAACAAAAATTCAAGTAAAAAATAAAATACTTAATAAGTAATATGCAAACCTTTACAATTAAAACTGAAAACATTGCTGAGAAAAATTTAAAAACACCTTTAAAAACAGAGATAACAGTTTAACTGATTAAAATCTCAACACTGTTAAGATAGCAATTCTCTCCCAAATTGGTCTATAAATTAAATGCAATTACATTAAAATTTTCAATAGGCTTTTGGGAAAAACTGGCAAGTCAATTCTAATATATATATATATATATATATATATATATATATATATATATATATATATATACAATAGCTCAAAGTACCTAGAATAATCAAAATGATTCTATCAAAGACAAACCAAGTCAGAAGACTTGGTTTATATAGCCTGATTTCAAGACTTCCTTAAAACTACAGTAATCAAGAAAGTACGGTATTGATATTAACAGTAGACATTCACAGTGCAGAAATACTTACATTAATATGCTCAATTGAATTTTTTACAGCTACCAAGGTAATTTTATAGGGAAAGGATAGTATTTTCAGTAGATAGTCCTGGAATAATTGTATATCCATTTTAAAAAAAGAAAAAGAAAAAAAAAACCTGATTCCTTCCTCACACCATACACAGCTAGGGATGGGAAGTGAATCCTGAGATGGCAGCAAAAAGGCATGGTCAGGGTGGGAAGGTCCAAAGTCAAGGGGATGAGTGGCTTGGGAGTGGGTGGATAAGTCGATTAATTAGACAAAGAGATAAAATTATGGTAGTATTTTTAAAATATTATTTGCATAAAACATTTCACATTCATTATCTCATACTATCCTCACACTAGTCCCAATTACCTCATTAAAAAATACTAATAATCCAGGCTGGCCGAGTGGCTCAGTTGATTAGGAGCTCGCTCAAGAGTTTGAGCTCTGAGCAACAGGGTCACCAGTTCGATTCCCGGCCTGAGCTGAGCTGCCACTGAGCTGCCAACAGGTGGCAGGATGGCTCGGCTAAAATAAAGTAAAAAATTACTAATAATCCTAATAATCCCCTTTTCCACACAAAGAACCAAGACTCAAAGGGCTACCTTGCTCATCTGCATCTCTTAGCTGGTTAGTAGAGGAACCCAGTAACAACCCCAGCTCCTCTGACTGGAATCCAGGGTATTTTCCAGCCCACCACATGCTGTGTCATGCAGGGAGAGAAGAGGAAAAAGGATGAGAAACCACCATCCTTCACCCAGGGAACATACTTATTCCATCATTCAAAAAAATCACTGGGGTCCGAATGCAAAAATGTCCCAGATCCACTAGTTGCTTTAAAAGCCATCAGAATTTGGGGTGAAAATAGAGGTTTATGGTGCCTTTTTGGAATTGGCTTCAGAGACTGCTCAGTCGCGGGGTTCAGTTTTCCCTGCTGTTAATGCGTCATTCTGCACCTCACTAAGGTGCTTCACCTGCCTATCTCTCAAGACTGTACCCTGCAATCACTCTACAGGCCAGCAGGACGCTTCCTCTTTTCAACCCTCCAGTAACAACCCTACAGCGCTAGCTGCTAAGCGTAAGCCACTTGAGATACCTCACTTAGCAAGAAGCAAGAACAAATTGGATAAGTATGATTTAGAACCAGAGTCTTAATTATAGTATTGTGTTCCTGAGGTAATTATTCACATAATGTAGTGGTGCTTGAGACTATTATTTGTGATCAACTCAACTAATGCAATTTGTCCTGGCCCGAAAGTGAAGTCAATTACCTGGCAATCACAAAACTCTCTTGATAGCTTCAAGCTGATTATTCCCAAAACAGCTCCATGTGCTAGATAGATAAATTTATATATAATAAATATGATAGAATATAGTATAATAATATAATATAATTAATGTAATATAATATAATATAATATAATTTATATGTAAATCTTTTATATGTTATAGTTAATATGCATATTAATATCATATATTATATATAAATATAACATATACATTTTATATATATATAAATCTTTTTTGCATTTACCAAAGTTTTTAGGAGAAAACCACCCTTTATCCAAGTCCCAGAGATATCGCAATCAATATTCTAACTCTTGTCCTGTCAGAACATTTTTCTGAACCGTTTCTGTAGCTTCATGGAGATTGAAATGAACGTAAATGACCAAGCTAAACCAATTACTCTATGCCAGCCACTGAGTGGTGCTGGGAAGTGAACAAAAGGCCACATTCACATTGTACTCGCCGTAGGTCATCACAAACCAGGAGCACAGTATAATGAGATGTACAGTCATTTCTCATTTAAGTAACAAGATGAACAATGTGATAGAGTTGGTCGTCTCAATCATTTAAAATGAACATCTGGTTATGTCTACATTAGGAAACAATGCTTTTCACCAAAATGTTCATGTTTCCCCCCTGAATTATGATAATTTGATTGGCTTAGTTCTATTGGCAGAGAATTCCCATTAGAATTAACCTACGAAATGACTCCTCAATGTGGTGGCTGCAACATAACCTCAAATATTCAAATTTCAACTACTCCAAAAATTTGTATAACGAATCTTATTTCTCTCATTCAATTATGAGATACATAGCACCGCCTAAAAGCAGGTGTGAAGATCCACGCCTATAAGTGATGTGGCATAAGATCCCTGAACCAAGACAAGAATAACAGTAATATCAATTATATTCATTCAGCATCGGCTCTGTAGCCACCAGTCTGCTAAGCACTTTTCATGCACTATTTCACTCAGTCCTCCAAACAACCTGATAAGGTAAGGCAGTTATTATCTCCATCTTCTTATGTCCAAGCTAAGGGCAGCCAGCATGCTAGGTACTATTTCAAGCTCAGGTACTAGCAGTGGCAGAATCTTGATTCCAGCCAGGTCTGTGTGTCTCCAGCTGTGTTTCATGATGCCTGTGAAGAGGCTGTACATAGTATCCCTGGCTGGTCACCTTGGAGACCCTTCTGTCCAAAGCCTCTTTTTATAGGGAAGGACGCTGGGGCCCAGAGAGAGTCCATGTTATTAGAGGGAACTGGACCCTGGGCCAGCTAGGTCTGCTTTTATTCTTCAAATAGATTTAAAAAGATCATTTTAAGTTTCTTTCTCCTGTTAATCTCTAACAAGTATTTAGATAGTTCAACAAAACATAGATTGGTTTCTTAATTAAATCAACTTTTTTATTTCTACTATCACTGAAGTAGAACGTTTCAAAATTAGAGTATTTGTTCGCCACAGGTTTAGGGTGAAATTCTAACTCTATTCTACCTTGTAAGGAAGGCTTCACATTTCATTTTTCTTGGGCTTCAGAGCGTGTACCACAACCAGAAACCCTATTTGTGAGCAAAGTACCTTCAGAAAGCAAATCAGCATTCTGTGAGCATGGTCAGGCTCACCTGCTTAGCAGGGGCTTAAATTACAGTCAAGGAAGAAAAGCACCAAGCACTTAACGGTCCTATTTTGAGAACCAATGAATGAGTCAAAATAAAAATTATTCTATTACTTAAGGTCAAATCAATCATTTGGCAAATATTTATTACTCAGCCTATTGCCTACACTTTTCATCTACTAATCATTTTGGGGGGGGAGAATGAATTCTATTTTTTTTAATGTTAAAGGTATATTTTTCTAGTTAAATGAAACATAAAAATGATTGCCTCTAAAGAAATCAGGTATCACTATTTCAAACATACCACTGGCTACATATTTTGAGGGCTCCTCTCACTATAATAAAATTAAATCCAAGGTAAATAACCTTTCTTTCAATGCATTGATGGTGTATAATAACATAATGGGGCTCTGAAACAAAGAACTAAAAGGAACATTGAGCTGAATGGAAATGAGCTATAAGCAATTCAAAGGCCACAGTGCCCAGAAATATAAATTCTTATATGTCACCAATATCAGCAAACTGAGCTTTGAGGCCTCTTGCTTGAGAACAGAACTGAACTTCAGACTTCTGTGCTGAGCCAGGGATCTAAAAAGGGACTAAAGAAGCCTCGGGACACTGAATCTTGGGCCACTGGCATGAGATGCATGACGAACCTGATATCCACAGTAGATGAAGAAGTGCAAAGTGGATTAGAGCATCTCTGACAGGGCCAGGGCTAGAGTGAGGCAAGAAAGGCAAGGGACTTTTTGGGTTGATGGACCTGTTCTAAAACTGGGTTGCAGTGATCCCTCCCCAACAGTACACATTTCCTAAAATCATCAAACTGCACATTCACATTGGGTGAATTTTATAGTGTATGGATTATAACTTAATAAAGCTGTTTTTAAAAATGAATAATCAATAACCAAGTAGATTTAAAAACAAAATATAAATTATAGAATAAAAAATATAATAGCCAAGTTTAAGTTCTTTAGATGGAATGTGGATGATAGATTAAATCAAAGAACTGTATCAAATTTCCTGAACTGGATAACTATACTGTGGCTGTAGATGAGCCACATCTACATGTAGATGAGAACACCCTGTTCCTAGGAAAATCACACTAATGTTTTAAGGATTAAATAAGCATGATACACTACAACCTTCCTTCAAATAGTTCATAAAAAATAAAGTGTGTGTGTGTGTGTGTGTGTGTGTGTGTGTGTGTGTGAAGAGCGTCGATGAATGATAAAGCAAATGTCTCTGTATTATCATTGCCACTTTTTTTTCCTTTTTTTTATTTTAGGGTTAGGGTTAGGGTTGGGACAGGGTTAGGGTTAGGGTTGGAGACAGGGTTATGGTGAGGGTTAGTGTTAGGGACAGGGTTTGGGATAGGGTTAGGGACACGTTTAGGGTAAGGTTAGGGTTAGTGTTAGGGACAGGGTTAGGGTTAGTTTTAGGGTTAGGATTAGGGTTAGGAACAGGGCTAGGGTTATTGTTTGGGTTAGAGAGAGGACTCAGGTAGAGTTAGCTTTAGGGACAGGGTTAGGATTAGGGTTAGGGACAGGGTTAGGTTTAGGTTTAGGGATCTATCATTGCCACTTTTTGAAAGTATAAATTTATTTCAACATAGAAAGTTTAAAATTAATCATTTGAAAAGACTATAAAAATAGGCAAACTTCAATGACATTATTAATATAAATAAATAAATAAATAAACAAATAATATTAGAAAAGGAGGATTTACCACAGACATGATAGAAATAAAAGGATGATAACATAATAAACATTTTATGTTGATAAATTTGAAAACATACATAAAATGACTAAAATCCAAGAAAATGTGGCTTACCAAAAACAAACTCAAGAATAAATGAAAAGCCTTAATAGTTCCCTTAAGAAACTAAAATTATAAAGCAATTTAATCAGGAGTTAAATTTTTCACACAAAGAAACTGGCAGCACATACAAGTATTTAATCAATGAATATTATTAAACTTTCAAAGAACAAATTATTGTAAAATGTTATGAACTCTTCCAGAGAATAGAAAAAAAAAGGTAATGCTTAGATAACTCTATATAAGGTTAGTATAACACTAATACCAAAACCAGACAAAGACAGAAAGAGAAACATTTTAGTCCAACCTCACAAATGAATATAGAAGAAACATTACCAAACAGAATATTGGGAAACTGAATACCATAGTATTTAAAAAAATGATAGATGAGAACCAAATCATATTTTGTTCCAGAAATGAGAGCAAGTTTAACATTATAAAAGCTATAAATGTAAGCTATTGCATTTACATATTAAAAGAAAAAGAAACATATTGCCATCTCAATAGATACAGAAAATGATTTGATAAAATTCAAACCTCAGAAATTTTTAAAAATACACACCTAAAAACTTTGAATGAAAAGGAAACTAATTCAATGAAGAGGGACTTGAGCAAAAATCAATTAAAATGGAGAAACATGACAAATATTCCTTTTTAAAGTATGTACAATGCAATATACAGATAACGTATTACAGAATTGTACACTTGAAATCTATATGAGTTTATTGACCAATGTCACTCTAATAAATTTAAAAAAAACAACCATGAGTTTTTCCTGATCGTGAGGAGTTTTCATAAAGTTTAGTAGTGCCATCTTTCCTGGACTCCACACCTATCTGTCCTCTTTCAGCACAAATCACAGGAAAGTCTCTGAGACCTATCTGATCTTAGCAAGTGTGCTCCTCACCCACCATCACCCAGCATCTGTAAGGACTAAGAAAACATCTCAGAATGCAACAGCCCCTCCACCTTCCCCATTCTCCAAAACAGCTTCACTAGCTGCCTCACCTCATCTTGAGATGAGCACTGACCTTTTTAATGCCCTTCACCAGCTGTCTTTATCCCTGCATGCTCGTGCCTCTGTCCTATCAGAGTCCTTTTCCTGTAGCCTCACCAGGGATCAGGCAGGCACCCCCAGTCCCTGTCATGTACTCTAAGATGCTCACAGATCTATCAATGCCAACAGAGTTATCAGCAGCTACACAGAGACAACAAAAGGACAAGAGCCGTTCCATCTGGAGATATGTGGAGGCCTCCCCAACCTGCTGCCTCTGGGCTATGATTGCAGTAGCCATCCCTAGGTCAGGTACCAAAACAGGCAAAGACACTGGTGAGAAGCAGCAGCCAAGAGGGAACTCACGGGTGAGATACACATCCTACCCACCACCCATTCAGCACCGACTTTCACAGGTTTCCCGTCCTCTCCTGAAACCTCAGATGAACACAAGCACCTGAATTTCGAGTGAGAACAAACAAGGGAGGGAAAACCTCTTTAAGAAGGGGAAGAAATTGGGAGAGCAAAAACTTTGCATAGTACCTGAGGCTGTAGTACTTGAATTTGACTGCCAAAAAAAGAGCCTGAGTTTTAAATTGGAAAACACAAGAATAACTTGAAGACTCATTAAGTTTTTGCTGCTGAGCCAAAAAATAAAAAATAAAAATAAAAAAAGGTTTAGACTCAAAGAGAGCCCATGTAGTTATAAAATCCTTTCATTTTTTGCACAGATCTGATTTGTGGCTGTTCAAGTTATATCTGTAAGAAATATTTGATCACATGGAAAATGGTAAATAACATGTTGTTTGATGAGAAAAGTAGTTTTGCAACAGTATGAACAGCATAATTCCATTTTTAAAAAATACTCGTATGTGCTTGGAAAGAAAAGACTGGGTTATATGTTACGTTGTTAGAAGTGGTACTTTCTTTGAGTGGTAACATTATGGGTCAGTTTCCTCTTTTATTTTTTTCAGTTGTATTTTCTAGTGTTTTTAATAAGTAGCAGGGTTCATTTATTGTAAAAAGGGGAATTTTTGTTTAAAAAAGGAAGAATGGCCAACAGTGTTGAAAGCCTCTAAGAGAGTGATTTCAATAAGGATAAAAACTATAAAAAATAAAAGGCAGTTAGATCTGGCTGGTGGAATACTCAGCACTGACTCAGAGAAGGATGTTGTTGTTGTTTTTTAAAGTCACTTGTAAAATTCTACTATCACTGGTTTTAAAGAAAGTCTTAGTACGGTGTAGTTGTACATCTCCTATGTACACAGAATACAGGATATGTGACTCATGCATTTCCACACTAGAATCCTAGATTTTTGTCCTCATTCTGATGGAAGCCATTAACTGATGGGAAGCAATTTCATCATAACACAGAGAATAATGCATGAGAAACTACAGCCAGGTTCTCCCTGTTGCCACCCTGCCTCCACACAGCTCTTCCAGTCAGACACAGAATTAGGGGCTAATTTGGGGCTCCTAGCTCACAATTCATTCAGTTCACTTTCGTTTTTTTATTTCTGTAAGACTGTCACTGTATATGACAAGTTAATGATGATATAGTTACTTCTGAATATTTTTAGATATATTCCAGATTGTAGAATAAAAGTTTATAAAGATGTGCATAATACAGCAGGTGGTTGATATCCAAATTTGTTACAGCTGCCACATTTAAATAATAGTAGAAATTGAATATAGAATGAGATATTATATATAGATGTAGATGAATACAGTATATCAAATGATGATAAAAGAATATAAACCTTGCAATGACCTTTCATGTCATTGGGTTTTACTATTATCCCACAGTTTCAGTTCCCTTTTCCAACCTTAAAGGATGATTTCAGATCCTTGAGAAAAAAAAAGAGCCTAATGGGGGCCGGCCGAGCGGCGCGATGGTTAAGAGCTGGCTTGGGACGCCAGAGGGCCCCTGTTCGGATCCCACATATGAGGGCCAGTGACACTGCCCTCTACAGCTAAGATGCTGAACAACAGCTCAACCTGGAGCTGGGCTGCCATGAGTCGCCTGCGACAGTGGAGGCTGCAGCCCCTGCTGCAGTGGGTTGCCATGGGCTACCATGTGTAGCCAACAGCCAGTGTGAGCGGCCATCCAGAAGCCAGCAGACTGATCTGCCTCACCTGGGAAGAGCACAAGGATGGTGCCAACTTGGGCCAGTGAAGCAACATCCTCCACAACTAGACTGAAGAACAAAACGACAGCAACTTGTCTGTTCCCCTTCCCCCAATTCCCCAACAAAAATCTTTTAAAAAAAGACCCTAATGCATAATGAAATGCCAGGGAAACAGTGTGTGCTCAATAAATGTTAGTTGATGCTGACAGTAGAACCAAATTTAGATAATGAAGTTTTATAAATATGAATACATGTGTATTTCTTAATAAATACTAAGGATGTGACTGGTCCAAGAGGGAAAAATAGACAAGTCCTCATGAGTTTCACATTAAATATTTAGAGAATCTTCTAGCTCAGGGACACCTGCTAAGCCATGATAACAATAATGCACTCTGGGCTGTTGAGAATTGTTTGACCCTATGAAACATTAAAGCCACTTTATTCTCAAAGGGTACTCTTATAAAAGAGTAAAAGTAACCTCATTCTTCTTGTAGAGTAACCCAAAGGGAAATCTTACATTGGCTTGCTAAACTTAACAGTCTAGTTAGTCTGAAAGGGCAAAATGCAATGGCCCCTGGAACATTCACTATCTTTCTGGAGTGTAAGATGAACAGTTCTATCTCTATTGCATATACCAAGAGGTCATTTGGACAGCATGAATTAATAGGTGCCTAAAGGTTCTTCCGTCCAGAAACACCTTTTCCCAGTCTACTAGTGAACTAACTCATAAAGTCCTAGAGTTGGAAGGGACCACAAAAGCATCCTGCCCAACTGCTTTATCTTGTAAATGAACAGAAAGAAAGTGACTCATCTTAAGTCGCTTTAACAGAAGTAAAGCAACAGCACAGGGACTAAAACTCTGACCTCCTAATTGCCAGCAAACTACCCTTTCTATTATTTTGCCTGTCTCCGTTTGCTTCTGGCACGACAGTCCCACCCTTATGGTTACTATTGGATAAGAAAACAAACTCAACAGCACAACGTCTGCCCTAAAATCATCTCCGAGGTGCATTAACGCAGATGTATTCATATCATTAGCTGTGGCTACTGCACATCCAGGAGGAAAGACTTCCTCCTTATTAGCTCTGTTCATTTATGATTCCACATCTCTACAAAGCCATCCCCCTTATTCACTCCTGATAGAAAGCCTGCCCCAAGTTTAGCATTTGAGTCAAATGTCAACTTAACCACTTCCTACCGGAACACATTTTCCTACCTCTGGATTCCTATAATAACATTCACATGTAACATTCATCTTCCAACTCAACGATATAGACTTTGTTTTTTATTTGTTTTTTATTTGACTCTTTTATGTTTCTGTTGGGTTGTTGGAAAAGTCATGACGTATTTTGTCTGTGTTTTCCAAAGGTCATTTATTTATATAAAGAACAAACATCAATCAATGATATATTGCCTGTTTTGTTCGATAACCTTTTGCCATCTTTCAGTGAGCTTCATAATTCCTAGTTCATACAAGGACCTGTCTTTATTGGCGAAAAACTGAACAAGGTGCTGATTTACAGCCTCATCTGAATTGAATGTTATACTATGCAATGAGTTTTGAAGATAGTGAAACAAGTGGAAGTCTGATGGCACAAGGTCAGGTGAGTATGGTGGGTGTGGCAACACATCCCATCCAAGCTCCAATAATTTTTGACACGTTATCAAACTTGTGTGTGGTCTCACGTTGTCACAATAGAGCACAACTCCTTTACAATTAACAAGCTCTGGACTTTTGCAGATGATGGATTCATTCAAACTGTCCAATTGCCGACAGTACACATTCAAATTGATTGACTGGTTCCTTGGTAGGAGCTTGAAAAACACAACACCTTTAAAATCCCACCACACTGAGAACATAAACTTCCTCTAATTAATGTCTGTTTTCGATGTCGTTTGAGGCGAATCATCAGGTCGGGACCAAGACCATTTGCATACTACATTGTTGTAAACAATCCACTTCTCATCGCCAGTTATCAGTCACTTCAAAATAGGATCGTTTTCCTCAGGTTTAATGAGCATATCGCAGATGTTTATATGTGCCGTCAAATGAACTTCTTTGAGTTCATGTGGAACCAAATATCAAGCTTGCTTACATATCCCAGCTTCTTTAGGTGGTCGTAAATGCTTGAATGATGGATGTTCAATATTTATGCAATCTCTGGTGTCATGTAATGTGGGTTTGACTTAATCAATGCCTTTATTTTGTTGTCATCAACCTCTGTGGGCTTCCCTGACCCAGGAGCATTGTTGAGATCAAAATCACCAGCACAGAATTTCGTGAACCATCATTGGCACTGACGTCCTTGTAGAGCATTGTCACTGTAAACTTTATGCACCTTTTCACAGCTTGATGCATGTTCTTTCCTTTATGGAAGTAAAAGAGTAAAATGTGGCAAAAATGCACAGTTTGGTCTTCCATCTACAACTTGTTGTAAAATCTCCAAAACTCAACCAAATCGCTCAATTTTTTTTTAGAATGAAACTAGAACTGTCAGCTGTCAAAAGACATAGCAACAACATAGATGCGAATGACTCCAGTACTTCCAAAAATGAACTAGTGCCGTCTGTCGCAAACATGCATCATGACTTTTCCGACAACCCAATATATCTTGTCTCCCAATTAATTTGTACTTTCCTTGATAGCTGGCCCACGCAACTTATTTCATTAGTGTTCTCCATAGAAGCTCATGCATACTTTGAAAATAAATGGATATGGTTAATATTCTGTCTCTTCCAAAACAGAATTTAAAGCAATAATAAATACTTGTTGAGCTGAACCTAAGGTGAACTCAGGAGCCTGCGTTTCTGAGAGGGAAAGATGGAGCGCGGCCTACAGGTGGTATATGACAAGCTGGACGTGATGGCCTGAGGCCGTCACCTACCACACCGCCAAGCGAGACCAGCTGTCATATCCACAAAGAGACGCGTTTTCCCCTGAAACCCTTTCATGTTCTAAGTGACACCATAAAATCTCCAGTCGTGATATTTCAGGAACCAGTTGTTCGAAGGTATTAAAGCAGACCCTTCCTTCATCTTTCATTTGGATGGTCTGGATACACAGGTGATGGAGGGTCACAGAACACGCTCACCTTCTTTGCATCTTAAAAAAACAAACAAGTCACCTTGGTCTGCAATTCAGGACTCAAAACTCCAATCACGCCTTGGGTTTATTTAAATCACATCATTTCAGATACATACAATGTCACTGAGGCACAGTAAACAGGATCTATTAAAAAAATTGCAAAAGTCCCACTTTATATTGTTAATTTGCTATCAAACCATGATGCACTATGTCACTTCATATATACATATTCCTACTTAA
Source organism: Hipposideros armiger (assembly GCF_001890085.2). Lineage (NCBI taxonomy): Eukaryota > Metazoa > Chordata > Mammalia > Chiroptera > Hipposideridae > Hipposideros > Hipposideros armiger. Next base: position 1,990,162 of record NW_017731351.1, read on the forward strand.
AAGGGAAGTCTTATTTCTGTGAAGACAAATTAAGTAAACATTTGTCAAGATACTTATTTTTTTAAATAGTTACAATTAATTGTCATCATCACTAAAATAATAAAGTGTTCGGCTCATAACCTGTTTACCTACTGTAATTTTTAAAACCTATTAAATTTTTTTCTCAAGCTTTCAGAATTCTATCTGGTCAAGTAAGTCATAATTCTAAATGCTGTGCTGTTAACTAAGTTTTTACTGAAGCCTGTTATAAAATCACTGTTATTTTTCTTGGCATTCATAAATACACATGCTCATCAAAATGCACAAAATGTTTAATTTAAAAATAGTGTGGTTTGTAATAAAATATAAATTGAAAACACAGACTATACTCTTTTGTCCATATGATATCCACACTTCTTTTGACAGTTTGTAAATGTCAGCAATTGTAAGTATAACCACGTTTACCTAGATCTCACCAACTTGCAGATACAATTAAGTCCCAGTGGCAATAATGGAACAGCCAGTGCTTCAACTTCAGCCCCACTCAAAGTCGCCAAGATAAATATTCCTGGCCATAATGATATCCCACATTCATCCAGATCAACTCACTCTGCCTGGAAGCAAGCCACTGAATGAAGTCTTATCCAAAAAATAAGAGTCTAACAACTGAAAAACAATTAAAGCAACTCAGATCTTTATTGCAGCCTCTTAGAAACACTCGTGAGATGTGGAAAAACTTATATTGGTCTTCTTCTATCTCTCTTTCAACTTTTCCAAACACAAAGAGCAACCTCCCACCATCTCTCTCAGGGCTCCTTCCAATCCAGCTCTCCTCTTTTCTCTCCCCTGCCCTACCAGAAAGGCTCTTTAGTGTATAGATCAACTTAGGCTCACCGGTACCCATCTCACCAATTATGTTCCCATCTCTGTTCAACAAAGGAAGGCCAGAGAACCGAGCCAGTTCTATGTAAGCTTCCTTTCAGGCAACACGCACCAATCACTTTCGCCTCTCCTTTCTTGACATGGACAAGCAGATCCATGGACCCCAAGTGTTAAGCCTGAACTCAGCTGATGATGCTCCTGCTACTGATTCAACAGAAGGACCCACCTGCTTCTCTGTTCCATGCTTCAGCAGCTACCTCACATCACCAATATAAAGCAGAATCCCCTGTGCTCCCAGGAACCTATAAAAATCTTTGAAATACTCTTCACCACATCATAGCCTTTTCTCCAAAGAGCACTTGTACAAGAGTAGAGAGAATTCACGAAAACAGTGAGAAGAATCCAGGTTAGAGAGTTATATCGAGCAGTCCACAATTTTCTGTTCTCGTTCTGACCCTGCAGTGTGCCCAATCCTTTTTTACACAGCTTCTGAACAAAGCCCCAGAAATATATATGTTGAAGGGGATTAAAATGTAATGCATATAGTCTTTGACCCACTAAAATTATACATATTAACTACAATCTGCACAAAGACATTCATAACATCTTTATTTTTGTAGTAAAATGTAGAAACAGCCAAAATGCCCAAAGTAGGAGAAAGTTCAATCATGCCACATGCATATAATAAAATATTATTATATTCAAATAGTTTAATCAAATAATTCAATTAACAAATGTTCTTTCCTAAGCAAGTTGGAAATATATATATCAGAAACTCTCTTCTTGAAGTGAATCCATATTAGTAAAAAAAAAACTACTGAGAACAGATTCATAGATATTGATGTACATAAACATACACTTATCATTTAAAACTTAAATGTATCATGTTCACCAAGCTTTGGAAGTAGACCAAGATCTCGCACCCATCCGCGTAAACCATACCTACAATGCTGAATGATTTTAAGCAGGAGAACAACATGGTCCTGTTAACATTTTGAAATGATCCCTCTGATGGTTCTGTAGAGTCTGGGTGACTCCAGGAGAAGAGGAAAAGCAGGGAAACAAGACAGGAGGGGAGTCCTATAATCCAACAAAGGGAAGAAGATGGCTAGGACAAGGGTGTTAGCAGTGCAGGTAGACAAAATAGCTGGGTTGAGGCAGATGTTTAGAGTGAGCAACTGCCAATAGGGCTTCTTAGGTGATTAGATATGGGGGAGGATGACTTTCAGGCCTGAGCAACTGGGGAAGTATACAAACATCCACTGAAAAGAAAACAACTGGGGACAAGCAGGGAAGCGAGCAAAAAATCAGGAGCCGTCGTTGTGACGTGCCACGATGTGGTACCTACTACAAATCAAAGTGGAGTCAGAAGGGCAGTTGAATATACAAGTCTAAAACTCGGGGGAGAAATTGGATCTGGAGTTGTAAATTTATGAGTGATTGGCCTATAATTTTATTAAAGGACAAGAGACTGGAATCATCTAGAGGGAATATAGAGTCAAAAAAGGAAGGTCAAGAAATAGGAAAATGGGGACATCTGTGAGGAAACTGAGAAGGCGCAACCAGTGAAGCAGAAGGAAACATGGATATCTAGGGTCCTTCCTAGAAGCCAAGTAAAGCATTGTGATGCTGCTGAGAGGTTGAATGAGACAAACACAAATAACGGACGCTGGCTTTGGCAAGCTAAACGTCAGCAGGGAGCATGATGAGAGCAATTTCAGTGGAGGAATGGGAAAAATGTGATTAAAGTATGCTTTTAAAAGAATGAGAGGAAAAGAAACAGACACACCGAGTCAAGGCAACTTTTCAGGGAACATGACAGCCAAGACGGTAGAGAAATAGAGTGGTAGCAGAAAGGGAAAATAAAGCCAGGGAAGGATTTTTCCTCTTAAGAATAGAAAACATTACACCACATTTATAAGCTGATGGGGGTGATCCAGTAGAAAAGGAAAAATAAGTAATAGCGGAGCAGATGGGAGGCTGCAGTGCAGAGAACGCCAGGAAATCACAGGGAATGGATGCCGCAGTGCCTGAGCAGAGGAGCTGGCTGCAGGAGAGGCAGGGGCAGCTCATCTATGGAAACTAGAGGGAAAGCAGAAGGAGTCAAGACTTAGGCAGAGTTCCTGATGGGAAGTGGAAGCAGTTCTCATCCGAGCAGTTCTGTCATCAGCTGAAAAGAAGGATAAGATAAGAAGTATTAGAAGTTTAAAAGGAGAGTATAATGTGTAAAATTATTGCCTGAGAGAGAAGGAAAATGAATTTATGAGAGAAATACCGTAGGATTGCTCCACAGGCTGAGTGCTCACAGGTCTCATAAATCTAAAGAGACCTGTGTTGGGAAGCATAGTGGGGTATTTCCCTCAGCCACCTTCAGCTGTGGGACTCTAGTCATGAAATGAAGTAGAGTTATGTTTACCAGGGTAAGAGTTTTGTCAGGTAAGAGAAAAGCAGGGGAGTTGTGGGTGTATGCGAGAGAGTGATGAAAGGCTCTAGACTCAAAGCTAGGCAAGGGAAGGAGTGAGGACATGGCTGGGGAATGGTTGGGGGGAACGGACTGTGAAAACGCGCTGTGGAAGTTGGGGACGGTCAATAGATTGAAGTCCTTGTAGGGTCAAGGACAAATGACGTGGGAATACCAGGGAGGGTGAGCTAAAAGATAGGAAGTGACGGTTTCACATTGGATGCTTGAAACTGATATTGTGGTGGTGGGACCAGTGTCGCCAACAACAGGACTGAGGGTATGACCCCAAAAGCGGGTGATGAGAAGGACAGGGTCACAGGAAGTGAGGAAGTCGAGGCACTGACTGGCCAGTACATGGGCAGATTGTCTAAGTGGTTATTATCAAAATGATGGAAGCAGTTGTTGCTTTGCAAACTCCTCGGGAGCTTTCTGGGTATAATCTGAAACTGGCCCCCAAAGTTGGAGGACAGGGAGAGACTGGAGAAAAAGGCAGACCACTCTAGATTGGTCGGTGGCAGGTTTCATAAACAAGGGAACTGGCTTACAAGGCTTGTGAGATGAGTTGTTTTCCGCACCTGCCTGCTAGAACCTTAAAAGTTTGCACAGAGGCCTTGACTGGGGCCAGTCACACACACCCAGCCCAACGGTCTCACCAGCACATTCCGACCTCAGTGCTGGGTCCTGGGACGGCTTCTATGTGAAGTCAAGTGGAGCTCACATTCCAAGGAGCGGGAGGGAGTGCAGAGCCTCCAGCTGCCTGGGTCCAGCTTGCAGGTCAAACGTGCTGTCATGTCTTCTCAATGACCTTCCCCATCAGGAGTTATAGAAGAGATGAGTACGTTAGCCAGGAGCCAAGTCGTCAATAAATTTCTCACACTAGATGGAGGTAATAGGTATACATGGTACACTCTATTATTAAACTATCAGCTTGTAAATAAAAATTGGGTTTTTTTCCTCTTTAGTTTCCAGAAGAATATCTAGAACCTAATAACCGTTTAATAAATGTTTGAGAAGGCACTTGCCACAGCTTCCATGTCTTCATTTTCCCTTGGTCCAAGATCAAATCAGCAGGACTGACATGAAAAGGGGGAAAGTAAGCCACACAGCAGAGACAAACGAAGACACATGGCTGACTGAAAAGGCGTAAAACTTTGGTGTTGCTTTCAACAAAACCTATTTCAATCTTTAACCACGTTTTACAGGAGAGAACATCTCAGTCGTTATGGTCCTTCTCTGCTTGCCGTTGAGAACACAGCCAGCTTCTTCTATTGTCTCTAGCAATTCAGCCCTGGTCCCAAATTTTCATATCTCACACAAAAAAAACTAAAGTCCTTCTGTTGAGAAAACCCTCTTTTCCTTATAGAATAATTTAGCTTCATTATTCAAATACGCCTTTTGCCAGCTATCTCCCACTCCAAGCAGCTTATAAACAAACACCCCTTCCAACTCAATAGCTGGAAGAGTTCATGTCCTTCTATGACCAGTGGTGCTTCAGAGCCTCTCATGGATCAGCGGTCAGCGTCCTCCCTGAATGATCAGTGTTTTAAATGAGTTCAGCTTTCTTTCCTTGTCTGGGACCAGAACAACCAGAACAAGATTAAGGGAAAAGTCATGCCAACAGCTGTATGATGAGCCAGTCTGTAAAGTGCTAAAATAACACTGAAATAAATTATCAAATTTTAAATTCATCCTCTATTAGAAGCTTATAATACACTCACGTAAACACCCTTCTCTACTGCAGACCTAGCTCTATGAATATTTTAATGAACATTTGCAGTTATAAGCAGATAAAAATCAGTTGCAATAAGCTGAAATTCCAAAAAACTGAGTGATGCAAGTTTATTGAAGTACAATTTCTTTTTTGACTAAAGTTGAAATACTTTGCTTCCTACGGATTTGTCTGGCTTGGCATATGGAAAAAGAAAGCCAAAGAAAGTACAGCAGCCATATTAATAATAATTATATCTAACTTGAGGTTAAATGATTTGACCTACGTCACACAGCTAGTAAGGGGCAGAGCTGATATTTACATCCAAGCAACCTGGTTCAGAACCTGCACTCTCCACTATTTTTGTTGTTTTTTTCCCCCCCAAATATTAACACTGGATTGACAAGCAAAGGTAAATTACTGAGTCAGTGTTTCTTTGCACAGTATGTTCCAATAGACATTCATTTCTCTCCATCTCCACTAAATAAATATTAAAGAACACTGCTTCTCAAAGATGCCAAATTATTAGCCTCCCAGAGGCATGCACATATTCTTCATCTCATCCGGGTTGAGAGAGTGTATTGTTGTTCTCAGTTCTACTCCTTTCCTTGTAAGTACCCCCCCTTGTCACGTGACTCTGCAGTTGGGGAGTTTACTTCCTGGTCTTGACTTGGGGCCAGGCCATGTGACTTTCTTTAGCCAATGGTATTAAAGAGCAGAGGCTCTTATGCCAAGCCATCAGCATGAGAAGAACAGGACCTGAGCAGGCCAGTCGTCCCAGAAGAAAGAGACAACATGTGGAGCAGATCTGAACCTCACTGCCAGGCTGCTGCCAAGCCGAGTCCAGATCAGCTGAGCCCCAGCCAAATCACAGATGCAGGAACAAGAAAAGATTGTTTATTGTTGCCTGTCACTGAGTTTCAGAGTGGTTTTTAATCAGCATCCATTTGGCCAAAGTTGACTGATACACTCTAAGACCCATGGAGCCCGAGTCCATCATTCTATGGTTGGACTCTTGCCCAGGAGAGAGCTTAACCACAAACACTCTAAATAGAAAATTCTTTGAATTGTCCTTTGAGAGTAAAAATACCTCTGTCTTACAGAATTTATATAAAACTCTACATCCTATTGTGAACCACCAGAAAAGAAAACATAAAGAGTAAATATAAAAGACAGTTTAGGGGGAGGGGATGCTTTTGTGTCGTTTTCTTTCTTTTTAAATGTTTGCTATGCTTAACTCTCTTATTATTAGCACAAAGAAGGAAGAAAAAACAAAGAAGGCCACTTGAGAAACAGAATTCTTCCCCCATTTCAGTAATAGTAGTTTCAGTAAAACCGTGTGAAACTGCATAAAGGACCAGGAATCAGGAAACCAATTCATGGAACCAGCGGAAGGGAAGAAAGTGAGGAAAGCAAGCCATGCAGGACTTAGAGGCTCCCAGGAAGCCACACCTACTTTAGCTAGCCGAGCTTCTGTTCCCAAGTGAGAGAAATTGGTGAAGAGTTTTTACCTCCAGTGCATTACAGAAAAGTGTGTGACTGACATCCTTCTAAAGTGGAACTCTGAAAGCATTTTCTCCTAGAAACGGTTTTCTACATTGCGATTAAGTTTGACACTGTTAGCATTACATTCAGTCACTCATCCCACAGTTTTATTTAGCACCTACTATGTACCAGGCAGGTGTTATTATAAATTATAAGGGTAAATCTTGAAGACCACAGAAGGATAAAAAGCAACAGTACAGCATGGTTGTTGTTGTTTTGTGGGGAAGGAGTATCATTTCAAACACCTAGCTTACAAATGACCTATGAGAATGTAATGTCTCTATAAGTTTGGAACTGTGTTGTTCTATACTTTTGTCCCCTCAGTACATTAAAGAGACTGAAAGAAATTGAGGTTTAAAAATATACGTGTTGGATAATACTTAAAGGAAACTGCAATGAGATGACTGCATGGAAAGAGTAGGTGAAAATCATAGTGTATATGATTGATAAGTCAGTCTGGAATGGCTTCATTCCAACTGGCTGGTACCACCACGCATGCGGCCAGTAGCTTTAATAGGTGCTTAGCTGAAAAGAAGGTGGTTGACTGCCTGCTGTTTTAGACACCTGATGACAATTCAGGAGAATGCATTTGAACTACAGCTCCATCCTCAATTAAACGCTGTCTATGTTGAGAACAATTTTTAAAACTATCTCAAGCACATTTGAAATTTAAAGAAGGATAATGTATACCATGGAAGTTTCAGAAAGCTAGGCTGAGAATCTGTATTTAGAAAATCAGAAAAGTCTTCCAAATGCCTACCAACTTGTTGAACTGGGTGGATTTTACCAGGATAGAGAGACTTTATTGTCATACCCATAAATCCTATCCAAGGACAGAGTCTATCTTACTAGATCAAAGTGCGAATGAATCGACTCTTTCCACACAACAGGACCTAGTTCAGCTCGCACACCAGTTTATGTGAAAATGAGAGAGACCAGAAAAGTAAGGCACAGAGGACTGAAAAGCAGTAATAGTATTCATAACCAACCGAGCAATAGTAAATTAAACAGAGATGGTGTATCTCAGTTTTGAAATTGATGATGCTGAGGTGCCATAAGGAACGGGTATGAGAGACAACACAGTTTTGAGAGAGATGGAAATTCAGCATATCAAAATGGGAAAGCAATGAGGACTAGAAGTGGGTTGTCAAATGAACAATCTTGATGCTTAGAACCAAACTTCCAAGAATCACGAATGATCTAAAGTTTGAAAGATGGATTACATTCTATGAAAATATTATTGAAATCAATACACCTTTAATTATCCATCTCTGTTACTGCCTGTATAATTTCCTCATAAAGACACTCATACAAAGATAGATGATTCCACCTTCTTACTTGTATCAGTTCAGCTGTATTTTGCTTAAATGATGAAACACTGTCTCTCTGATGGATATATAGGACACCTATGCAAATAGACAAGTAAAATAAATCTTCCATTTTTCATCACATCCAACCGTTAACTACCAAAGAGGCCTATTTAAATCATAGTTGTTATTGTTCTCCTCCTGGTGACTTTGTCTCATTAGTGTTAGACGATAATGGCTAACCAGAAAAAAAAATGCTTTTGTAAACTTTTTTGAATCAAATATATAAACTTCTGATTAAAAATTGGTTTTCTTGGGCCAGCCGAGTGGTGCGTTCTTTGGGAATTGGCTTGGAAAGCCAGCTCTGAGCAGCAGGGCAAGGGTTCGGAACACATGTGAGGGCCAGTGACACTGCACCCTCTACAGCTGGGATGGTGAACAACAGCTCGACCTGGAGCTGGCTTGCCGTGAGTCACTGGCGACGGCGTAGGCTGCAGTAGGGCTGGCTGGCAGCGGGCGTGAGCTTTTGTGAGCTGCCGTGAGCCACCCTGAGCTGCCGTCCAATGGCCAGCGAGTGACTGCCTCACCCGGGACGAACACAATGATAATACCAACATGGTCCAGTGAAGAGATGTCCTCCACAACTAGACTGAAGAATATAAAGACAGCAACTTGTCTGTTCCCCTTCCCCGATCCCCCAACGCTGTTCCTCTCCCTCAATTCCCCAATAAAATCTAAAAAGAAAAAAAAATGGTTTTCTTATTATCTTTATTTGAGATGCATATAAAAAGGTTTATATGAGCCTAAACAACATTTTAAGTGTTTTAAGTATCAAAGAAGAACTAGCGGGTACTTAGTTTGCTTTTCGTCTTTTCATTTGCAAAAAGGCACTTCCAAATGGGTAAAGGATACTATCATCCAACTCGGAGAAGGATGGTTTCTATACTTTAAGTGGACAAGTGGGCCAGCACAGCTATAATGGACATTTGAGAAATAATTTACTTAAAATCAAGAAAAGACTGTGGCTGACACCTTTGTCTCTATACAGAAGAGGTTAATTTTATAATTATGAAGAAGTTAAATTTATGGATATATGCAGAAAGTGAGTTTATTGATTTATGCAGAAAAAATTAAATGGGCAAAGAATGGTTTAGAATATTAAATAAAATGAACAAGTACACAAAAATAATGATTTAAATCAGCTATTATTCAACATCCATTATTTATTCATTCCACCTACAAATATTTAGTGAGAACGTATGGGCCCAACACCGCTGGGTTATTAGAAACAGCTAATTTTGAAATTGTTTCTTAGGTTCAGAATAGGCATTCCAACAGCTTGTGATCACATATGATTTCAAGTTGCCTATATTCTAATTGCCAAACTTTTAATAAGTGATTGCGTGACCTGAGGCAAATAAATAAATTTACCACAGTGGTAAAAAATAGTGCTTTATAGCACATGATCACAAAGGTTTCTTTCAGAACTAGTATCTTACACATCAATGAATAACAGGATGAAAAACATTTTTAAATCATGTTACAAGTATAATTATAGTGTTTAATTTTCATATATGAAATATGAAACATAAATTTGAGAATACAGAAAAGTTGATAAGTGGGAGAAAATCTTGTCCAGCACTTGCCACATCTGTACCCTTTATATACAAAGTATAATACTGTTTATGTACAAAGGAAAGCAGAGGCAAGATGCTAGTTAGAAACCGCAGCTACGGAGCCAGAGACTCGCAGAAATAGAACTCTAGAGAAAAATACCAGGGGACAGCTCTCCTCTCCATGATAGCAGCCACAACACAAAGTTCTTCAAAGACCCAGGAAAATGAGACAGACTGTGGTGTGTGTGTGTGTGTGTGTGTGTGTGTGTGTGTGTGTGTGTGTGTGTGTGTGTGTGTTTTCTTTTCTCCATGAAGTTGCTTCCATTTCAGAATTTCCTTAGAATTCAGGTGAGATTCAGACTGAAATCCCTTTCAAGAGCACCAAGCTCTTCTTAGCTAGGCAACTCCAGAGTCCTGAAGGCAAAGTCACCTTCCATGTCAAGTTCAAATAATTGTCTGACTTCCAATTAGAGCTCGGTGCCATAGTGCTGTGCCAATCATTTGAATGCTTTGCTCTCCTTTTTATGATAAATAAAAACTTAGTAGAATATTTTGTCAGGTAGTCTACTACCTTTTCTTTTGTGGAGGTCATAAAACTTCCCTTAATTAAAAAAAAAAACAAACTATCCCCACTTTTGTCACTGTAAGACTTATAACAATATACTCATCAAGGCCAAAATATGCCATGAAATGAAGCATCTTGAATGAAATCCTTTAAAGTTTTGAATTGCCTGTACTTGCTATCCTAAGAGAAGCTGTAGGAACAGGGACATTAATTATTGAACTGAAGGTAGATGAAGGCATTCTTCATGGTGTTCAAAAGCACTCAGGGAGCAGTCTCAATCCAGAATCCCTTCTGAGCACCTGCGCCCGCTTTCCAGCGCGCGTTCCCCGGCCTTGAAACACCACCTGACACCGACAGAGTCCCTCTTTTTTAACAGAAACTTGACTTGAAAGAGAACTGAAAAATCCACATGTGCCTAACTTTATTTACCTGGGCAGTTATTAAGTCAGTAACTCATCCTTACCTATAATGCTTTTGTGTTTTTAGGTGCCAAATACAGAGAAACCGCAGCTCTTGCTCAAATACATTACTGAAAACCACTTTGTACTCTTCCCGGAAAATATGCACTTAAGTATAGTTGTCTCTTGTTTTGTGTGGGAGGCTCTGATAAAACTCCAGTCAGAAATGAAGAAGGTATTGCTGCCTTTTTCTCTGTGATAGAATCTAGCTTCAGACCCCATTTTAAATCCCTCATTTTAAGGGCAGGGAGGGCATTAAGAATGCAGACAAAAGAAGACAAAATGCCAGTAAGTGACAGTAAACCAATATGCACACAAAATCAAGATATGAGGGAGCAGGCTCAAATTGTAAGAGAAGTGATTTGAATTTGATATTATGAAGAATTTAATGATATAACAATTATGAAAATTGGGAACATTTATCAACAAATTAATTGGATGTGCTTTGTTTTAAGTAAAGAACTTCCAAAATGGAAGACAGGTGGAATATGATCTTTCAAGGCCTCCTGAGTGTTGTGATTTTGATTTTTCTTTATTGTTTTCATCACCATTCAGATTCTATGTATGTTACAAATTAAACTATCCTAACTGTCTTAGCCCCTTGGTTCAATTTAATTTTATTGGGTTGTTGGAAAAGTCATGACGCATTTTTGCAAAGAAAAACATAGAAAAAATACGTCATGACTTTTCCGACAACCCAATATTCCTGAATCACCACGGACAATAGTCCCTGCATCAAAAGATACCTGTGACATACAGTACTTGTCAATGGTTACGAAGTCACCGTGGACTACCACATGATGAATTGGGAAGTTGGTCTCTGTCACCCCCATAGATTCATGGTTTGCTTCTTTTTCCTCCCTCAAGGACACCCCCCACAATTTTTTCTAATGTTAAAAACCTTCATGTTTACTTTTTATTCATCTTGCTTTCACAACTCATGTACATTATTAATAGCTCCTTAAGATAGCACTGTCTAAATATGCTGAAGAGAGCATTAGATCCTTGGGATATTAATAGGACTTACACAAAAACACGCTCCCATGGACAAAAATATTTTAAGAAATGTTGCATTATATATATATATATATATATATATATATATATATATATATATGTATGTATATATGTATATCTCCTTGGAGCTTTAATATGCTAATATGCATTACGACTCACCAGGAAATAGCTATGGTAGACAACATTGCCCAAACTTATTTGGATATAAAATCTGTTGGGTTTTTCTTTTCTTTTCTTTCTTTTCTGGAACAACTCAAGAGGACTTTGAGTTCTCTGGAAGGCACTGAGAATTCCCTGTGAGGGAAATATCTTAAGATTTCTGAGGGGTCTTCAACCCTGAAGTTTTACCAACTCCTATGACTATTAAAGCAGTTACTGTGGCCATGCATTCAGGGGCCTAACTCGAGCCCCTGAATTCATTCTCCAACCATGTGTTAAGCTGACTTATAAAACTGAAGTAATAGAAAGAAATTTGGATCCAAAATACAACTGTTCTCCAGCATGTGGTCTAGAATAAACAGACTGGCCAGATTTTAATTTTAGATGTATTGTTTGCATTTAGCTGTAAGCATACTTTAGTGCTATCTTTCTATATTAAAAATTAATTTTATTCAATATAATTTAATGAATTGAAGAATTATTTGTTTAATGTTTCCTATGTGCCAAGTGTTATGCAAGAAACTTAATAAATATTTGATAATATTAATAAGTATGATAATAGTCAATGAGATGAACTATTTTACAGGTATAGTACAAGCATTTTATTAAAAGCTAACCATAAAAACCTTGTTAAATCAACATCTAAAACAAATCAACTATGGGCTGTCTTTTCAAAGAATTGAAGTGAGACTTTTATTTGTCTTTTGGCTTATTTCCATGCAAGATGACAACTTCTTTAAGTACTTATTTTGTGTGTGTGTATATTTACATTCTTTTAATATTTATTCAGATATTTTTTCTTATTTAATGACCAAAATGTCCATCAAAATAGTACTTGTAGAGCCTGACTCTCCTACTCTACAATATTTCATGCTTTTAAAGTTACTTGGGTTCCTGAGACCATAAAAATCTACTTTATACTAAAGATAACACATCAAATATGAACAAAGTGTCTCTAGATTATTCTACTCTATGCCTATTCAATAGTGGGCAAAGTTCAACACCATTAGTAAAGTATTGCTTCTTTATAGTAATTAGCCTAAGGAAATTAATACAGTCTCCAACTGTGCCTAATTTGTAATCTGTAAAGATGCTAAACACTTTCCTGTTTGCACTTTGCTAAACATCAAAATAAAATACTTTTCATTTTCAGAATCTAAAGAAACACAATCTTCTATGGTACATTTGAAAAAAACATCAAATCAATGCAGAAAACACCAGCAGAATAAATTTTAAAAACACAGGTGAGGCACAGAAAGTATATGTCAAGTTGAGGACTTGAGGCAGTTATTATCATATAGATTGGTCTTCAAAACGAGCGAAAAATTTCCAAAGGATGGATGCAATCTCCACTAGGAGGACAGAGTGATCTGAGAGGACTAAATTATCTAGAAGATTTAGTTCTATTACTACAGTTCTATTGCTAAATCTACCAAACAGAATTTGAGGTCTTTTATGCCAGGACTCTGAAGAAGTACATGGTAAATTAAATTTTATCAAATTTCAAGTGCATCATTTTAATCTAACTTCATCAGTAAGATATTTTCATAAGTTGTACACATGCTAGATATACACAAATGTGTGGGTAGCATTCACACAGGAAGCACTGTTCTGGTAAACACACTTGATTCAGTTTTTATAGTTAAATAGAATCAGCCCGATCACTAATATTTTGAACCAAAGAATATTTCATCTACAGAACTCTGTATTTTTAAAATATTAGCATTAATCATCACAATGTACCTGTCAGCGCAGGGAGGTCTACAAGTAGTTGTTCTTCTCTTAACAAAAAAAAACAACAAAAAAAATTCTTAGATGTGGGGTCAAGAACTGGAGAATTAAACCTCAGAAAAATTCGAAAATTCCAGCAGTAGCTATAAAGTTTTAACACCATCAAGCCTTTTAGGTCAAAGAAATTCAAGAGTACACCTGAACTTAGCTTTGAGAAGAGAGCAGCTGTGCACCTGAGGCTGTTGTAATATAAATTCTCACACCTGAGATTTTGACCTTCCATTAAATCAAACCAAGAAACATGGGTTACACTAGTCCCAATAGATGTCAGGAAGTATGAATTGGTAAGGGACTTAATCTAGATCGATATACTGGTGTGTTTCTTAATTTTAACTTTGTCTTTTACACAAGCAATCTATCTTTAAAATAACCTAGTCCACATTAGCCATGGGAATATGGCAGCAAGTGAAATGTTCTGGCTGAGAGTTCTTTGATTAACTCCCTTTTTCAGTGTGTCCAGTCTGTGGAAGAATCACATTATTTGAATGACAGTCACAGGTGAGAAGGAAGAAAATACACTGCCCAGAAATGTGGGTCAGTGTAATTCCTGATTGCTCAGAAGCAACTGGTTCAAAGGCTTTTTTGGAGAAAACGTGTCTAAAGTGGTGCTGTAATAATAGTTACATCTCCTCTTTAGTTACAGATCAGCTGAAGAGGGAAATTCTATATGTGATTGTGTGCCAGGAGCTGCAATACAGTGATGGAAAGGGCAAAAGCTTTTTCTCCTCTCAGAGGGCTCATAGTTAGGACATGCTGATTTCATATTTTACATGTTAGACACAATGATTTTAAGTATTTCTGGCATTGCTTTTTCTTTTCCGATGTGCTAACATATCCACATTTTGGGATGAAGGAATAGCCTTAGCTATTAGAGATGCTAAGGCTGGAAAATCACTTTTGATTAATGGATTCATTCATGCGTGCACTGTTTTCATCCAGCAAACATGCATTGAGTAGTTACTACGTACTGTTCAATGTGTAGATGCTAACTCTGCAGTGGTTAACCAAACAGTCCTCGCCTTCAGGGATTCCAAAAGGTGACAGTCATCAGTCATGTATTTATTAAGCTCCTAACATGTGCCCGGCATTATGCTATACCTGGAGACATAGCCGTGAACATAACAAAGAAGATTCGGCCCTAATGGAGCTCCCACTGGAGTGGAGAGGCAGAAAAACAAGTGAGTGAATAATAACATGATGAGACAGAGAGTAACTCAGAAAGTGGGAGGGGAACCTTTAGACTGGGCAGAGTTCACTCCAAGAGATGACTTCTGAGCTAAGACCGAGGGTTGAAAGGAGTCTAGTCTGCAAATGCAAAGAGCACGGGGAACTATGCTCCAGAAACAGAGAAGGGCAAGATAAAAAGCCCTGTGCAAGAGCGGGGGGGGGTTGATGTGTGTGGGAAGCTGCATTTTGGCTAAAGCGTATTACTGATCAAGGAAGAAAATGGCATAAAATGTGATGTGAGAATTAGGCAGAGATGACATAATGCAAGGCCTTCTGGGCCTTGCTAAGGAGTCTGGATTTTATTCTAAGTGAAGGTGGAAGCCATTGAAAATGTTTAAAGAGAGGATTACAGTGAGTCCATGTATATTTTAAGAAGGTTGCTACACGAAGGAGATAAAGGAGGCAGCCAGGATGTGGCAGACCTGCTATTGCTGACAAAAGTGCAGACAAAAGATGTCATACAGAGGAGCACAGTGACTCCCTGGAAATAGAAAAGAAACTGGAGCTCCCCAAAACAACCACCTCGCCAACAACACAGTCATAGGTAAACCATTTTCAAAGTACTCTTGTGTACCTGTCAATGTGATTTGTACATATTAGGTATTAACTCTTCTAATCTTTTGATGAAGTATTAGCATACCTATTTTACATACAATGAAATTGAGGTTTAAGAAGTTAATCAGTTTACACGATCACGTAGCTAAGCTGAAGGAACAACTACACTGGCAAGAACATTTATCACATGCAGTATATCAACAGTAGTATGTTGCATGCAATTATATGATTATATAATAAAACTATGACAACATACGCTATATAATAATAATTTTCTTACATAAGCTACGTAAGATAAATATGGAGTTAGTATTCGGTGAGCCAACGTGTTCACTCCCATTATGCTTGGCTAGCCTCTTCTCCTGTTCAGTGTTGGCATTCCATGAGGCTTTGTCCCAGGTCCACTTATCTTCCTTTCCTTTCCCGTCTCCCTAACTGACCTCTTTTATTCTCAGGGATTCAAAAATCATTTTTGCCAGTGACCCGCAATCAATAAATCAGAGTAGCATTCATTGACCCAAATGTCTGCTGGGTATCTCAACTTGATATCTCACCAAGCATGTCAAAAATAACACGTCCAAAATTTAACCCAGTACTAAACCTGCTTGAATTCCTGTCACCACATCTCAGTAAATGATCCCTCCATTTACCCCATTTCTCATGCCATAGCCCTGGTAACTGTCATTGACTCCTTCCTCTTCCTCATTTGCAATACATAGTCCGTCACCAAGTCTTGTTTATTCTATCTGTAAATATACTCCTGACCCATCCATTTGTCCTTTTTCTCCATCTCCTCTGCCATTATCATGATCTCTTAGCTGGATTATTATAATAACCGCATAATCAACCTCATGTTATCTGTTCTTGTCACCTCTAATCCAGTCGACACCCTTAGCAGCAAATATCTTTATAAAATATAAATTGCTGCTTGTCGTTTATTGAAACCCTCAATGTCTTCTCATAGCTATTAAAAGAGGTCCAAAATCCCTACAATCACGTACAACTCCCTGAATGACCTCCTTCTCCAGTCCCATCTACTGCCACTGGCGCACACATTACAGCCACGTCGATCAGCATACAATTTATCCATCAGGAAAACTTCTCCACAGCATTCCATTCTGCCTGGAGTGCCCTTTATTCTATCCTCCCCAAGCTAGCTCAAGCATATCGCCAAGGTCTCATCTTAGATTTTATTTGTTCAGAGTCCTTTCCAGATCCCTTGATCTAAATTTGGTCTCCTTATGATGTTCTCATAACACAACATATTTTGTAATTAGGTATTTATGTAATTACGCATTTATTTTGTGCTTGTATAATTTTTATCTTCCCCAATAGACCTAAGCCATACTGAAGAGTGAAACGACTCAATGTAGACAAGATCATTAATGACTGATGCACTTTAGGAGTAAAGGTTCAGGTCACACTGTGAGTTTAAGAACTCCAAACAGCTAGTTTGGAGTCAGTTATCCAGTCAATGTAGTGACAACTTTCTTTGCCTGTTAGTTGATTAGCACCAGGTTCCCAAAGTGACTAGAGAAATCTCAAATTCTAGGTCAATGGAAGAAGGTACGTTGTCTTTCCTGTTGGAAACATTTCTCCTTTGGGGACTACGACTTGTCAACCAAGAGTCTGAATATATAGAGACAGGAAGATTAGTTTGTCATATAAATGACACGGATTAATAGTGAATGGAGGCACTGTCACTTCCACACCTGGATTCCCATGTCCCTGGGCTCTGGTTGGGAGAGAAACAGCACCACATATTGGTCACTGGTTCAATGTATATAGCCCGTCTCCATAAGTGAGGATGCCAAAAGCACTGTAGGTAAAGAATATAATACTTCAGTGAGAATAAATCACTGATCCTTCAATGATGGAAGAAAGCCAATGTAAACAACCTGCCATAGTATGGTTAGCTGGTTCCCTGAGCAACGATGCCATATCTTAGACTTAACAAAGCCTTCTGGTGTTGGCATGCTATGCACTTAGCAGTACAAGTGGCCAGATCTGCCTTGGAGGGGAAAAAATTCCTTTTATTTGAGAATGCATAATCTCTTTCCATGCCATATGTCCACTTTATTTGTGATCTCATCCAGCAAGCACTGGCAATGCTAGAGAAAGAAGCTTACTGGTCCACAGATCAGGTCCTCTCATCCATGAGCCTGATTACTGAAAGCCTCCTCTGCACTGGGTGTGCTTTGGTGAGCATCCATGTAAGGGTGACAAACATCCTTACATTCTGTGTCCATCTCAAAGTTCCAACCACATATGTCTTTCCCACACATCCTTGTCACTGATTTTCTAATCATGTTATTTTTAAGTTCTGGACCATTTGGATAAACTATTAGCTATTTCCCTTAAATCCATGTAAATCTTTTCTTCTATCCATATCTCTTTCCAGACAAATAGTACGAGATAGGTTGCTTGGTATTATCTGGCCACTGGGAGGATTTTAATTTCCCACTGCCCTTCCCAACAACTCCTAAGTTAGACTACAATGCTACAGCATTGATTTCTGGCTGGTGCCTGCATATTAGGCAGAACCATCTGTAAACCAGGTCTGACTTTTTTCTTCCTAAGTCAGACAGTAATAGGGGATACCTCATGAGGCACAAGTGTAGGCAGGATGGGAGGCGTCAAGACAGCAGGAATAAGTGCTGTGGAGAGTTTGAGTGCTCTTTTAAAACGCTTTTCTTTTTTACATTTTTTTGACATACAAAAAGCTGTACATAATGTATACAACTTGATAATGTGAGAGATAAAAATAACTCATGAAACCATCTATGCCATAAACCTATCCATCACCTCCGAACGTTTCCTCCTGCCCTCTTATGTATTAATATTATTGTTGTTGTTGTCATCATCATTATTACTATTTTGTGATAACACTCATAATATGAGATCTACCCTTTTAACAAATTTTTAAGCAATACAGTAGTAAATGTAGGTCCTACGCTGTACGGCAGGTGTCTAGGGCTTATTCATCTTGCATAACAAAACTTTGTGTACTTTGACTAATGCCTCCCCATTTCTCTCTCCCTGCAGTCCCTGGCAACTGCCATTCTACCTTCTACTTCTAGGAGCTTGGCTATTTTCGATTCCACATGTAAGTGAGATCATTAGGTATTTGTCTTGCTGAGTCTGGCTTATCTCAGCATAATATCTTCCAGGCTCATGTGTTATTGGAAATAGCAGGATTTCCTTCTTTTAAAGGCTGAATAATATTCCACTGTGTACACACACACACACACACATTACATTTTCTTTTTCCATTCATCTGTCAATGAACATTTAGATTGTTTCCATATATTGGCTCTTGTGAGTGATGATGCCAACAAGCACGGGGGTGCCATATCTGTTTGAGATCCACATTTCATTTCCTTTGGATATAAGCACAGTAATGGAACTGATGAATCACATGATCACTCTATTTTTAATTTTTTGAGGAACCTCCACACTGGTTTCAATCATGCCTATACGAATCTGCCTTCCCACCCACAGTGCACAGGGGTTCCTTTTTCCCCACATCCTTGCCAACACTTGTTATCTTTTGCATTTTTATATTAACCCGTCTAACGGGTATGAGGTCATATCTCATTGCTTCTGATTTGCACTTCCATGATGATTAGTGATGTGGAGCACCTTTTTCATGTACCTCTTGGCCAATTCTATGTCTTCTTTGGAGAAATGTCTATTCAGATCCTCCGCCCAGTTTTCTCCTGGCAGTGGGAACACTGAGAGGAGGGAAGGGGGACCGTCCAGCTACAGCTACAATGCTCCCTGCGACTGTTTTGGGGCTGCAGGTCTATAGGGTGGACATCAGTTTTTTACAAATGTCAATGTGTTGCACAAACTAATAGCAGCACAAATGAAAATAAAAATTAAATTTGTAGAATAGTCTTTCCACTGTAGTTTGTCAGACCATAAACTATTCCAGGTCTTTTGTGAGCTCAGAAAATTATTCAGCTTCAATATATCTAGTAGTTTTTCATTGCCCAGCATCATAAAGCCTCACATATATACAGAAACACTTAGTATTCAGGCAAACACTCAAGAAAATCCCTGTAGAGAATTCTGGAGCTCTTTCTGTGTATAGCTCTCTCCCCTTGAGAACACTGATTTCAAAATTTCAGCTGCCTCAGTCTACTTAATTCCAGCCTCTGTTTCCTCAGCCCAGTGAAACTGCTTTACTCGGCGTGGGTTTTCTCTCCTCGAACATGGTCCACAATTCGTCTCCAGACAGAAAGCTGGGCAATCAAAGGTCATCTTGTTTTTTCTCTTCTTCGTTGGTTACAATCCTAGCTTGCAGTTTGTTTTCTGGAACCACTTCTGATACCAAATAGCCCCTCAATGTTCACTCAGGAAAACAGATGCAAACTAGGTATTTCAAATAGGAATGGATTTAATACAGGGCAATAGATGACTACTAAACTATTGGAAACGTTGAAAGAATGAATGTCATGGGAAGACCACCACTAGATTGGTGCTTTGTTAGTAGCTTTGAAAAAGTTAGAAAGTTGCAGTCAGTGTAGGAAACCACAGAAAACTACACTTATGCAGCTCCACCACAAAGAGAAGTGACTTGTAGAAAAACAAACAAACAAACAAAAAAAAACGCCTGAAGGTAACTCAAAATTCCATGTCTGCTGAAGCCCATGCATTTTCCTGCCACTGTTAGAAGAACAAAACTACAGTATCTTTTTCTCACCTACTCTCTATATATTGCAGAAATGCCCCTCACTGAAGGATAGAAGAGAGAACATAGAAAGGGAGCATTGTTCAGTTTCCAAAAGATAATTGGCACAAATACAACACTTGATTCAGAGCCAAACGTGTCTGTGGAATTCCTTGAAATGTCACAATTATCTGCATGACCAAGGCAAGTCCCATCACTCTGTGTCAGGGATTCCCAAGACCACCCTCAGGCTCCATGATTTCCTGTAAGACCCCAGAACTCAGAAAAGCTATTGTCGTCATATATGGTTTAGTACAACGGTAGAGAACAGATGAAAACCAGTGAATGAAACAGTGTACCGGGTGGAGTCCAGGAGAAGCCAGGCGCCAACTTCTACTTCTTCTCTCCCAGGGGAGTCACAACGGACAGTATCACGCTCTCCCAGCAGTGACATCTGGCAAAACATGTGAAGCACTGCCAACCAGAGAAACTCACCCAAGCCTTGATGTTCAAACAATGAACTGGGTATCAGTCACACAGGACGCAATGACTGCACGAGTAACCTCAGCTGCTCAGACCACAGCTTCACATGGGTCACATTGCTAGAAAGTGACCCAAATAATCCAGCATACAAAAAAGAGGCATTCACCAAAAACTACATTGTGAGTATAAACTACCTGGTACAGTCAAGGCCTCGGACCTACAGAGACACCCTTAGCAGGCAGGATTCTCCAAAGGCTCAGCTGTCATCTCCCAGGACCCACCGGCCAGTACCGAAGATTGAGGGGACGTGCAGGGTTCCAGCGGGCTAGGCCACAGGTTATCCGTGTCCTGGAAACTTCCCTAAGCTTAGGTTTCAGTATTAATAAAATGAGGTTTGTTGTAAATAACAAATAAGATTGTGTATATAGAAAGTACCTAGCATATGACTGATAAGGACTTTATTTTTTATTTTTATTTTTTGTATAGTTCAGAAAAAGAAAAAATGCCAGTACAGGCTTTCAAACATCAAAATATCCATATGATTTTATGTAGCAAATAAACAGATAATTAATTGATTTTTGCAACATAGTACTGTCTTTTCAGTGGGTCACCCGGATGTGCTGGCGCCTGATGGAACTCTTTTGGGGGGAAGCCATTTATACTTACTAACTAGATGCTTACTGTCAGGGCAGATCCCACGGTGGGCATGCTGTGCTCTGCAGTCGGGCACCTAGCTCAGGGGCTAGTCAGGGACCACCAGCTAGCCCACGTTCTCCTTGCCAATCTGTTTGTTACAAGCTCCATCTACCTTAGAAAAACTTTTTTTTTTCTTTAATTTCACAGATAAGTCTGCAAGAGCTAGTGGCAGCCCTGTCACTATTGTTATCTTCATGTTATAGTGACAAAACTAGTAATTTCATTAGTAGTGGCTTAAGACATTGTGTGTCAAGATTACAATTATGGATTTATTTGAGGAGATGTGAGCATTCTCAATATTTACCATATTGAACACAAAACATATAACTCACCTAACGAATCCATACATTCTATGATGTTTTGAAACACTTTTATTTGGAATCGGAATGCGCAGTTGATATTCTTCCCCAAAAAAATGTGTACCACGCAAATATTCTACACCCACCAGGCCACTTCCGTAAGCTACAAAGAAGAGAGGTTGCTCAGATCCTCTGCTGTTTGTTTTCGCATTAAAGCCATTAGCTCTGGTTATTAGATTCTCTCAGGAGAAGGGAAGGATTACCGTTAATCGTAGGCAGTATACATTACATGTATGCTGATGACATTTAATGTTCATAACAAATCCAGAAGAATCTGATAGGCTTTGCTGGATTTACCGGATTAATTTATGTAATTGTCAGAATATAAAATTAACTGTGAAAACCTCATTTGACACCGATGAATGACATTTCCCTAAAGAAACTGATCATGCCTTTCCCTCAGCAACTACTCAGGATACAATAACGTAACGTCAAGAACTCTGTACTATCGCAAAATCATAAATATTGAAAACAAAACCAGGCAAAGGTTTACAAACAGCAACTTCCTGGCAGGTCATATTTGCCAGTATTTCCTGTTTTCCTACTTATATTCTCCTTTCCTTTTCTTCCTCACACAAGGAGGTGTTAGTCTAGGCTTTTCTTGCCTGAGCACTATCTATCTTCTCAAAATATCTGTGTTCATAGGGCAGGTCATGAGCAATGGAGTGGCAATTTTCTAAGCTTCTCCATATCGAGGATAAGGTTAGAGTGCGTAAAGGAAAGAAGGATGAAAACAAGGAGTCATATTTCAGTCCCCAGAGGATTTTTCTCTCTGTTTCTTTGGCTTCTAAGCCAAAACAACCTGGGAACTAAAAGCATCAATCTATGGCAGTTTTCTGGCTCTCTCCAGCTCTTCCCAGCCCCGCCCAGTCTCCTGAAATAGTCAGCCCAGTGAGGTTCCACAACATGGAGAAGCAACTGCCGACAAGTATTCAACTCTTTCATTTTAAACTCATATTTAAGCACTATGACATACTATTTATTAACTGACTCAGTCTCATTATCCTCTCTTCATCTGATGCAGAATCAAGACCTGACTTGGTACAGGATTCTGGGTTCCCCAGATTCCACTACAGCCAAGAGCATCTAACTAGGTCTAAACTGAGAATTCTGGGAAGCTCCAATTTCCTGGTGCAGACACTGGCCCTCTCTCCTTCCTTCCTTCTTCCTTCCTGGGACCCAGACAGGATGCTGGGGGTGCAGCAATCAGCTTGCAACCAAAATCACTGTCATTCTACACACTAAGAATGACAGCAAATAGTAGGGGTTTTTATTATTTGCAGCCAAACACCCTCTTAACTGACAAAAGCAGCATCTCTGTTTATGTCTTACACAAAAGGTAGTCCACTCGGCACCTTTAAGATGGCCACGCATCCGTCCATCTCCATGACACCACTAGGTCTCCATAATTGTCAGACAATTAAAACGTGGTGGACTGTTACATCATGTTCCCAGTATTGTGTCATTTGATGTTTATGGTAAAAACAAAGGCATCAAAATGATTGAGTATATGCACAAAAAAATTCCTAGAAGGTATAAAATGGTTTCTCACTAAGCTGCGCCTCCTCCGAAGAGGGCTGTTGCTGGTTCAGTCATAGTTACGGTGAGCATTGCGAAGGCAGGGCAAGAGGAGACGGCTGGCAGGTTAATTACCAGACCAGTTGACTGGGCTTTTAAATCCATTTCAGTAAGTCTCCAAATATTGCTTTTACTGATACCAAGTGCAAAGTGAGTGCTATCACAAAGCAAGTACTGCTGTGTTGAACAAATGTAGAATCACACAGCACACAAGAAATTTTGACAAGCGCCAGAAGACACTCTGGCAGAAAAGAAAATATTTGTCTAGCTTCTCACACAGTAGAGCAACATTTCCATATCTTATTTACTTCTTCTCAAGAGGGTAGACATTTTTTTACACTGAGTGAGAAAAGGAAATACTAAAAATGGCAACCATGACACTCATCAGCTTCTCACCAATCAAGGTTGGTTCAAAATCTCCCCACAATCAAACTGCATGTGAATTAGGCAATGTCAAAATTGCTTCAGTCTGGCAGAATTGTTAGTCTATGGTGACTGTGATCCAAGCTACAATGTTTGCGTGGATTCCTTCACCAAGGGGACAGCCATTGATCACAGGACAAGGTGGAGCTGGTGTCTGCAAGTCATATCGGCATAAATGGTCGCCCACACTTGCTGCACACCCATCTGTCCTATGCAAAGCACAACACTCCCATTGCAAGGACATTCTAAAAGGAGCCGCTGATGTCCTGAAAGAGACTGCTTGCTGAGGGCATCCATCCACACCAAAATAAACATCATATTGTTAATTGTGGCTGACAGGCAATTTGCAGCCACACTTTGAGTTATTTGTATTTCTAACACCCATCTGAGGTCTTATTTTATCTCCTTAAATCTGCTGCAATTTTCTGAATGAATTTTTATGGATATATTTAAAGAAACAATTAGAAGTGCAAATACAGAATTCCCTAAAGTCCCACTCATCTTGTGTGATTGAAACGTTAGTAAACAAGCCCTTTGAAAAACTCAGGCACTTTTTCCCATGTCCTCCTCACCATGAGTAAAGACACTAGCAAACCATACTAGTAAAGAAAAGGTGCGACTGGCATCTGAATCATCTCCTTTGGGAGATATCATGTAACATTAAAAATTAATCACGTCACTTTTTGATTTTCCCTGAACTTTCTCTCTATGTTTAGTCTGTATGATTTCTCTTTTAAGCTAAAAGTAACAATTTTTTTCAGTAAAACACCGTGATCCTTTTCCTCTACAAGTGGAGCTGTGTGTTGGCATTCTATTCATGCTCACTCGGGCCCTCTTTACAGCAGTATTATAGGTGCTTGAACTATATGTACACATGGTACTTAAGTATATTCAAAAACGATTGCCGGTGCTCCCAGAAAGCAAGAACTGTTTATAACTATGCTCAATATAAATGGAAAAATACAGTTGAATATACAGCACTAGTGCGAAGCTTGACAGAGAATCTATCACCAGTTTTGCCCTCAAGGGAGAGGACAGGTACAGAAATAGCAACGCAAGTAGAAATTGATGTGTCATAAGAGAAGTAAAAATGAAGCAACGGAGGTGTTTGAGGGGAGACTCTCCTGGCTCAGCCAAGGAAGGGTTCACATGGAGGGTCCCCCCCACCTGAGAGGCTGCAGCGAAAGGGCTTTACAGAGCTCCAGAAGCAGAGCCACACTGGGTAGAGGGCACAGAGGGAATAAAAGGCGGAGAAACAAGCAACAGTAAGGGTTGTGGTTTGTCACGAAAGTCGTAGGCATGAAGCTGTGTGGTAGCAAAGAAGTTCCAATTAAGTAGACGGGTCACGTGAAAGTCCCGGGCCAGCGCTGGTACCCTGTGCACAGAAGCAATTGGAAATCTGCATGTAAGGAGGGGAAAATTACAGTAAGGCCTGTCTCCGAGGACCTTGAAAGCCAGTCTAAGAAGCTTTATTCAAGAGGTAATGATGACAATATTTACGACACTGTCATGGTGCCACACAAAGGCTAGAATTACAGTCTGAATGGAGCTTCTAACGCTAATGGGCAGACAAGGGCATCGAGCCGATTGTCCAAAGGCTGCAGTACATACACAGTGCTACTTGCAGACCACTCACCAACCGGAGGTCATTTTCTCAGCCAATCCTGCAAGGCCTGCTGTTTACTGCCTCCGGAATAGAAGTATGCAGACTAACCAAGCAATCCACCTCCAAGTCGTGGGAATCACTGGTTTTACCTCCCATTCATGGCCGTTCCGAGATTTGGAGTAAGATTTTCTCCACATTCTGCAAGTAGTCAGCGTTCCTAGGCCTCATCAAACATCTGTGCATACGTGTAACAATCCCCCAAGTTTCCCTGTGGTTTTCCAGCGAATGGGAGAGACAATAGATTTTTCACCCAGAAAGGAGACTAAAATATGTCAACATAATTAAATTACATGGAATCTAAAAGAATAGAGATAGATAGATATTCGTTCAACACAATGCCAATTCAAATTCCTTAAACACTTGACAAGACCTATTTTCTGCGAGATTTCTTCCTAACAGGCCCTCTGTCACATTAAGTGCTCGCAAAACGCATGGAAGCTGTATTTTATCGCACAGCCCTAATTGAGCTGTCTGGGTTAAAGGAGCCGAATGTTACAGAAATGTTTATTATACAAGCACACTTAATCTGAACATTTCGGTAGCTTCAGCTGTAATTTATCCCTGCAAAAGGCAAGAAAAAAGGCCTTTTATCACCCTCTCATTTCAGTGAATTATGTTTATGGAGTCCTCCTCCTGCTATGAATCTGGTGTGAATCCAACGTGAAGAAGAGTTAAGTCCCAAATCCCTCAGTTGAATTCCATTATGTTCCTGGTCCCTTGTTTCCCATCCAGGCATCTGCCTCCGCTGTAGGTGCGGTGCAGTCACAAGCATTTACACCTGCTCTTACTTATAGCCGCCATTCGTTTATGGAAAGGCAAACAAAGTGTAAATCTAGGTATCTGCAGACATTTATTATTTTCAATATTTTTATTTCAGTTAACGGGCCATTGGAAAGTAGGGTTTTTTTTTTCTTTTTCTTTTTAATGTTTTTCTTTTTTTCAGTTGGTGGGCGAGTGCAGGAGACTCTTCGTTTTGCTAAACTGACATTTTCCTCATCTTTGATACTTTCGGATCTGAGTATCAGGATGACAACTGCAGCCAGTGAGATTAAGTACATCCAGATTAAGCGCAGGAAGTAGAATTAAACAGTTTTACATCAAAAAGTAATCTCATCAAAATGGATAGTATTGCTTAAACCAAGTTATTCATCTCTACCTTCTTAACAAAGGAGATATTCTGAGTGTATGGGCTATAGTGTTGTTTTCAAAACCTAAATTTATTTAAAAATTTAGTAAACAGAAGTTTATATACTTTAATTTTAAATACTTCATATAACTGTTAATCATCTAGAAAATAAATTTCCCACAAACAATAAAATTTAATTAATAAGATACAGTGGTAAAGAAATAATTCTTCCCAACATGAATATAATATAGCTCTCATGTGGTCTATAATAGTGCTGAGTAATTAATTTATTCGTGTAGTGAACATTTATTGAGAGCTGAGCATGCTTCAAGCATTCTTCTGGGTATGAGTTATAACAAAGTGAACAAAACCCTGAAAAAACTCCTCTATTTATTGAGCTTACATCCCAGCCAGCTCAAAGTCATTCAATAAAACAAGGAAAAGAAATAACCACCTGAAAATAGTTAATTTTTAAAAAATGACAATACAAATATACCAAATGGAATTTTGCCAGAACACCAACAGTAACCATCTCCTCATCCTGTGACAATAAAACACTTTTCTCAGAACCATCCCTCCCTGAAAATCCTGGAAGATGGACCCATATTTCAGGAAAGACCTAAAATAATAGGTCAAGTTTCGATTCCAGGGACTACAAAAACATTAGAACATGAAAAAGATTTCATTTATTTTAACAACAACAAAAAAATTGTTATAGTAGAAGAAAATGCAGTTCAAAAGTTAGCTATCACACAACAAAAAGTTGGGGTTCAAAGCCACTTTGGAGATAACTCTCTCCAAAACTCTGCCCACAATACTTTGCTGCGGCAGAAAGTAGGAGACTTAGGGAATGCGACGGAAACCCACATACCAATACTGATACAGCAGTTTCTTAAAACATCAAAATTAACTAACCATTAAGGAAAGTGATCAACAACCAAATAATTGAGTTCTCCTATCACATTCCAATTTATAAAGCTCAAAATCAATAATAAACACACTCTTAAAGATCAGTTTTCTTAAAACAACAAAACTGGCTTGCTATACACTGTTTTCAGATGCTGGGTAGATAGGACCAGTGGGTGGGGAGAGTATTATTGGAGGAGAACCCCTGGCTGCTCTCCACACGTATTTGAAACTCCTTCATCCTTCATGCCTTGGCTCAGAGGTCTACAGAATTTCTGTAACTCCATGTTTGCAAATCCTACCCTTCTGTATCATTGTCAGTGGGGAGACAGGCTTTTTCTATCCCTCCAGGCTGCTCTCCTTGGTGATGGCTTCACACGAAGACTGCTTTTTCCCATGGTAGCTGCAGTACGGCCAGTAGCCAGGGAGGCTAACTGTTTTCTTGCGCCCATCCAATAACAGAAAGAGTCACTTCTTTCCAAAAGCCCCACCACACTTGACCTGTCTTATTGGTCCATATTCGCATGGGCCGATCCATGTCTCAACCAATCCCTGACAAGCAGTGTGGAATTGCTACAATTGGTTTATACAACCTTCTGAGGCAGAGTGGGTAGTAGGGGAATTAGCCAGTGTCCATTACTAACCATCACACAAGCCCAAGCCAGTGAAGGCTTCTGCAAAGCTTTCCTCCCATCCTTCCCTCCTCT
>NW_017731351.1:2018365-2021566 GCF_001890085.2 Hipposideros armiger
CCAATTTTATTTGTCTATTTACAGAAGGAAAAGGAAGATGATTCACCTAATATGCCTCCTACCACACACCCGCCTTTCCAGACCTCGCCGAACGCCTGCTGCCTGGGATCCCCGTGGACTCCAACAGGCAGCTGCTTAGCTCTGTCTGCAACCCCTCCCTGCCGCCCACTGCCATGCCCCTGATTCTATAAGACTGATTCCTGCCCAGCCTCTAAGTCAGGGGGCAGGGCTGGCAGGCGTTGGCCGGGCTATGATGCCCTCACAATCACCCTTCCTTGTTTCTGTCCTCCATACATTTTCCATGGGGCAAACAGCATGGACTATTTCCTCACTCTGAAAGTCATCGTCTCCCAGCTTCTGACTTGTCTCTGCCTGGCCCTCCTGCTTCAGTCCTAAATAACAACAAATATAACACAAGAATAATGATACTGCTGGTGCCAATGTTCTTCGAATAGAGCCTAACAAAATGTTCCATCAGACTTCTCCGTTCCGTGCACAAGTCTTCTATTTTTGTCCTTCACTTTATCTCCAGCCATACTAGTAGGGGAAGGCAGAGGAAATAATATTTTTATTGGTATATTTGTGTATATTTTCTCCTCCCACAAGAATATAAGATCTTTGAAGGCAGACTCAATTTCTTACATACCATGTGTACTATACCCCACTCTCTCAATTTTAAAAAAAGGAAACTATATATCTATATCTATATCTATATACTTATAGATATAGATATCTATATATATATAGATATAGATATCTATATCTATATCTATAGATATAGATATAGATATAGATATAGATATAGATATAGATATAGATATAGATATAGATATAGATATAGATATAGATGTAGATATAGATATATGCAGCAATTACTAAAGGAATCTTAAGGTTTATTGTCCTTCTTTTCACTTGTTCTACAATGCTCATCCCTTACAGCTGCCAGACAGAACTCTTCCTAACTGGGTCCAGGTCAAATGGGCCAGAAGGTATTGGTTTTTATTGGCTTAAAAGGCCAGAAGCACTTTATATAACATCCCCAATTTATACATCCTTTGCCAACATCATTGAGCTTTTAAGAAACAGATCTAACTTAAAAGCTTATACAGGTTCTCTGAGAAGACGTTGATAAGGATGCCGCTTACCCCATCTTAGGGAAGTTTCCCTTTTAAAATCTAAAATATGACTAGAATGAATTATGCTATAAAGGGGAAGTGGCAAAACCTCACTCCTAAAAGTCATGTGTACAGCTTCCTGCCTGCCTCTGCCTGACCCTCAGTTTCAGCCTTAAATAACAACAACAACAAAAAATAACAACAACGACAGTGACGGCAACAAAGAGCGTCTACCATTCACTGAGTCCTTACTATGTGCCAGTCACTGTCCTAAGTGCTTTTCATACAACACCGAATTTAACTGCAACGCTATCAAATTTAATTATATATGAGATAGATATGGTTACTCTCATTATACAGGTTAGGAAACGGACGCGCAGAGAAAAAAAAACACTTTGTCCAAAATGCTAAATAGAACCAGACCGAATTCCGGCCCCAAATAACTTTGCTTCAGGCTGCAGACTTGTGACCAGTGAGCTCAGGTCTAAGTGAGTGTCTGGATATAGGTGACTGCCCCCTTCCTGGGAAGAAGTCAGCCTGGAATGGATCTAGTCCCCAGGGCTTCAGTCCCTCTATTCCGGTCTCATTATGTGTGGCGTTTAAATAGATCCGCCTGACTTGACTGCTTCCCTGGCTTTTATCCAGCTTTCCTCTGGGATCAATAATGAAGGGTTAGGACGGTTGAGTTCAGCTTTAGCCCTGATCCCCTTACCAGGCCTTGCTCCTCTAGCCCCCCAGACTAGACTCTGTTCCCATAGCACCTCCGTCACAGACTGGCCTTGGAGTGACACTGAACCACCCTGAAAATCCCTGTGGCTAGAAAATTCACTCGCCGAGTGTGCTAGAATTCTGAAACAGCAAGCCTAAGGGACCAAGATCCAAGTCCTCCCCGACCGTCAGAGAGAGTCTACCTTTTCACGGACCAAAAAACTAACACCTAAAAGGAAATCGGGGTGAGGGGGCTGAAGTTATGAGGGAACCCACAACCCCACATTCATAAAAACAAAAACATAAACCCACACACAAACAGGGAAGCAATGGCGTTTTATACACCTAAAATGAGCACTAATGGGCATTGTACAATTACTGTCCATTTACAGTACCTTATTCATAACGATTTTAGGTTTTCATTTTTGGTTTTCCTTCTCTGCCATTTTTTATGTCTTGTAATTCATTTGAATGGACTATGTGACTGGAGGAAAAGATGTGATACGCAAAACAAACACTTTTTTTTTTAGATTTTTGCTCATTTCTTCAAAAAAATTATCATAGAGACGGAAAGCGTAATAATAAAAGCTAGTGTTTACTGACTGGTTGGTACATGTTTGACATTGTTATTATTATGATTGTTGTCAAATTGTAGATGAAGGAAATATGGTTAGTAACAGCCTAACCAAGCGTCTGTGGCATGTGGAAGCGAGAGAAGCCTTTTAATCAGCTGGAATGCCTGAAGAGCATGACCAAAGTGACAAGGAAACCTACAGCCTTTAAGGACTTGTGAGTTCATAAAGGGATGAAATAAAACTAAGAAGAGACAGGCTGTATGAATAGAATTCAAAGTTGCCCCTCGGGTCACTGAAAGAGGCAGAAGAGACACTGACTCCGGAGATGATTTTGTGGACACGATGAGCATCGCCCTGACTGAGGCCAACTCAGATGGATTCAAAAAGAGCCATTTGGATTTGGTACCAAGATGACTTCTCCAAGAACCTGGAATGCTATCTAAAGAAATTAGCCATCCTGAGACTTCAGGAGAAATCAGAGTGAAATTTATTTTCTTTTATTTATTTTTTTAAAATATGAATTCAATTTCTTTTTTTTTAAACATTTTTATTGGGGAACTGGAACAGCACTGAGGAATTGGGGGAAGGGGAAAAGACAAGTTGCTGTTGTTTTTTGTTCTTCAGTCTAGTTGTGGAGGACGTTGCTTCACTGGCCCAAGTTGGCACCATCATCACGCTCTTCCCGGGTGAGGCACATCAGTCCCCGGCTTCTGGACAGCTGCTCGCTGTGGCTGCTGGCCGCTCACGCTGGCTGCTGGCTACACACAGTAGCCCATGGCAACCCACTGCCACAGGGGCTGCAG
>NW_017731351.1:2022671-2027437 GCF_001890085.2 Hipposideros armiger
TCTCTCTCTCTCTCTCTCTCTCTCTCTCTCTCTCTCTCTCTCTCTCTCTCTCTCTCTCTTTCTCTCTCTCAGCAAAATAGCAAGAATTTATTTTTCCTTGTTCACTGTTTCACAGATAGAAGATTCATAGATCTGAGCAACCTCAGCATATGGCTTTTTTCCTCTCCTTAAGTCAAGAACACTGTACCTTTCACTAAAGGAAGCACTTTCTGGCTTCTCTTTGGCATATCAGAATAGCCAGCATCACTCCTCTTGCACTTTGGGGCCATTATGAAGTAAAATAAGGGTGACTTGAACACAAGCACTGAGATACCAGAACAGTTGATCTGATAACCAAGGTGGCTACTGAGTAACTAAAGGGCGGAGAGTGTCTACCATGTGGAGACGCCAGACAGAGGGGTGAGTCCCATCCCGGGCGCACGGAGAGGGACATGTGAGATTTCATCATGCTATTCAGAACCGTGCACAATTTAACACTACAAATTGTTTATTTCTGGAATTTTCCATTTTATATTATTGACTATGGTTGACCATGAGCAACTGAAACCACAATAAGGAAGGACTACTGTAATACTATTTAGTAAACACAAACACCACTGTCCACTTGTTTCTTTCTCGAATGGCCAATGATTGGAAATATTAGTCTGAGAAAGTTTTCTACTGCTTCTCAAAGGGATCACTGATATTTCCCAAAACTATGTGACAGTCAAATATCAGCAATAGTGGTTGTGATCAAACACTCCTGAGATTCTAAATTTTATCCACTACACTATTTCCCCACATTTATACATATCTCCCAAATGTACATATCTGTACCTAGCCACTTAATGTGGGGACGAAAATGGCTCAATAGGAATGAATATAGTTGTGAATTTCATGGACATGCAAAGAATAAAATATGTTCCCACTAAAGATATAAAATGGTAAGTAGGCATTTAAGCTTCAGTCTGAAGGATGTATTTAAATATTTGAAATGTCAGCATAACACAGGCTAAAGGTTCCTAAACCAAAAATCAGATACGGGTCTATTCTGCTACGCCCCTAGGTAGTTATGTTTATTAGCTTTTCAAGATCATAGTTCTTCTATTTTTAAAATAACAAAGATCATTTCTTTAGCTTTAAAGTTCTATGTTTCTAAGAAAGATTCTTCTAAAGCATTCTAGGGGCTAATGATTGGCATGTGTTAACCAGAAAGGCTATAGAATACCTTTCTCTGCAAGTCTTTAAATATAAATTAGAAAATTCTAAATGGAATAAAGACTTACATGTAAAATCATGAAAATGTACGACTAGAAGAAATGCATAGTCATATTTTACACTAATTTTGTAGTGATGAAAGATTTTTCTAAACATGACATGAAAACTATAAAGAAAAAATGATAAATAACAATGTAAAAATTATAAACATCTACACAACAAAATATGATATAACCAAAGTTAAAAAAAAAACTAGTAAAAATGCAACACAGATCACAGACAGAAGGTTGATTTCTCTAATATACAAAAGGACCTTACAAATCAATAAGAAAAATGATGCAGGCACAACCACTGAAAAATGGCATAAAAACATAAGCTAGGATGCTTGGAAGAAAAATAAATATCACTAAACAGAAAAAGATCTTCAACTTCATCAATAGTTGGAAATATTTAAATTAAACCATAGAGAGTTACAATTGCTCACCTCCCAGATTGGCAATTTTTAAAAATAGTATCACCAGTATTTGTTGAGAATGTGGAAAAACAAGTACTTTCATAAATTTCTGGTTAAAGTATAAGTTAACATAACTTTTTTGAGAGTTATCTGGAAACATGTATTACAATTTTAAATGTGTACATGTTTCTCACCTAAATTCCCCTCCTAGAATTTATCTTACAGAAATACTTGAAAAAGTTCCAAAAGATGAACACTGTAACATTGGTGAAAATGTTGAAAATTAGTACAATTCATATGTCTACCAATAAGAAGCAGGTGATACAAATCAAATTTTTGCTTTCCAATGGAAAACCTTGCAGTCAAGAAAAAAAAAAGAACATTTCTGTATTACTTATATTGTTTATAACTTGTTTGTATTAACTTCACAATACTAAAAATAACATAAGACAGATGATGATTGATAGATAATACTCTGTCTGATTGTATAACTTAAGCATAATTCCACAATGATTTACCCATTTACTTACTCAACAAATATTTTTGAGTATCTATTCTGTGCAATACCCCATTAGAAAACTGTGTAAATACCTTCTCAAGTTCCCTCCTGGCTCTATTAGTCAATTTTTTCCCTTGAATATAGTGAAGATGGTGTTTTTTAGTATTTAAGAAAACTTGAGAAAGTTAACATATCTGATAGACAAGCAGAACTAATCTTTAGCCTAAAAGCCAACAGAAAAACACAAGAACGGTAGAGCGGTTACAGGTTTGTCCTGAAAGACTAGTTATGAAGTTCCTTGGGGATGCCAGAGGGTCGCTTCTCACTGTTGCCACAATTCTCGTGTGGCTTTTTCGCTGGGCATTTAGGGAGTTGCCAGAGGGACGTCATTGCCACACAATGTTGACTTGCTTTTTAAAAAGCTCAGTTCTGTGCTTGCTTCGGCAGCACATATACTAAAATTGGAACGATACAGAGAAGATTAGCATGGCCCCTCACAAGGATGACACTCAAATTCGTGAAGCATTCCATATTTTAAAAAAAAAAAAAGAAGAAAAAAAACTCAGTTCTTCTGAGGGTTGCTAGCTGGGAGG
The DNA here is from genome assembly GCF_001890085.2 of Hipposideros armiger. Classification (NCBI taxonomy): domain Eukaryota; kingdom Metazoa; phylum Chordata; class Mammalia; order Chiroptera; family Hipposideridae; genus Hipposideros; species Hipposideros armiger. Next base: position 2,025,415 of record NW_017731351.1, read on the forward strand.
GAGGTGGAGATGAGGGAGAAGGGGAAGGGATTAGACAATATAAATAGATAACTACAATATGGCCACAGGGATATGAAAGAGTTCGGGGAATATAATTAATAATGTTGTAACTACTGTGTAGGGTGTCAGATGGTCACACGTCTTGTTAGGGAGACCACTTCATGGATGGGGTAGAGGTTTGATTGCTACACTGTACAGCTGAAGCTGATGTTGTATAATATTGTATGTCAACTATAATTGAATGTATATATAGTCATGGGATGTGGAGTAGAGTGTGGGAATGGAGTCAATGGAATTGTTATAGATAAGTATGATATGGGGGGTGGGACGGTAGATTGGGGGAGGGAGGTTGTCACTTTGAGGGGTAAAATATATAACTATTGCACTGTGTTGTATACCTGAAACTAAAACAAAAAAAAATTGGTTCTTTCTTTCTCCCATTATATAGTTTAAGAGGAAGAGATAAAAGGGAGGTTTTCTGTAACATCATGAATTCACATTCATGAAAGAGAAATTTGACCAGGCTGAAAATCAAGCAATATGTGCTGGTGAAAAGGTGTCAACATACTGAAACCTTTTCTTAACGGTTCATAGGAAGCCACCGCCTTCAAACCCCCAAGAGCTCCTCACAGCCCTGGCTGCCCAGCCCTCTCCCCGGATTCCCAGACCTCCCAATGATGCAGCCACTAAGGACTGAATGCCTGCCCCAGCACAGGCACCTGCTCCAGGGCATGGCTGACATCCCTTCTGAAGGGTCAGGGTCATGCCTCATCAGCACTGAACATTTTGAATATTACCTTGAGGAATCATATATACGGTAAAACCTTAGATTGCAAGTAACTTGGTTTGCAAGTGTTCTGCAAGACAAGCAAACATTTCTAATACATTTTAACATGGTAAATGAGCAATGTCTTGCAATACAGGTAGTTTGTTTCCAGAACAAATTATGCTCGCAAACCAAGGTATTACTGTGTGTGTGTGTGTATATATATNTCACAGCAGCCCAGCTCCAGGTTGAGCTGTTGTTCAGCATCTTAGCTGTGGAGGGCAGTGTCACTAACCCTCATATTTGGGATCCGAACCGGGGCCCTCTGGCATCCCAAGCCAGCTCTTAACCAGTGCGCCACTGGGCCGGCCCGTGAAATTTATTTTTAAAGGACAATGCATACAAGAGTTAGGGAAAATCTTAAACAAAGGAAACTCCAAAGAACCATATTGATGCATCTGAAGTGTATGCCTAACTAAAGAAACAACTTGAAAATGTTCCTATATTTACCTAACTTGTGTGTGACTTGCACCTGCTCCCCTGTCAATTCTAAAATGTCTACATGCCTTAGCAAAGTTAGTGAAGTTGTATTTTTGTTATATATTAATCTCTGCAATAGATAGAAACAAAAAGAAGTGGTCTTGACTCCTAGGCATTGATGCTAGAATTGCAGACTATAATAGAAATGTAGAGATAGGGTGGTGAGACTGAAACTGGAAGAGCCAGGAATTCACCCAACTTGAGAAGCTATGAGCTACATGGTGAGTTAGCCATAAAGTAGGCAGGAATTCAGAAGGATTACCCATCAAAGGGCAGACAAGAGCCTTGAGTTAGGAGTCAGGCAGACACAAAACCTCGCAGCTCCAAGAGATCGGGCACACACAGGTCAGAAATCAAGCCGGCGGGCCAAAAACAGAAGGCACAGCTCTCACGGAGCAAAGCAAAGCAGATGGCTGAAGCCCTGCACAGGCAGGTAGGTTCAGAAATTCCACAGAGAGCGAAAGGAGAGGGCAAAGTGGGTGAGAAAACAGATTTATAGGCGTGTACCAATCTATGACACCTTCGTGCCTGTTTATGCACAAAGGAAGCAGAAACTGAATATTGATTCTAACAAAATAATCCATTTACCACTGAATTCACAAGTTTTCTCTTTTTATGTAATTGAATACAGTAACCCCCTCTTATCCACTTCCTTGGGGATATGTTCCAAAGTCCCCAGTGGATGCCTAAAACCGTGAATAGTACCAAACTCAATAC
>NW_017731351.1:2031535-2043842 GCF_001890085.2 Hipposideros armiger
TATATATATGTGTGTGTGTGTGTGTGTGTGTGTGTGTGTGTGTGTGTGTGTGTGTTTCCACTTCTTCCTTTTAACAGTTGGGTAGCCATTGTCTTTGAGGATACTCAGAACTTTCCGGAGTGACCACCATCTTCACCATCTTCATCACTCGGCTGCCTAACGCTGGACTCTGAATCATGAACGTTCTCTCCACTCCCGACTTCCACTGCTCTGTCAAACCCATGCAGCACAGGTCATCCCACGGCTACACACACAAAACGGTGATGACTGGCTCCCCACGGCTTTGACCAAAGCTTCGGATCTCCCTACGTTAGCCTATTTTGGGCAAAGTTCTGTATTTTTTTTAATCTGTTGTATATAATTAATGTTCACCTTTGTCATCTTACTTAATATTTTGCATCATTGATTTTTCTGTTCCAGTCCTGCTTTTTTCGGTTCTCAGTATGATTTTGGACATTTTGCTCTCTCTATTCATTCTCTTACCTATTAGGACTCCCTTTCCATCTCTGATCTGGCCTCTCATTAAAATTCAGAGTTCACACCAGGCTTCCGCTCTGATTGACTGAGTGAGTCTTCCTGATGCCCATGTCTGCCAGGCATTTAATAGCAATTAAAGATTTCTCTGATCTGTTCATAGGGGCTCTCTGATAATCAACAAGAAGTCACTTTGATTGATAGTCACTGTCACAAAAATAGGAAGGCTGAACTTAACAAATTTTCATGAAGAAATATTCAGCAGATGAAATGTTCCAAACGAATGTCCAGACATATTTAACCTCAAAGTAGCATTTTTTAAAAGGACAATGTAAGCTTTTATTGTCTGGCAACCACATCAAAGGAAAGCCCGGAATAGGAATTCTGAGTGTCCTTGAGGCCTTAAAAAGCTCCTGAGGTTCCCTTTCTCCTACTCATTAGCTGGGACTCTTTGGTGGTATAGGGGATCAAGTAGAAATCTATAGCAATAAAGCTGGTGGGGAGGCCATTCCTGGCAGGTGAGAAATTAAGACAGCAAGTAAATCCTGTGGGCTTTAAAATAATGAGGAGAAAAGGCAAAGCCAACAGCAGTGGGCAAAGGGCATGAACAGCTAAAGAGTCTCCATGGGTCATCATTGGAAAACATATTATTTCAGTATATATTCTCTGATTTAGTGCCTTCTGCCTGAGGTCTGTGGTACCACCAAAGCTAATAAATCATTGCTCAGGATGACAGCCTGAGCACCTGTGTTTTATCATACAGCAGGAAACCTTGTAAATTACCAAGAGAAGCAACTAGTGACCATGCAGCAGAGCTATGAGAATCAGTCAAAGCCTCAGTCTATTAGGCCCATTTCATGTTGTTTGCAGGTGCATGGAAAGAAACAGGGTGCGTTGCAAAAAGATGAGCCCAGGCCTTTTGATTAGTGTTTAATGAGAACGACCCAGGGTGGCGGGAGCAGACGCCTAATGGCCTACAGATGGAATATGTCCACAATGGGACATACTCCTGTTTCGGTCTGCCCATTGGCTGTGCTGCAATTTAGCTTATAAAAGCAATAGGACAACTTCAAGGGAGTGAGTCTGTGGCAGGCACAGAAACCTTTCTTTGTGCTTTTGTGCCTTGAAGCTTTGTTTCGTGGAGAAAGCTGGCTTATGAATTCACTTGGTGTGTCATACTTTTCAAAACTTTTGACTCTATAACTTCTCAAACAAATTGGCCAGAAAAAAAAATGTGCCAAAGTCAGATATACTTTTCTTAGCAAATTCATCAAAGTGAGTAAGCTCGCTCTTTTTTACCCTTAACTTTTTATTCAAACTACTTCTGCCTTGTTATGATAACCTCTGTATTCTTGAACGTTCACCAGAGGAGGAAGTAGAGAGAAGCTCGAGAATAAAGGCGATTTTTGCACTACTCACTTAATGGAGCCATCAGCCATAAGCTACACATCCAGAGGAGACAACTTGCAATAGTGCTTTTTTCGTCCAAGCACTTCTTGATTTCAAGTGTCCTGTCATTAAAAGAAAATCTAGTGCTTCTAACTTAGGTCATGATGGCATTTAACTGTGTGGGACCAAGTTTTTTATTACCTAGACATCGTTTATCTGGGTTGAATGTATGCAGTGCTATTCCGAGGTCACATTTCTCTACATGAAAGGACTCAGAATATACCTCCTGGGCTTCTAAATACAAGACCTCAAGTCCAAATTTCAGCATGCCAACTTCTGGAAGAGAGGAGATAGGGAGTTGTGATTATCTCTATATTGTCTATACTTACAATAGCCAGATGGCCATAATTCAGCAAAAAAGTAAAAAAACAAAAAACCCCAGAAGCTCTCTCCTGCCCGTCGATCTTTCAGAAACTGTGAGCTGGATAGAGACATACAGGAAGCAGGAGGTCTCCCCTTCACATACTCTCTCTCTCTGCTGAATATGGGGACTATCTCCTGTAAGCACACGGATCGAAAGATCCCCACACTGTGCCTCTCCGTGGGCGACTATGCAGCCAGCTCTCAATTACGCAGAGAGAAGGCCTGCCATATTCTGGGTCATTTTCATTCTGTGTATCCCTCATACTCTATCATCATCTCTTCACATGCTGTCCGCTATTTCTGGTTGTGCCATTGGTAGGGTGACAGGAAGAAGCATCACCCATCAGCAAGCTGCTCCCCACCAGCCGTGCCCACGGCACTTCAAGCAAGGCTGCTAGAGGAAGTCCTCCATCAACTTCCACCTCTCAAAGCTGTCAGCCCAAGATGATGTATCTACAAAGGGATTTCAGAGCTTTAGAAGCAAATAATGCCTCCTCCAAAGCACATATTAACTGAGCAAACAATACGCCTTAATTCAGTATGTGCATTAGCATATTTACACAGAAGCCCTGCTGCTTATTTGCCTAAGATTATGAAAGCACATCCAAGAAGCCTTCTCCACTGGAGCCTCAGCACACAGGCAGAAATCATGATGGGCTGATTTCAAGTTTTAATTTATTTTTTCCTGTGGGGAAGAGTCGTCACTTGGATTAATTTAGATAACCCATAGTATCTGGTTAAAGAGAGTAGCCCAGGTTAGAAAGTCTTATCAGTCTATTTCTTTGCTGTGATGCTGACTTATTTCAGTATGTTCTGCAAAATTGGCTTCAGTCTACAATGAGGTGAACAACACCTATAGAAAGACAGTGATCCCAATGATATGAAAAGCTGGGATGGTCAACAGAGTTTTATAGGAACGTGAAATCCTAACATTGGAAATCAGACTAATAAGATATCTCATCTCTGCTCCCAATTATCCACAGAACAAATGGTTACTCCCAAACAACTGGGGAACAAGTTAAAAGCAGCATCAATAGAACTCATCTTTCTAGATTTTCACAACCTTAAGGATTTTTCTTTCAGTTAAATATCCCTGAACATGATTTCTGTAGGGCATCCTAATCAGGCGTGCCTCCCAAAATCCTTTTTTTAGATAGATAAACAATAGTAATAATAAGCTGTTCAACACTTCCTTTTCTCAAGCAAAATGAGTTTAATTTATCGTAAAAATAATTACTTTAATTGAGTGGAGAAAGGTATCAAGATTAGAAAGGAAGAAATAAAAGTATTTTCATTCACATAATAAATAATTGTGAATGTAGAAAATTATTAGGGGTCTACAGAAAAATCTAGTACTAAAAATAGTAAATTGAGTAAAGTAAGGCTATAAGATCAACATACAAAAAATTAACAAAAAATTGGAAAAGGTAACTTAAAAATCAATACTATTTAAAATGGTATCAAAAATCAAGACAGTGTAGTTTTGAGATAACTATGAACAAATAGGTTAATGGATCAGACTAGAGTGTTGAAAAATAGACCCGCACACATATGGCGAATATGTTTTAGATGAAACTACAAGGCAAATCAATGGGTAAAGAAAAGTTCTTTCAACAAATAAAACTGGAATAATGGTATCAATATATTTAAAAAGAAAAAAGAACTGTTAACCCTTCCTCACCATGTACAAATTTGATTTGAGGTGGATCTAGATCTGAACTTAAAGCTAAAATTCTAAAGGCTTTAGAAGAAAAAATAGAAGAATATTTATATGACTTGGGGTAGATAAAGATTTTATTAAGAAACACACAATGTACTAACCATGAAGTACTAACTTTATCAAAATTTAAAACTCATCCAAAGACACCATTAAGAAAATGAAATAGGAAGCTACAGACTGGGAAACTATTTGCATTGCTCCTCTCTGATCAAGGACTTATATCCTAAATATATAAAACTCTCAATGATAAGAAGACAAACAACCCAATTTAAAAAATGGGGAAACTTTTGAATTCACACTTCACAAAGAAGATATGGAATGGTCAACAATCACATGAAAGGATACTCAACTCACTAATCATGGGGGAACTCCAAATCAAAATCAAATGAGGCACTACGTCATACCCACCAGAAGAGCTAAAATTAAAAGGCCTCTCACACATTGGTAATAGGAGCGTAAAATGGCACAACCACACTGGAAAGCTGTATGGCAGTGTCTTAAGGTAAATAAATACCTATGCTATCATTTATTCCATTCTAAGGTGTTTACAAAGAGAAATGAACACATGTCCACATAAAGACGTATACAGAAACATATATTGCAGCTTTACTAATAATGGCCAAAAGGTGAAAACAATCTACATGCTACCAACAGAAAAATGAATAAACAAAATGTGTTACATTGTATAATGGGATACTAATCGGCAATGTTTAAAAATGAACCACTGATACATGCAAAACATGAATGAACCTCAAAAATATTATGTTGAGTGAAAAATGCTAGACACAAAAGAGTACATACTCTATCCATACAAATGAGGTTCAGAAACAGACAAAACTAATCTATGGTGCTAGAACTCAGAGCAGTGGTTGTCTATCCAGAGATAGAGATTGACTGGAAGGAGGCCCAATAGAGCTTTCTGGGATGGTGGAAATATTCTGTGTCTTGTGTATGTTGTTGGTCACATGGACAAATGGTCACAACCGTCTGAACTCATTGACCTATATCTTTAAGGTTTGTGCATTTTGCTGCACGTAAACTTTACCTCAATAAAAAGAGAAGAAAAATAATCAATAAAAAGAGAAGAAAATATAGAGGGCCAATTCTATTTTGTCCATTCCTCCATACATAAAGTGTCATCTATAACCTAATTGCAAACTAATAATATACTTAAATACTCATTGAAGACTGCTGTATACTGGGAACCTTTTTCAGTGAGCATATTTAATGAATTTTTCTCATTTTTAACCTCATGTTAACTACATGAAGGCACATTTTTTATTATCACTTCCACTCTATAAGTGACAAAACTGAGGCTCAGAGAGATTAAGTAATTTACTCAGGATCACAGAGCTCACAGGTGAAGACAAATTTGCACCTGGCTGTATAACTACAAAAGCTAAGCTCTTGTATTTAAGATCTGAAGATCATCTAAAAGCACTTGTTTAGGGCTTTAAAGTGGGTTCAATTCCTGGGCTTTACTTGATGAGAAATCTTGATCAGAAAAAGATATATTGTATCTAAAAGGTGAAAGGTTTGAAAGAGCATTAAGTTTAGTGAATTTAGGGTAGCATTAGTCATAATGATGAAAACAGCTAAGATTTATGGGGCACTAAGTATATGTCTGATATCATCTAAGTACTTAACAAGTTTTATCTCATTAAATCATCACAATGACTCTATGAAGCAGGTATCGTTACCCTCATTTTCACAGGTGAGGAAACTGAGACAGGGAGAGTTTGGTCAAGACGCACAGCGAGTAAGTAGCAGAAATTAGCAAGATATTGGGGAAGAACTGGCCAAATAAAGAGAAGGACTCTGCAGGATGTTTGCATTCCTGGAAACTCCAGTGAGATGTGACCACCCAAGAACACAGGTGAGGGTTTCCTATGTTAAGAGTATCATAATGAAAAGAGCGACAAGCAGAGTAGAGAATAATCCAGGAGAGAGTACATGCGTTCCAGCCATAGTGACCTTCAGGGAAGGCCTTCCAAGGTGCCTAGGAGGGATTAGTGCTTGGAATAAAGGGTGCTCTCAAAAGAGGCTGGTCTCAGTTATAAATTGTGATTGGATTCTCTCTCCCTAGGAGAACTTCTGAGGTACCACAGAGTCATTAGAGCTCAAACTCACATGGTCTTAGGCTTCAAGGTAGATCAACTGGGTCTTTGTGAACTCATATGACTTCACTTGTTCTACCAGCAGCTATTGCTGCCTAAAGTGGAACCCCAGGTGGAGGAACAGGAAAGCACATGATCCCCATATGGCAGCTGGCCGTTTAGGCAAACAGCTGCCAAGACTCTCCCCCTGGCCTCGCTGCCATGGAGGCAACGTGAGACCTACTTAAGGATAGGTAGACGGGGGAACAAAGATGAATATGAAAGCACCTTTTATTGTGAGATTATAAAATCACCCCAATCAGATGCAAAAGTTTGAATCAAAAATGCAAATGCTATGAAAATATGCCTTCATGGGATATGAGACAGGTCACGTTCCCCAGGCAGCTCAGCTCCGCCTCCTGCCTCACAGGGTTGAGTTATTATCTCATCTCTGAGGGCTGACATTTACCAGGAAGCTTGGCAGCAAGGGAGCCAAGCCCAGGTCACTGCTAGCGGCTGAGCAAGAGCACAGGTGAACTTCAAGTCCTTTCCTGATGATTTGTACTAGGCTGCAGCTGAGGGAAAAAAACAGCTCCCTAGGCAGAGGAAAGTCATGCAGCTTTGCTGCTTTCTTACTCCAAGAACACGGAGGGAACGTAAAGATCTATTTCTGATACATGAGCAGAGAAATGGGAGACTGGAAAGTCAAATCCAGAGGTAGATGCTTAAAATGTTAATAGGCTAACTGTTAGCATATGCTCTAGAAACAGAATTGAAGAAACATCTAATGGCAGGGATTTTTCTCTATATTGGGAAATCTGAGAAACTGTTTTTCACCAGTTTGGGAAGAAAACTGTATGAAATAATTGTTTCTAGTATACTGGTTTTTATTCCTCTGTGCTTCTTGAATTCATAGAAGCACAGTAATTCATGCCGTGTAAAAGCACTCCATAATGACAATGATGAGGACAATATAGTGCATTTTGCTTTGATCATTGCAAGAATGAAACAATATTGCCTCAATTATCTTTTAACCACTAGAAGTACATGATGTAACCAGGTATGTCTGTAATATAAAACATATGAGTGTTTTCTCTGCAAAATGTCAGTACATATATATAATGTGACACTGGAGGTGGCATGGCAATTAAGGGTGTAATTGCTGTAATTACTGACGGAATTACTCATATTCCTCTATGCTACTTTTTCTAATTATCTTGGTTTAATGAAAACGTGTATTTTTGCATTGAACAGGATGTGGCCATCATTTGGCTGCCTGCCTGGGATGATGTACAGTGTCTGTCCCTTGAATGAGAAGAGAGCACAGAGGTCACCACTTGTTTGCAGGAAGAAGAGGTTTCTGGAACACAACAGGCCATTTAAATGCATGTCATGAACACCCTGCAAAAGCTCACAGATGGGTTTCATTGGAAGAAATATAACAGTAGGGGGGACATTATCCTAGAAGGAGCCCAATAGCTTTAAAGTCTTCAGACTTTAATGAGAATGACTTGTAAAAATAGTACAAAGGTTTCATACTGTTTGTCCATTCTTATTCTAGTCTCTGCCTCAAAAATGGATGTAAGCAGCTCCATTTTTCCTGGTTTTGTCACCCTCTTTATCACCAGAATGAGGCCTGAAAGACTGGCACTTTAAACATTCTGAAAATTACAAGACTCAAATGAAGCCCACTCTCCTTTTTTACTTAATGTATTTTAAATGCCTTGGAAATTTAATTGGCAGGTTATACTGCTTATTTATTCATTTATCAGCTTCCTGGACAGAGGTTAAATAGATACCCAATGAATAAAGACTTTATATGGTCATTGAAAACATATATCCAATATATTCAGTTTTTTCTAGAAGTAAAAGTTATTTTGTAAATTCAGGTTATTATTGGTATCACGGCCACTCAGTATCACCAATCAGAAGAGCTATAGTATTTACTTTATTAAGTCTATGAAAGCCTTATGGAAGGAAAATAGAACTAAAATTGTGGAAGTTATCTTGATTCAACCACTCAAAAATTCTAAAGTTCTGCTTTCAGGGCTTGTATTAGTTTCCTATTGCTGCCATTAACAAATTACCACAATATTGGTGGCTTAAAACAATACAAGTGCATTACCTTACAGTCAAGGAAGACTAAAATGACTCAACAGAGCTACCGTCCTTCTGAAGTTCTGGGGGAGAATTTCTTTTCTTGCTTTTCCCGCTTCTAGATGTGGCCCCTGTTCCTTGGCTCATGGCCATATACTCCAACTTCTGTGTGTCCAACCATCCTACCTTATGTTTACAAGGGCCCTTGTGATTACTTTGGGCCCACCCAGATAATCCAGGATAATCTCCCTCCTAATCACATCTACCAAGTCCCTTTTGCCATATAAGGTAACATGCAGGTTCTAGGGATTAGTATGTGGACATTGTGAAAATTAATAAACAGAACCTCATTTAAAATGGAATCAGGAGGCTAGGAGAGAAAACTCTCATGCGGGTATCACTCAGTGCACACTACTGACCCCAACAAGAAGAGAGGTACCTGGAACTCCAACAGGAAGTAAAATTACTTTACTCTGAAAGAAGAGAAAGAAAGGATTCCTCATTGCCCATTAACAGCTCAGCCAATGGGAAACTGCCACAACTCAGCCAATGAAAAGCTATTATACTTTGAACTTTCAGTTTCCTCCAATGGACTCTTCATTTATAACAGCCTCTCCCAAGTCCATAAAAGAGTGTTCCTCTCCTTTGTTTCTCCGCACTGGCAGGGGTGGTTCATCATTAGACCACATGTCCTGAGTTGCAATTCTTTATTGTTCCTGAATAAACCCATTTTGCTGAAGAAATATCTGGCTATCTGTTTAAGGTCAACAACATCTTTAGGGGTCCATTATTCTGCACATCACAAGGCCTCCTTTTTAAATTTTAAATTGGAGGCAAATGGATACTTTACCTCCACTTATTTTAACTTACATTTTTAAAAAGTCAATAGCTTCTGAAGGAAAGTCAATTATTATTTTTATTAACTCATTTTTTTTTAATTTCAGAAATTACATGTTTAAGAATCTGTTACAGAACTGTTATGCTTCGGTTTTCACAGTTTCCATCATGCATATCAGCATCCAGATATGCATTTCTAAATTAAATAAACTAAAATCTATTCAACCTAAATTATTACCTCCTACCTACCTCCATGCACAAACATAACTATTAGGTCCTTTTTTCCTTACCATCCAAAGCTTTTGAATCTTCTACTCTCAGACTTCTATCTTTTCAAATAACTTATTTCTTTCTGTGAGGTACTTTTCACTGCTAACACATGTCCCCTCCAGGAAAGGTTTGAGTCCATGGAAATCCCAAACTTTCCCTTTTCTCATTGAATGCAGAGTTAATAAACTGAGAAAAGTTAAGCCAGAAATATGGGTTCCATGAGGGCAGCCATTGTTATCTTATATGTTTTTGTATCTTAATGTACTCTTTTGGACCCTAAAAGGCATTCAGATATGTATCAGAAATGAAATAAGAATATATAGTTCCACAACAGAAAAAGTTCCTGAGTAGGAAAATAAACAATAATCCTGGGTAAATATTCCTGAAGACACCCAGACCAATCTAGTATACCAGTCCCTCAGTCACTTATCTACCCAATGAACATGTAGAAGTTAAATACATCAGCATAGATGGCAGAGTAATTAACATACAATGAATAATCAATGGAGTCATCACCTATTTGGACACCAGTTAAGATGAATTTAGGTAGGTAGGTAGGTAGATTGATAGACAGATAGACAGATAAAAATAATAGCAATACACAGAGAGTATCCTGTGTGTCTTCTGTGTTTAGGTCAAATTGGCAAGTTCAAGTGACAAACCATCTTTACTTTTAACATCACATATTTTAAATGCCTTAGAAACTTAATTGGCAGTCTATACTGCTTATTTATTTATTTATTTATTTATTTATTTATTTATTTACTTACTTACTTACTTATTTATTTGCATGCTTGCAAAATTAGATAAAAATTTAACTACCATCCACTATAGTCCAAATATGGCTGCAGTGAGTATGAATTTTGTACAAATCCCTAAGGTACAAGTCATATCATATTCTTTTAGTTCCATAAATTCAGAGAGTCTATATTGAGTACCTACTACATTACAGGCACTGGGCTAGGTATAAATCAGTGACTAAAAAGACAATAATCCTTGCACTCCAAGATTCTAGTGAGGAACATAGACTGCACATGATAACTAAATAAAAGATATGTTAGAGTTATGCTCCAAGGGGAAATATAAAGCAGATAAGGGGCTATGAATTGCTGAGGGTGTGAGGATTGTATTTTGGACAGGGTAGCCAGGAAGGCCTCACTGAAAAGGTGTCTTTGTTTAAGGTGGGCCATGCAAACATCTGGAAGAGGAACATTCCATGCAAAGGGGACGTCAAGTTCAAAGGCCCTAGAACTACAAGTAGAAGCAAGAAGGCTGCTGTGGTGACAGTTAAGTGGAAAGGATGAGAGTGATAGTAATAAAATCCGAGGGAAAATTAGAAGCCAGATGTCACAGAGTCGGTAGGTCATGATTAAGACTTTTAAGATTGTTTCTGAGTTAAACGGGAAGGCATTGAAGTATTCTGAACAGAGGTGTGACACAATCTTACCCATGCTCAACAGGATTAGCCTGGTCTCTACACTGAAAATAAAGGAGGATAAGGGCAGAATCTGGAAAACAGTCCAAAGACTACAACAATCATCCAAAAATGATGGTGGATTAGATCAAGGTGGTATCAGTGGGGGCAGTGAGAATTGGTCAAATTCTGATAGAGAAAAGTCAAAAGAATTTGTTGAAAAACTAGATTTGGAATATGAGAGAAAGAGATGACTCAAGGATTACTCTGAGGTTTGGAACTGGAAAAATGGACTTGTTATAACTGAGGTGGAAAAGACTATGGGAGGAATTAGTCTGCGAGGAAGCTGCCCTGATCCACAATTTCAGCATGTGGGAGGGAGAAGCCTTCCCCACATACAACCAAGCAATGCTCATGGCACCAAATCGGTGTCCTATAATTTAACTCAATCCTGACACTATCTGCCCATATTTCACAAAGATGGCACCTCCCCAACCCAACTTCAGGTGCCAGTTGCAAGTCCAGGTTGTTACCTGTGCTTCTGAACAAATGACTATAAATCAGAGGTTCTCATGACCTCCTTTTTCCTTGGGTTCAATTAATTTGCTAGAGAGGCTCACAGAACTCAGAGAAGCATGTTACTCGTTGGGTCACTTGTTCATTATAAAAGGATGTAATTCAGGAACAGCCAGATGGTAGAGGTGCATACGGCAAGGTACGGGGGAAGGGAATGAAGCTTCCATACCCTCTCCAGGTACGCCCTCTCCCCAGATCGCCACATGCTCACCAACCCTGATGCTCTCTGAACCCCATCCTTTTGTGTTTTTATGGAAGGTCCATTACACAGGCGTAATTGATTAAGTCATTGTTCATTGGTGATTGAACTCAAGCTCCAGACCCTCTCTCCTCCGTGAAGGTGTGCCATATGGGACTGCAAGTTCCAACCTTCTAATCACATGATTGGCTCTCCTGGACACCAGTCCCCATCCTTAGGTGCCTCCAAACGGGACCTGCTTCTCATAACAAAAGGCCTTTATCTTTCTCATTACTTAGGACATTTCAAGGGTTTTAGGAGCTCTGTGCCAGAAATGAGGACAGAGACCAAGATCAAATATATATATTTCTTATTATAAATCACAATATGTCAAGAGGAAATTCAAGAGCCGAGGTTTACACACTTTTAGCTTGAAATGCCTATTAGACACCCAGTTACAGATGTCAGGAAGCCAGCTGGATGTATGGCTTGGACAGCTGCAGGGCCCCATCTATATGGCTGGCAGGAAATCCAATCTTAGTCATTATTGCTGTTATTTTCCTCTCCATTGGATATTAGTATGACAAGCTTATATTATGCCAGAAAACCAGGAAATGACCTGTTGCTCCATGGTGATTCCAACAATGCAGTTGCTTCTTTTCCTTCCTGCCATTGTGAAGAATTGGTATCCAGGCCGTAGGAAATTCCCTCGATTATCCACAAACTGGTCCACAGAGAGACATGGGTGGCCTTCAGGCCACAATGCAAGTGTCCAGTCATTAAAGACACAGGCTCAGACTATCACATTCAAGTCCACTTACTTTTTTTTTTTT